>NC_047662.1:1385918-1685918 GCF_011762505.2 Arvicanthis niloticus
CCTCAGACTCCTGGAGGAGATACGTGGGGAGGGTACCCTGACTCTGAGCATTTATGTGACTTTCAGAAAGCTCAGTTTCTCTGGGCCTCAGTTTCCCCATCTGTAAACAGGGTGAGGTTAGAGCCACTCCAGAGTGTAGGAATGTAACTGAATGAACTAAGAGAGCAGAAGGATACCTTACATGAAGTCCCCAATCCCCAGGAGGGTGGTCAGAACAGGGGACCCCAGGGGAGTGGGCGGGGAATGCTCCCAAAGAAGGTACGCACACTGGAGTATTCCTCATCCAGGTGTCTATTGTTATCTTCCAAAATGTAGTCAGGGTAGCCGATCTGTTCCCGGATATTCATGGCCTGAGCAGAGGAAGGACTTCAGTCACCCACCACGGGAGTCCCCCAGCCCCACGTGCTGCCTCTGTTCCCTGGGGATAACAGGCAAGCTCCCCTCCACCAGCTTGCAGAGCCAAACCAGTAAATACTTCTCCATGCCCCTCCATGCTTAGGAGTCTAGTGACTGGTTTACCACTGGCCCCAGAGGAACTTGGATAGGTCCTAGCCTCAGACCACAGAGCCCCCTTCTGTTTCCTGGGGATTACCCAAGCGTGGCACCTATCCCAGCTTCCCTCCCACTAGGGTTGGTCCTTCAGCAAGGGGTCTTGACTGCAGGAGCTCTCCCCGGGGACATCACTCTGACTGTGGCTTGCCTACCTTTTCCTGGGCCTTCTTCTTGGATTCCTCATCCATCCAGTTCAGCTCATCCAGGTTATCCACAAACACGGACCTTACCTTCTCAATCAGCTCTCTGACCTGGGGGAATGTGTATCCTCATGTCCTACAGGGCATGATTCGTGCTCCAGGCTTTGTCTACGACACCTTTTAGGAGGAGGCCAGTGCCGCCCTGGCCCTGACCTCCTGGGGGAGTGTGACATTAATGTGGGTGACCATTCTGGCTCAGGGTTGTAGCCTCACCAGCTTTTTGGAAGCTTGCTTATACTAGGCTCAAAATCCATACAGCCTGTGCCTTTCCCAGGGGCCTCGCAGGGTCCAGAGCTGGAGCTCAGGGCCAGAAGCACTTGGGGTGGGATTTGTTTCCCTTGGTCTTCCTCTGATCTTTGTGGGCAGTGGCATTAACACATGAGTCATCGACTTCAGGGAGAGAATAGGGGTTGAACCGGCCGTGCATAGGAGTCACCGGGTGGGGTGGAGATGATGGGAACTGGTATTCCTGCCAGGTGGCTGACCCAGGGTAAGCCTGAGAGCTGTCCGTTTGGATACGCACCGTGCTCTTGCTGTCCTTGGAGAAGGCCCGCTTGATGTAGAGGGAGCCCACGGCACTCTCCATGTTGCTGTTGACATAGCTGACACACTCCCGCCAGCGCACCTCCTCCACGGTTGTGCCGTACAGCGCCTGTGTGTGTTTCTTTATTCACTCACTCGTTCAACCACTCACCCTTTCCCATATGCTAATATCTAACTTTCCCAGGTCAGGTATGGGACCCTGAGCTGATGAGGCATGGGCTTCAGGGAACCCAGAGCAGGACATGGGATGACCAAGACCAGATGCTGACCCTGGACATGAGAAGGCCATAGTGCTATTTCGAAAGGACTTGTCTTTACTCTGGAAGGGCCAGGGCCCCACTCGGACTCTGCTCTCACCTCCTGGACACCGTGGTATGCGTGGACTTTTTCCAAAGCTTAGGGCTAGCATTGACCCTGGAGCAAACACTTGGAAACATGCACAGCTTTGGCTACCAGCTCTCTAGATTCTGGTTCCCCACCCCACCCCCCGTTGTAGTGGCTGAAGGATTCCCTTCCTCTCTGTCCCCAGAGATGCTGAAGCATAAGGTGTGTTCCCTTCAGACTTGGTCCCTGAGCTCAAGTCAGGCCATAGAGAACTCTGCATCCTGCATCTCCTTCTTGAATTGTGGGTGTCCTGCCCATAAGGAGGCCTGTGGCTGTTTCTCTTCTCCAGCCTCTTGCCTTTCTAGTCTCTCTTCTGGCTGTTTACTCTTGGATTTCCTGACCTAATCTCTTCATGACTTCTACAGAGCAACTCCCTAGACTTCCCGGTCCCTCTTCTGGCCACGCTTGCTTTTGACAGCCCAGGCTTCTGCTTTGTTGGCTGCTGGCCGTCGACTGCCCCAGTAGGGCAGGGTCCTTGTCTACCAGGTTTCTGTCTCAGACCCAAGGGATGACAGTGCATGACCCTCAGCTTCATGGGCTGAAATGGACCCTAGAGGGCTTGCCTGGGCAGGAGCTTCATCTCTAGGATGCCCTCACCTTGCGGTAGTCCACCCGGGCTTCTTTGAATCTCTGGCTCAGGCTGCCGATGCGATCTAGTATCAGACGCCACACCAGGTAGTTCTGCATGGTCCTAGAGGAAGCCCAGGTTAAATAAGATAGGTGAATGGCTGTCTGCCAAGGGAGGGAGGGGACATGGGTTAGCCAGCAGGTTCCACACCACGCATGGTTCTCCATTCTCCAAGAGTTAACTTGCTTATCCCTCATGCTTTACAGAACACTCATTAGCAGGGTGAGGCACTGTGGTCACCAAAATTGAACCTCTGTGTTCCTCCTGCCGGAGGAAAAGTGCCTGATGTCTGGGTTCTTCTCCCGGAAGCAGGAACTGTATGTGTGTGTGCGTGCTTGTGTGCATGTGTATATATGTATGTGTATGTGTGTATTTGTGTGTGCGCGCATGCGTGTGCTTGTGTGCATGTGTGTGTGTGTGCACGCATGTATGTGTGCGTGTGTATGTGTGTGTCCGCATGTGTGTACGTGTATGTGTATGTATGTATGTGCATGTGTGCATGTGTGCGTATATGTGTGTGTGTGCGCACGCGTGTGCACATATGTATGTGTGTATGTGTGCGTGCGTGTATGTATGTGCATGTGTGTGCATGAGTGTGTGTATGTATGCGTGTGTATGTATGTGTGTGTATGTATGTGTATGTGTGTGTGTGTTGTGGGCCAGGGACAAAGATGCTGGGGCCCTGTGGAACTTCCCCTGCGCTCACTGTGCTGAGTAGATATCAATGATCTCCTCAAGATTCTCCAGGTAGGGGATGCCATAGACCACCACCTCCTCATCCGGGAGCAGCTCGACTTGGACAGAAGACAGCACGTTTTGTATGAAGAGAGTCCAGTTGAACCCCTGTGGAGAGGTAGGGGAGGAAGAAAGGGGCGGGCGGCCCATGCATCTAGGAGACCCAGGTCCCACTGAAGAACGTCTGGGAAACGGGAGAAAGGACTGTCAGTAGGAATCAGGACCAAGGGTGACTGACATTTCTCCAGAGGCTGTGAAACTGTCAAGAGTCTATGCATAATATTTGAAAAATTTGAAAAGTTAAGTGTAGTTGGTGGGGAAATGCCGAGCAAGAGTGACTTAGCAAAAACGACCCAAGTAAAAATATGATAGTCTTACATATACACTATGTAAGCAGGATATTTATCTTTGTTTAAACATTTTTTTAAGTGCTCATGCTGAGAACTGAACCCAGGAGGGCAGGGCTCCATTACTGAACTCCCCCAGTCCTGTGGTCACCATTACTCTTAGTAAATATTCCACAGTGCTGAGCTTAATGGTGTAGCTTTAACTACTTTGGAAAAAATGTTTTGAGACATGTTCTCTAGTCAGGCTGGTCTAGAACTGTTCTTGAGAACTTACTGTGTGCGTTTGTTTGTTTGTTTGTTTGTTTGTTTGTTTTTTCAAGACAGGACTTCCTGTGTGTCCCTGGCTGTCCTGGAACTCAGAGCTCCACCTGCTTTTCCCTCCTGAGTGCTGGGATTAAAGGCCTGCACCACTATGCCTGGCTTGAATTTATTGCTTAACTGAAGATTTATTTGATTTTTCCTATGTGTGTATAGTGTGGTTGCGTATCTGTAAGTGTCTGTGGGTGTCTGTGGAAATAAGAAGAGAACATTGGATCCCTGGAGCTGGAGCCACCATGTGGTTGCTGGGAATTGAACTCAGGACCTTTGGAAGAGCAGTCAGTGCTCTTATCCACTGAGTCATCTCTCCAGCCCCCTACTGGGATTTTTTTTTTTTTTTTCACTGTGCTCATTTAAAGGTACTTTCTACCTGAGCGCCAGCCATAATACCCCATTAGAGCCAGGAGCAGCTTTCCAGGGAGTGAGTACCCAGATGGGTGGGGCTGGGCCAGTGAGTGGGTGCCTGGGTCTCACCTTCAGACCAAACCTGTCCTGCAGCTCCATCAGATCCATTCGGTGGTACAGGGCGGTGACATCATGCCTTTTCTCCTGGGGGACTGTGGCCTGTGTAGGGATCAGGGGTCACACAGTGTGGTGCTCAGCACCTAGCCTGACCCCCCCCCCCCCCAGCACGGCCCTGCCTCACGTTGGCCAGATGTGTCTCCAGGTTCAGCACCTGTGCCATCTCTTCCCGCACCATGGCATTCTCCTTGGGCAGGTTCAGGTCTTTCCGTAACATAGTGGCCACTGACGTCATGAACTGCAGGTAGGCTTCCCGTACCTGGGATAAAAAGGACAGTGGATGCAGCTGGGTGGCTTTAGCCACCTGGGCCACCATGGAGCACTCTGTGGGGTGTGGGTGTGGGCGGGGTGTGACACATGGAGCAGCCCCTGGAAGCTTGTTCTTGTGGCTTCCCCAACAGGCTCCAGCACAGATAGCACAGAAGGGAGCATGGGGACTGTCCACACCTGATCCCCCTCGAGGGACAAGCCTGCATGATAGCCTTTGTGTTCTGTGGTCTGGGCCTACTTCCCAAACTTGGTATGGAGCCACATGCCCTGGCTATGCCAGCCAGCCAGCTCAGGATCAAAACTGTGGTCCCTGTTCATTTTCACCAGATGACCCATGCCCAGGCCTCTGTGGGTGAGGACAGTTTTTCAGAGATGCACAGTGCCAGACTGGCCTCTGCTGAAGCTCAGTGAGTTCTGAGGCTGCCCCAGTCATGGTTCGGCCATGGGTGGGGGTACTGCCTCTTTAAGATGGTTGTCTGCATCCTTCTTCATTCACGCCCACTCTTGCAGGGGCTTCCTTCACTCTAGCTGAAGCTGCAGACCACCCCTCCACTAGGGCTTAGCTCTGCCAGCTGCTAGGTTGGTGGCCACACACTCAAGCCTTTGAGATGTTCCAGGTCCCAATTGTCTGTATCCTGCGACCTTCTCCCAGCCCCCTTCTTTGACCACACCACACTTCCTCTTGGTCCCAACCACCTGTCAGGTCCCGGTGGCTTGACGCCCACCAGCACTTCAGCCCTGCAGTGTGGGTCACTCCTGCCTCCTGTCCATCCCTGCTGTGTTCCTGGACAGATATCCTTGCTGTCCCTGCCTTCTTTCTGTCCCTCCAAGTTCTTTCTTCCACCATGGTCTACTTAATAGTTGACTTCTCTCCACAGATGCAGGGGCTGACTCCACATAGCAGGCTCGTGGCCTCTGCCACCCTAGGCTGAGTTCTGGGCCTCCCAGACACTGGACGTCATTCTGCATGGGAGGGTCGAGTTAAATGGGTTGCCCGTGGCTTGAGAGATGGCTCAGCGGTTAAGAGCACTGACTGCTCTTTCAGAGGTCCTGACTTCAATTCCCAGCAACCACGTGGTGGCTCACAACCATCTGTAATGGGATCCAATGCCCTCTTCTGGTGTGTCTGAAGACAGCTACAGTATGTGCACATAAATAAATAAGTAGTAAGTAAATAAATCTTTTAAAAAATGGATTGCCTGTCTGGACAAGCTCACTCACCTCAGGACTGACATAAGTGTGGAAATTGGGTGTCCATGTTTTTGTCCCCAGCACTCAGTGCCTGGCCACATGCCCACAAGTGTTTACAGAGGCTAGCTTGGGAAGCAAGGCTAGTGGACAAACGGGAGTGCTGAGCCCTGGTAGGCCCAAGCCATGTGACACGTGCATACCTGTATCTGAGTCCTCAAGGCTCCCTGCTTACCTTGTGGCTGTCCTCCTTGAAATAGTACTCCCGAGATGGCATGCCCAAGGTGGGCTGGTCTATCTGGAAACACACAGAGGGTGTGACTCCTGGCAGTGTGGGGGGATCCCCGCAGCCTGGCTGAGGTGGGCAGAAGTCTTCACCCCCAAGACTGTGCCTGGTAGAACACAGGCTCCCTGTGGAAGGCAGATGCTTCCAAACCCAAGCCTTTCCCTCACACACAGAAAGGTGGGTTGCAAGGTTGGGACTTGCAAGGAGGTCAGAGAGGGGCTGAATGGGGCATAGGTCCCCCACAAGGAGGACTCACATCACTCAGCCTACCTAAAGTATGCTTCTCTGACCTTCCTTCTACGGCTCCTGCAGGCTTCCTGCCCAGGTGCCAAAACCCTCACAATGGGTAAGAGACAGGCCAAATGGCTAAGCACAGGGCCAGTCTCTGCTTGCACAACTCACATTGCAGACTAGGCTGTGGGCAGGGAACACATGCACTGAGCTCACAGATCTATCTCCCCAGCCACCATCCTGGTGTCTCTCCCTGCCTGCTGACCCTGTTCCCCACCCTGACTCCCCGAGGGAACTGCATACGTAGATGACGTGCTGGCTGGAGTTCTGGTCGTCATTCCAGATGAAGAGGTCAATGAGGACCCGTTTGTTGAACTGCGAGTTCAACACAGCCAACTGCCGCTCCAGCTCCCACTTGGGGCCTGAGGAGTTAGCACCCATGCTGGAGACCAGCTGGCCCATCTCCAGACAGGGAACTGCCGCCTAAGCACAAAGCATTCTGGGGGTTTAGGGAACCCTGCCTGGCTCAGATACTAAACTCACTGTGGGACTTTGGGGACTGAGGGAATGTTCTCCAAGTGGTCCTTAGGGAAATAGGTTCTGAGGGAATCACCATGTGCGGGTGGGAGATGCCGTCTAAGGGATGAACGGAGGGATATGAAGACAGGTGTCTAGAACACCAGGAGGGATGCCCCTCTGCAGAGCTTCAGGGAACCAGCGGCAGTAAGCACCTGTCTCAGCTGCCCTCCCCACTTCCCCCAGTGTGGATCCTAAGCCAGCTTTTGGGACCCTAAATTGGCTCTGGAAGAAATGGGCCCGTGGTTAGCTTGTGGGTAGCTTGGGGTTGAGTGGACCTTTCCCTGAAGTCTGCACACAGGCCTCTGCTTACCCACAGTCTCGTTCCACTTGTCCATGGCCACAGGCCAACCTCCTACTATGTTTAAGACGTTCAGCAGGGGCTCGGAGTCTCTCTTCTCTATCACACCTGGGAAGGGGAGGCATGTGTGCTTACTCAGACTCTGCTGGCTCAGGCAGACACAAGCCAAGAGCATGCCCTCTCTGTAGGCTCAGCTTTAACCCCAATGTTGCTGGTGAAGTACACACTTCCCTGGGGTCAAGGAGGTTGGGTACTTGGTAGCTGGCAGCTGGTGAGCAAGGCTAGGAAACCAGCTGTGGCTAGGAGGGAGGCCCAGGGGCAAAAGGTTACACAGGGCCACTGAAGCACAATGGCAGTCTAGAGACTTGGGCTAAAGGAGGGTCCCTGTAAGGAAGTGCTTTTCTGACAGTAAACTTGGGAGAACTCCAGGCAAAGACTAAGCCGATAGGGTGCATCCAGAAGTCACCACAGATGCAGAGGAGGACTCTCAGATGACAGAAGCCACACTTCAGAGCTGGCAATAAGAAGGGGCTAATGTCCATGTCAAGGCATGTGGCAGAGGCTGAGGGGACTCAGGGTTGGGACAAAGGTTTGACAGAAAAGGAGGAGCCACATGGCTCTCCCGATGGAGGGTACTAGCCTCAAGATGCCGTGGGTGGGAGACAAGAGGTGAGGCCTCCCACGGGGGCTGGGTGATGGCATATCTGGCTTTCTGTTTCAGCTTAATTTGGAAGTAGGGACAAAATTAGAGAAACGGGTAGTCCTGGCTGCTTTGGCCAAACGGAGCAGGGTTCTGTAGCTGATGGACCAGTACTGCGGTTAGTGGGCTAGAAGCAGAGGAGCGGGCTCAGGGTCCCGCCATCTGCTTTGGGAACCCAGACTCTTGAGCTGGAAATCCAGTAAAGGTAAGAATCCAGAGGGATTTTTCTGTGTCTGGTATGTATTGGTCACATAATTTGGGGAGCCCCCGACAAGATAAGATAGCCCTGGACAGGCCCAGGTAAGGGTTTCAATATAGGTGACTTCATAAAATCATGGCCCCACTGACTCCCATTGGCAGTACACTGGACTCAACCTCAAACCTCTAGGAGATGCCCAGGGGAAACAGCTGGGCCCAACCCCACTGTTCAGAAATGATGACCTTGGGCAGTGTAAGCACAGGCTGGGGCTTCCAAGCCTAATGAGCCAGGCCGGGCGAGGCACAGTGTACCCTGCATGGTGCCCACTCCCTCCTCATGGTGTTCAGTGTATGCTGTGATTCTGGAGCTGACTGGGCCCTGGCGGGGGATGACTCTACTCACTCTGGTTCATGCAGGAGCGGTACAGTGTCTTGGCCTTCTCCACAGCTGGGCGGTGCTGGACACTGGAATCCTCCAGTACCCCTGTGGGCAGAGGAGAAAGCTGAACAGAGGTTGAGGTGACTGTTGAGGGCCCAGGTCAACAACTCATGTCTCCTGTAACCCTTGGTCTCTTCTGGCCCTAGGTAAGCATCCCAGGGTCCCCGCTGACAGGCAAGGGGCTTCATCAGGCTGAGCAGAGACACTACTGTGACAACTCAGTTCAACTCCTAAGCAGTGATTTCTCCACTGGTCCTGCTAACCAAGATGTTTTGCAGGAACCCACCCAAGGCTCAATGCCACCTCCCTGCCCTCTGGTGGTGGCCACTCTTCACCTTTGAGGATGACCTCCAGCTCATCCCGAAGGATGTCAAAGACGCTGTATCGGGAGTTGGTCTCGGGGATCACGTGGTGTCGAAGCCAGCCTCCGCAAGCATACTGGTAGAAGTTTTCGCAGGGGTTTCTCGATTGGTCCATGTTCTGGAGGATTCTGGCAGCTGTTTATTCCAAGGGGGTGGTGGGGGGAGGGGAGACTGAATTGTGGACACCTCAACACTGTCTTTGAGTCTGAGAGACAGTGGCACCCCTTTGGGGATGGTTTGTTTGAGATTTATACCAGCAATCAGTTTACTGGCAGCTACTGATCTGCTCTCGAGTAAGTTAGTCACTTTCCCCGAGCCACAGGGAGTCTAGAAACATGGGAGGAACTGCCCAAGTGGCTTCAAGGGCCAGGGCTGCCACTAATAAACCACAGGACCTTGACCCCTCCTGTCGTCTCCCACCTGAGGACCTGATATTGGAATATGGTTCTTGCTTTGAAAAAAGGCCTCAGCTGGTGACCTTGCCCTCTAAACTGGTACCAGGCTCCCAGATGTCTCCATAGCCCTTCTGCCTCTTGTAGTCTCAGTGGCTTCTCATTCCATGTCCTTGAGAATTTTTACTTATCAGATGGGATAGCCGTTTCCCAGAATCTGGTGTCTGTTGGTGACAGGGGCCTGCGCTTATGTGAACAGCACTTTGCCTGGGGACCCCTAGAATCCTGCCCAGCTGTTTATCTCGGCCTCATGCAGCTGGAGATTTCATAGAAAGCGTCACTGTGGGACTCCAGGATCCAACCCAGATAAAACCAAATTCTGTTTGTCTCTGTAGGCTTTTTTCCCGTTTCACCTCCCCACAAAATCTTGTCTGTTTCTGCCTCCTGCAGAGGGCTGTCCATAGCATCCAATTTTAAGACAAAAAAATCTCAGCTTGGCTTCAGGCAGACCCTGAATAGCCTTGTGGCCACCCCAGGGAAGGAGCTCACCTGCTATCACGCAGCCTGGGGTGGTGCAGATGTCACTTTTCTGTGATGACTCTCTGAGGGCTGCAGGAACAGAAGAAGCATGAGGTATGCAGAGTCGGAGGGTACGTAAGTACATAGGCTTGGGTGGGCGTGGCACAGGCCTGGGTGAGGCACACGCTGGGTGGGCGTGGCAGGGTATAGCAGGGGCGGGCCTCTATTTGTCCCCACCCTCCTTCGACACCTCCAGGATAGGTTTGAAGCATGGCCTTGCTGCCGCGACCGGGGATCCCCTTTAAATTCTCTGCCTCCGTGGACCCCTACCGTGGCCCAGGACCCTCAGGGCTTGAGGCTGCTCTTGCCCTGCTACCTTGCTGTCCCACCAGCTCTAAGGTGCTATACCATCCCATCCTATTCTTACCCTGTGGTTAGTACATCCATAGGTGGTATCAAGCCAGCCTCATGGGTGGTACCCAGCTGTCCAGACATCCTACATACAGCAACCACTGGCGACTGGTGTCAGTATCCTCTCTTCCCCATCCTTCCTGTGCTCCCTGCCCATCCACATGAACCCACCCATGGCAGGTCCAGATGCTAAGCCCACCTCCTCAGGGCTGCCTGGCAGGGAAGGTAAAGGCTACCTCGTTTTACAAACGTCCTGTCATTCCGGGAGAAGTGCAGCAGGTTAGTTAAGAAGGGCAGCTGTTTCCCTGGGGAGAAACACAGTGCTCAGCCCCTCAGTCCACCTCAGAGCCTCGGGAATCATTGCATGTCAGCGCTCAGGGCTATGGTGTTCACCACACAGGAGGGAACAGAGGCAGGGGGACTGTGTCTACTCATCCTCTTCTCTTCCTCCTAGTCCTCCCCCTCCTCACACTTCCTGCTAGGCTTGAGTGGGAGAGGGGACAGTTCCCCCTAGCTTGCCATTCCTACTTTCCTGTCCTTCCTGAAGTACCCAGGCTCTGTCTGTCTTCCTGGGATGTGCCTACAGAAGGCTGCTCTTGCAGCCCTACCACAGGAATAAGTAGGTTAATTTAGGAAAATTGGGTCCTTGCAGGCAGGGGGCTTCCCTAGTGGCAACCCCCTAACTTCTGTATTCTCACTGCCTGCTGAAGGTTCAAGGCTAACCAACCCCCCCCCCCCTGACCCTGTCCTGCCACTACATGTAAGGAGAGACACTGATTAGCATGGGAGTCTTCAGGACCTGGAAGGGGGTTTGGGAGAGAGCGAGAGTAGAAAGCATGCTAATAAGAAATGAGAACAAGACTGAGCTGGATGTTACATCAAGGAGTAGCCAGCTCATGTCAGCTGCCTGGAGTAGGTGAGAGTTGGAGGAGCAGCCAGCTCCCACCAGCTCATGTCAGCTCTGTGTGTAGCAGATAAGAATGAAGTAATAGGCAGTGACGTAATGCTAGACTCCCCCCCTCGTAGCTAATAAAAGCAGAGGCTCACAGCAGACAAGCAGAGACCTTGATGCTGGGACAGTGAAGACCAATGTGCTGTCTGGCTCTCCAACCAGAGGACAACCGACTGCTGCCCTGGCTGCATTGAGATAAAAGGATCCAGAGGAAGGAGCCTTGTCTGTGAGCCCCTCTGGTATTTGCTTCTGAGTTAGGTACCCCATGCGTGTGTTGTGAACTGCTGCTTATCTGTAATGAGTAAACCTTGAGATCAAAGTATCCGGACTCTGTCTCTCCTTCCCAGCTTTAAGCTGGATGTGACACAAGACAGCAAGTCGAGCCTGGACATCTTCAGACCTGGTGTGTGGTACTGAAATTCCCCACAGTCAGACACACAGACCTGTGGGGAGGAGGGAATACAGTTGAATATGGGGGGCTCCTGGTACAGTTAGGGTAGACAGTGCTGCCAACAGTGGCTGCTCCTTAGGGCTAGGCAATGTGGAAGGCCATTCGCTCCACACACAAGGATGTTACAAACCAGACCTGACTCAGCTACGATAACAATGTGGACTCTGCCCTTGAGCAGCCTACCCCTTCACTCCAGTTTTGTGGGGCTACTGAGGGAAATATTTCAGGGGGAAATCTGAGCTCCAGGGACAAGAAAGTTGACCCTTTAGATCTGCAGTGAAAGTGGAGGGGGGTCAAGGGGGAAGAGGGGGTGGGTAGGATCCTTGGGCTCCTGTTGCTCTATATGGGTGTGGCCATTTCAAGAACAGATCCTGAGGGTGAGACACTGGACCTTAGACCTCACAGAGTCGGTCACAGGGAGAGAATTTGTGACCAGGAGAAAAAAGTATCTGCAGACTCAGCACCCACACCTCAACAGGGTGCACAGACCTCTGAAGCTACCTCTGGAGAGATTAGAACACAAAGAAGGTGTAGACACAGAAGCACAAAAGAACCCTCCTCTTTCCACAGAAGACTAGCCAGGACAGAGCACAGGAAGGGAGGCCGTGCTGCAAGGCAGGTCACATGTATGTTTCCACCTGCAGTGTTCTGGGTGCACATGTGAAGAATCGGGGTCCCGGGGAGCCTGATGCAGAGGACGCATGCTCTGTCCTGTGATGCTCACTCACATAGCCTTCAGGGAGTTTGTGGTGATGCTCACAGGTACAGGAGAGCAGGAGAACAGAGAGCCTCCTACTTCTAGCACCCCCTTCCTAGACCCCCCGTGAAGTGGATAAATATTGTTGACAATCAGGAAAGAACCTCAGGGGTCAGGTTGTACCTCGGTTGGTAGACTGCTCGCCTAGTGTGTGCACTAAGCCCTGGGTTTCATTCCCAGCATCACATAAACCATATCTGGCACAGAGGATGTAGAGGCAGGAGAATTAGGAATTTAAGGCCACCCTTAGCTATATAGTGAATTTGAGGCAAGATACCTGGGCTACATGAAACCGTGTCTCAACTCCCCCCACCCCAAACCTTGCTAGGAATGGCAACATATACCCCTAATTCTAGCACTTGGGAGGCAGAGGCAGGTGGATCTATAAGTTTCAGGCCAACCAGAGCTACATAGTGGGGCCTCATCTAAAAACAAACAAACCAAACATATATAAACAAACAAACAACAAAACATCAAACTATCAAACCCTAACCAAGACAAATTGATTTTTTTTTATCTTGATTGCTTATTTAAGCAAATCAAGAGGGAACCCCAAATGGTCAAGAGGAGTGGACTGGGGTGAGTCCAGTACTAGCACTGTGTAACGTCTGAGGTCACTAAGTTAAAGAGTTTTCCAGAAGAGGTGGAAAGGTCACAGATATGCCATGGACTTCACTGGACAAGTGGAAGCCACAGGAAAGACTTGGATGCAGATGAAATACGGGAAGTGAGGTCATTAGAGATACCCAGGACTGGCCAGGAGATAGACATGGGAGGATCAGAAGTTCAAGGTCAGCCTTTTCTACATAGCCAGTTTAAGGATACACGAGACACCATCTAAAAAAAAAAAAAAAAAAAAAAAATTGAGGAAGCCGTGTGACCTGTGACATAAAGGCACAGCAGCCACTGAACCTCACAAAAGAAGCACCAGTTAGTGAAGCCAGTTAGCAAGACTCTCCAAACTCTACAAAATATGAAGGGAAAGGAAGAAAATGAAGAGAGGGAACAGCCGCTGAGCCACTGAGCCAAGCATGGTGGTCCGAGTGTTCAGGAAGCAAAGATGGAAGACTGAAGCCCAGGGGTGGCCTGGGCCAGCGAGAGAGACCTGAGCTCAGGAAGAAACAAGACAAGAAGCAGCCCTGGAGCTAAAACCACAGGACATGAATGACTACAGTGGATGTGATTCCTGGAAGGGCCAAGTTCCTTTGGCACCCTCTGGTGCTTGTTCAGATAACTTCTATAGTACGTCAACTCCCAAAAATAGCCCCGAGGGTTAGGAGGCTCAGTGGTCAAGCATGTGCCATGCAAATGTGGGGACCTGAGTTTGGATCCCCAGTACCCAAGTAAAGGCCAGTAGGCATGGTGGCCTCCACCTATAAACCCAGTGCTTTGTAAGTGGAGACATGGAGTCTCTGGAGCAAGCTGGCCACTTAGACTAACTGAATCGGTAAGCTCTGGGTTCAAGTGAGAGACTGCCTCACCCACAACATAGAGAATTATCGAAGACACTCAGTGCCAATCTCGGGCCTACATACACACACACACACACACACACACACACTTTTTCTCTCTCACACACACATACACACACACTCACACACACACACACACACACACTCTCTCCCTCTCTCTCACACACACACACATACACACACACACTCACACACACACTCACACACACACACTCTCTCCCTCTCTCAGACACACACACTCTCTCTGTCACACACAATATACACACCTGTACACATGTGTACCTACACATATGCAAACATATATATCTGTGTGTATGCACACGTGTGCCACACACACACACATAATAGTCTTTGCAATCCCTCTGAAAGTTTGTTTTCTTAAAATTTTGTTCTTCAAAACATTCAAAACTCCTCAACTCGACAATATCTTAATTTTATAAAATTTATTTAGCTGTGAGCTGCTATGTAGTTGCTGGGGTTTGAACCTGGTTCCTCTGGAAGAGTGACCAAGTGCCCCTAAACCACTGAACTATCTTCTCCAGCCCCCAATAATACCTTAACTTAAATGACTTAAGGTCTTCCTTTCTCAGCCTCTCTCTGAGGAAAAACACTACAGAGAGTCTGTGAAGACCGCCCAGTCAGAGAGCTCCTTGGTGAACAAGTGCACTCCAGCTTCAGTGACAAACCCTTTTTCATAAAATAATGTGGAGTGACAGGAGAGAGAGATGGCTCGGGGGTTAAAAGCAGGTACTGCTCTTACAGCAGATCAAAGTCCAGTTCCCAACTCTGGGATTCTTGATGCTCTTTTCTTGCCTCAGACGGAAAATGCACTGTGTGCACATGTCTGTCTCTACACAAACATATGTGTGTGCAAAGAACATGTGTAATACATCTTTACAAGACAAAGTGGAGAGTGATAGAGGACACTGTCACATTGATCTCTAGCCTCCACACCTGCATACACACTGCATGTGTGCACACACACATACACACATATACCACAGACACACCACACACAAATATACATCTCACAGATACATATCACACACACATCACACACAGACACACATCACACACAGACACACATCACAGACACACAACAGACATCACATACATCACACACAGACACACATCACAGACACACATCACACACAGACACACATCACACACTCACATCACACACAAACATCACATACACAGCTCACACAGGCCATACAGACACATATCACACACTCACATCACACACAAACATCACATACACAGCTCACACATGCCACACAGACACATATCACACACTCACATCACACACAAACATCACATACACAGCTCACACACGCCACACAGACACACATCACAGACATATATGACACACACAACATACAGACACACATCACATACACATCAAACACATATCACACACACACATCACACACACACACAGATATACATCACACACATCACACACAGACACATATAACATACACATTACACATCACACAGACACACATCACACACATACAGACACATCACACACATACATATCACACACACATCACAGACACACATCAAACACACGTAACACATACAGACACAACAGACATCAAACACAGATATCACACAGACACACACATTTCACACAGACACACAACAGACATCTCACACACAGACACAACAGACATCACACACATTACACACAGACACAGACACACAACAGACATCACACACACAGACATCACACAGACACACAATAGACATTTCACACACAGACATCACACAGACACACAACAGACATTTCACACACAGACACAACAGACATCACACACATCACACAGACACACAACAGACATCTCACACACAGACACAACAGACATCACATACACATCACACACAGACACACATCTCACACAAACACACAGGCGTGCATTATACACATACCACATACAAATCACACACTCACACATCACACACACACATCATACATGAGAAAGAGAGAGACAGAGAGAGAGAGCTCAGTGATGGGGATAACCCACACTCCCCTGAGGCTGAGTAACCTGGGCGGGGCTGGGAGGCAGATGTGGCAGTGGCTGTGGTGTGGCCAAGGGAATGGATCCTGACAGTCAACAGGAAGCTCTCCCAAATGGTCACATCTGGAGACTGTGAGACTCCCCCGGATGGAAACAAACACATTCTCAGAGGGAAACCTTCCCCACTTACATCATTCAGGAGGCCAAAGACAAAGGCCACGGGGATGCAAATTTATGTTTATGCACCATGGTACCTGAGTACTTTCATGTGTCTCTTCCCTCCAGGAGAGGAACATGGCCAGCTAGGTCTCTGCGCCTGGATGAGGGTCCCCTGACACAGAGATGCTCAACCTGAGTCTGGCTCAGATCAGCTTGACCTCAGCCAAGGACAGACAGTAGGTAACTGTTGTTTTGAGCACTTGGGTCTTTTGTTTTTTTGTTTTTTGTTTGTTTGTTTGGTTTGGTTTTTCGAGACAGGGTTTCTCTGTGTAGCCCTGGCTATCCTGGAACTAACTCTGTAGACCAGGCTGGCCTCGAACTCAGAAATCCGCCTGCCTCTGCCTCCCAAGTGCTGGGATTAAAGGCGTGCGCCACCACTGCCCGGCTTGGCTCTTTTATAGGTATCTACATGACACAGAACATAATATACTATTTGAATTACTTAAAGAAGTGAAATAGCTAAAAGTGACAAGTTAAAACTCAATTTGAAAAAGAATCAGCTGTAAATGCTAAAAATGAGACCATATGGGACATGAGGTGTCCAATGGGCTTGCTATGCAAGCCTGGCAACCTTTTGTGAAAAGAATTGACTCCCAAAAGTTGTTCTTGCACTAGGTGGGTGTATAACTGCACTCACATATGCCTGTCTCTCTCTGTCCCTGTCTGTCTATCTCCTCTCTGTCTCCCTCTCTCTGTTTCCCTCTCTGTGCCTCCATCTCTCTGTCTCCCTCTGTTTCTGTCTCTTTCTTTCTCCCCCTGTCTCTGTCTTTTTCCCCTCTCTCTCTCTGTCTTTCTCCCTCTGTCTCTGTCTCCCTCTATCTCCCTGTCTCTCTCTTTCGCACACACACACCCATACATTTTCACCCACATACAAATAACAAGTGCACTCAGACATTTTTTTTTTTAAGAAAAGCATGTAGTTGTTGAACTTTATAAACAATTGTAGACCCAGAATGGATGGAGTCAACTAAGGATTTACAGCAGATCAATTCCAGGTGGGCATCAGCGAGGCGTCTGAAGACAGACTTAGTGCTAGAATGATACTCTATGGGAATTTACCAGGAACGCAGGCCAAAGCCAGGGACAGAAACGATCACAGAAAAAATGAACACCAGAAAGGGCAAGACAGAGAAAAGGTGAGTGTATAAGCAACTAGAATTTTCTTTCACTAATGTATATATTTCTTGTTTGTGTATGGGGAACCGATACATGCACATGTGTGTGGGGGTCGGACTGAGGTCAGTCTTGGTTCTTGGTATTGCTTCTCAGCATGTGGAGGTCAGAGGTCAGCCTTCTCAGGCACGATCTACCTTATCTTTTTTTTTTTTTTTTTTTTTTTTTGGTTTTTCGAGACAGGGTTTCTCTGTGTAGCCCTGGCTGTCCTGGAACTCACTCTGTAGACCAGGCTGGCCTCGAACTCAGAAATCCACCTGCCTCTGCCTCCCAAGTGCTGGGATTCAAGGTGTGTGCCACCACTGCCCGGCTCCCACCTTATCTTTTGAGATGGGATTTCTCACTGGCAGGCTGCTCAGCAGATATGTTAGGCTGGCTACAGGGACCCCTCTCCCTCCTTAATGCTGGGCTTTTTAATGAATGCACCGCCATGCCTGGCTTTCCTCTATGGATTCTGGGGAGTGAACTCAGGCCTTTGCTTGCACAGCAAACACTTTACTGACTGAGCTCTCTCCACAGCCCTGTTAGCAGAATTCTGTGTGTGTATGTATGTGTGCATGTGTGTGATTCAATACAAGCAGTAAAGTTATTTTCACATCCGCACATGCTGGCGATTTACAACAGATTGCTTCTGGGTGGGCACTGAGAGGTGTCTGATCACCAGAAAGGCCTGAAGTGCTTGTAGCACTGTAGATTTGGAATTCCTGTTCTGGAAGATTCCCTAGCCCTACCGACCCTGTTTAAGTGCTGAAGCGCTAACCCCCAGCATGTTTGTGTGTGCATGTGTGCGTTTGTGTGTGTGTGCGCGCGCGAGTGTGTGTTAGAGTTGTTATAAGGTGAGGAAGTTATTATAACATGGTATAATTAAAAGAAACGCGGTAGAAACCAAATACATGACAGCAATACTGTGTGAACAGGATCTGTGTGTGTGTGTGTGTGTGTGTGTGTGTGTGTGTGTGTGTGTGTGTAAAACGCTGACCTGCCACTCGGGAAGCAGCTTGATCACACTTCATCTGCACATAGGAAGCATGGAAAGAGAGCCGGAAGTGGAGCCGAGCTATAAAGCCCACCCCCCAGTGACGTGCTTCCGTCAGCAAGGCTCCACCTCCTACAGATTCCATAACCTTTTCAACAGCGCCACCAGGCGGAGACCAAGTGATCGAACACGGGATCCCACACCAGGCATTTTATGTTCAAAGAAAGCCCCACAATGACCAACCTGATATTCAAGCTGCCCCATAACTAATAAACTGTTTTAGAGGTACTGGTTGAAAACTGATGTGGAGGCGTACCCCTGTAATCCCGGCGCTTGTTAGGTAGGGACAAAAAGATCAGAAGTTCAGGGTCATCCTTGACTATACAGTAAGTTGGAGGCTAGCCTGGGCTACATGAGATCCTCCCTCCTTTCTCTCTCTCTCTCTCTCTCTCTCTCTCTCTCTCTCTCTCTCTCTCTCTCTCTCTCTCTCTCTCTGTCACACACACACACGTCATGTGTAGGCGCGAGGCACGGGCACACACATCAAATACACAAAAGGCATAGACTGCTTTTTAAAAATGCTAAAGACGAGCTTTGCATAACAATCACTAGACAGAAAAAGGACCTGTCAAGCGCGTTATGAAATGATGAAATCCAGACAATAGCAAAGAAAGAAAATCTAACTCGGAGCTTTTCATAATTCAGGAGTTTTTTTTTAAAAAATGGAGAGACCAGGGGCTGGAGAGATGGCTCAATGGCTGAAAGCACTCTCTGCTTTTGCAGAGGACCTGAGTCCAGGTCCCAGCACCCACATGACTGTTCAGTCACTTGCAACTCTAGTTTCCAGAGTTGACCCCTGAGGGTACTTACACTCACATGCACACACATCCCTCTATATATGTGCAGTGCTAGGTAGGGACAAAAAGATCAGAAGTTCAGGGTCATCCTTGACTATATAGTAAGTTGGAGGCTAGCCTGGGCTACATGAGATCCTCTAAGTATTTTTAAATACAGCATAAAATATATAAACGACAAGGGTGGGTGTAAGCAAAAGCTTTGGAGACATCTGTATTGGGATGTGTAAGCTTGGTGTCTCACAAAGCACTTTACCTTCATACAGGATGGAATGCCAACGATCAGGGCCAGTGGCAAGACTGACTTCTTGTTACTAAATGTGATAACGACCAGCGCGGTGGCCATTTTTCTAAGCATTCCTGTTGCATTAAGTTTTCAAACCCTCGTGCAAGCCTCTAATGCATGCACTCCTGTCAATTCTGTTTTGCAGGCCAGGAAACTGAAGCACAGAGATATCATGGAGGTTGTCGGAGGTCACACAGCAGAGACAGGAGCTGGAATAGCTGGGCACTGGTGTACATACCACCTCAGGCCCTTCCTGTCCTCACTGAGTAACAGGGCGAAAAGTCCAGAGATGAGCTGCAGATTTCAATGACACAGCTCAGGCCCAGGCTGGTGACATCTTCCTGCAAAGAGGGCTGCTGGCACGCTCAACCTCACCTACACAGCTTTGCTGCCTGGCCAGGAAAGAAGCATAGGGACAAACAACTGGGCGAGGCAGCGTGCCACTAAAACTTTATTTACAAAAACAAGCAGAGGCTGTGGTCAGCCAACCTGGACAATGAATATGGTTGCTTGTGAACAAAATTCCGGATGACCATGAGTGTAGGCACAGTATCCAGCTATTTATGAAAATACTTGATGTTCAGAGCCTGCCAGATGGCTCAAGGACAAAGACACTTGCTCAGAAAGACTGGGATCTGAGACTTTTAGGAGGAGCTAAGGTGGGAGGAGTAAGGGGAGGAAGAGGAAAAGGAAGAGGAGGAGCGAGAGAGGGCAGAGATGTAGGAGGATGGAGAACCATGCAGGTATGGAGAGCAGTCGCGGGTAGCAACTTATATTTAGGTTAGATAACTAAGAAACAACTCTAATTGTATGGGCATATTGTTATTGAGCATTACTAATATATAAAGCCTTTGATTAATCTTTAAGCATTAGAGTCTCATTTTCCTACCAGGCCCACGTGGATGGCAGGATGGTCTGGGCAATGCCAAGCCTTGCAGAGACAGCGTGGAAGATTGGCAGAGCCATTTCCCATGCTGGCATCTCTTAGGTGGAAGAGCTGGTGTTTCTGGCTGGCTGTTTCTAGCTGCAGCACGCGCACGTGGCCTTTGGCCATGGAACATGGCAGCTGAGCTAGGCAGACTGCCACAGCTTAGATAGTCGGCTTGACCAGTGGCCGTTTTAAAAATATCTCCTTCAACAGAGACTGATCCTCAGAATCCTCATAAAGGTGGAAGGATTCAAGCAACTCCAAAAGGTAGTCTCTGACCTCCATATCATGCCACTGCATACCATACCACAAAGCACACAAAATAAAATAGGATTTGGGGGGGGGTACAATTTGCTTATAATTCTAACCTAGCAAATAATTAAAAGAAAAAATCAGCAACTACCAAAAGGATAAAGAACAAATTTCAAGCAAATTGAGGGGGGAAATAGCTCAGATTGAACAAAGGCAAGAAAAGACTGAAGATGCATCAGAGACAATTATGGTAGACAAAAGGCAGATTCTGGAGATCCAGGGAATGCAAAATAAAGAAATTCCTCCCAGTAAGAGACAAACTCAAATCCCAGCCTTGCATGGCTGCAGGAGAAACGTTGGAGCAGTACACAGACCACTTCAGATAAAAGAGCTGAAGTACTCATATTTAATTCTCTGGACCCGGGCAGAGGGTAGTGCACACGCCTTTAATCCCAGCACTTAGTAGGCAGAGGCAGGTAGATCTCTGAGTTAGAGGCCAGCCTGGTCTACAGAGTTCCAGGACAGCCAGGGGTATACAGAGAAACCCTGTCTCGAAAAACCAAGTCAAACCAAACCAAAAACAATAAACACAATAACAACAACAACAATTCTCTGGCCTCATGTGGTAGCAGAAAAAACTGACCCTACAAATTGTCCTCTGACCTTCATGTGTGTGTGTGTGTGTGTGTGTGTGTCTGTCTGTCTGTCATGACATGCTCGTGTGTGTGTGTGTGTGTGTGTGCACGTGTGTTGTAGTTGTGTTTATCTGTGCATCATTTGCACTTCTGGCCTGTGGATGTAGGCCAAAAGAGGGTTTCAGATCCCCTAGAATCAGACTTGCACACAGTTGTGAGCTGCTATGTGGGTGCTGGGAATCAAACCTAGGTCTTCTGGAAGAGCAGCCAGTGCTCTTAACTACTGAGTCACCTCTCCAACCCCTTATGGCTGAATTTACGTTCATTCACTAGTCTTAAAACTGTTGACAAATTAGTTCTTGATCCCACTCCAGGAAACTGACAAATCTCTGGTGCAAGGTTTCCAGAGACACTCCTTTGAACAACTGGAAAACCAAGTGGTAAAATCTGGGGCTGGAGAGATGGCTCAGCCGTTAGGAGCACTGAGCCATGAGTTCAATTCCCAGCAGCCACATGGTGGCTCACAACCATCTGTAATGGGATCCAAGGCCCTCTTCTGGTGTGTCTGAAGACGGTGACAATGTACTCAAATACATTAAAAAAAAAAAGAATAAATAAATATTTAGGAGAGAGAGAGAGAGAGAGAGAGAGAGTCAGCTTTCTTTAAAAAATACTTTATCTGAGTTGCCAAATATCAGTGGATTGTACATTATAAATGTATAATCCTACCTTATAGTTTTTATAATTATTATAATTGCATTCGACTTATTTTTTTTTTAAAAAAAGCCTCTTATTGGACTGAAAAGGGGAATTGTGGAGAGATCATCTTGTGTATTGTATGATGCATCACCTGTCAATTACAAAGTATGGCCTATGGCTTAGGCGGGAAATAGAGGTGGGACATTGGGAAGAGAAAAAATTCCGGGAGAGAGGAAGCAGGGAGAGGAGCCCAAAAAGATGTAAGGAGAGGGACACATGGTACCTGAGCACAGGTAGCTAGCCACGTGACAAAATGTAGGTTAAAATAAATGGGTTATCTCTAGCTATGATCTAGTCAGAGTAGAGCCTAGCTCTATGGCCAAGGTATTTGTAAAAATAATTTGAGTCTGGGTCTTATTTCTGGGAGCCTGGGGCTGAGAGGCAGAACCTGGGCCTAACTTTGAGTTCACAGGAACCTATAGACTCTCAGCAGGTTGGGTCTGGCATGGCCCACAAGTACGTCTGGCCTATTTTACACTTTTTTTTTTTTTTTTTTAAATTGACTAAGACTTACTTGGCCTAGGCTAGTGAGATGGACAGCATTATTAACTAGATAGAGTCACCCGGGACAAAGGCCTCTCGTGCATGCAAGAGGGGAGTCACCCTGACTGAACTGAGTGTGAGAGCTGCCTACTGTTCGAGGGATCCCAGGATTGTACAGAGCTGAACATAGACAGAGTCCATTGCTCTCCCAATGGCTACAAGTCCCTGCTGTCTTGACTTCTGAAAAATGCTTTCTCTCTTAAGTTGCCATGTCAGGGTGTTTTTATCACAGCAACAGGAATGCACCCAAGGTTAACCTCAGTCAAGCACCAGAGGGCTCACCGACCAGCTCCAACTGAGCTTCTGACGATGGTACAGCTGACCCAGAAGTCAGTAAAATTTAAAACGGTGGCATAACCCAGAAACTAACCGCACGACCCAGAAACTAAAAAGTAAACGATAGCTCACAAATCAGAAACAATAAGAAAGCATCAGAACAGAAAGGAGAAAGTACTTATGGGTAATACAAAATTTCCCATCTTTTCAGTCCTGACTGAAGTCATGGACTGAAGCTGAAGTTAAATGTAGGGTCATTCCAGAGTCCCAGGAGCCCTGGAGGAGGAGGAGGAGGAGGAGGAAGCAGAGATTGTGGGGCCCTGGCAGAGTCAAGGAGATCCTGGGTGTGCCTGAGGTCATACTGCTCAAAGGATAAAGGGAGAGACAGGCATGGAGAAGACAGACAGGGGGACAGAACAGGAGAACCCCATTCCCATTCCCCAGTCATGTATCTCGTAGGTGACTGTGGGGCTACCAGGTCTGGTCTCCGGAGGCCTCAAAACCAAATGTTTTGAGACCAGTGGCCTTCAAACAAAGGTCCGTGGAACCCTAGGCTTCACTAGGGGAGTGGACCCTGTCATTTCTGTTTCTCCCATGGGGTTGGTTGCACCTGTCAACACTTGCCTGCAAACCACGTGGACAGAGACCACAGTGGCCACTGGGCAGAAGCCACACTACATGGGCCCTTGAAGGCAGCCCTGGGTAGGGGATACCCACCTCCTCCTTAGGCAGAACCCACTTGTGTTTTCTAGCTGTCCCTCATCCATAGTTCCCCGAGAGAACTTCCAGGCTCTGGTGCCCTGGTGTGAGAGCCAGAGCCAGGTTAGCCCATCACTGAAGAGACACGGCAGGAGTAGCGTGGTGTAGTAGACTGTCTATATACTGTATGTGGATCTTCTTCTGTTCCTCCTCCCTTTCTTCCCACTTCTGGCTCAAAGGGGATGAAGGGATCGGAAGGTGTAGGGTGCAGGGCTGCTGGGAGCCCCACGCAAAGGGGAGCACCCTAGTCCTACATGTGGTCCTTTAGGAAGGGGTCAGTGTGTGAAGCAGTTTCTAAGATACCTGAGATCTACCCAAAGGGCAGTCTTAGCCACACCTCCACTTTCATGGGTCCTCAGGCTAGCCCCTTCCTTCCAACTTGCATTAAGCAAGAGCCTGTCTCAGAAGCCACCAGTCATCCTGACTAGCGCCAGGTAAGACAGCTGGCAGAACCCCCTTAGCTCAGGGGCTTTGGGCTCCTGCTGCTGGGCCACCTGGGGACTGCAGCAGCCACTCTGCTGGGCTGGGCTGCAGACTAGAAGGGGGCTGGATCGGTGGGGCGGGGGACCGTGCCGCTGTCCGGACCGTGCCGCTGTCAGCAGCATCCCAGAGTCCTGCTGAGGCAGAGGGGGCGGAGGCAGAGCCTGCAGAAGCTGCTGCGCCAGCAAGCCCGGACAGACAGAGCTTTTCTGGATGGGGTCGCTGGGCCCCGTACAGGTCAGTGTCCCTTCTTGGCACCTCTGGAGTCAGCAGCATGGCCCTAGGAGCAGGCGGGGGCGGGGAGCCCTGGCAGACCCCCACCCTTTGACCCACTCTACAAGGCTGGCTTCTCTCAGGGACATGGGAAGCCCTGGGCAGGAATGGGTTGGGGGGAGGTAAGGGGGCAGGGTATCCTTGCTCACCTATGCTGTAGAAGACACCCAGAGTCACTATGGCTCCCAGCAACATCAGTATCAGCAGCACCAGCAGTCCATACTCCAGGAAGCTTGAGTGCTTCTTCCTACACTGGTACGCTCTCTCCACCATCCCCACTGGGCTCTCCGACTTCCCTATCAGCCGGTTCTGGGTGGAAGGCACACAGCTAAGCACCCCAGGCCAGGGCCAGGAGATGCAGCTGGAGCCTGGATGCCTAAAACACACGGGAGCTGGTGCTTTGGGGATGCTCTGTCCTGGTCTCTGCTCTCGGCGCAGTAAGCTGTACCCAGAGTGCCCAGGGGACCCTGTGTAGAAGGGAAACCTGGCCAACTAGTCCTGGTGTCCATTGTTCTCAAAGTCAGTTTCTGTCTTGTTCCATTGTCTGGCATGGCAGGGACTAGCTAGGGCTGAGGTTATCTTCCCCAGTAAATGCAGGAAGCTCAGCCTAGGTGTCCACTGTCCTCTACGGTGGAGCCTGCTTGGGTTGCCTTGCCTGGAGGCTCCTGGAGTTTTGGGCTTGGAAACTGGATCAGGAATTCTGTTGGGGAGGTTACTCAAGCTCTGAGCTTCTTGCTTGTCCTGTCTCTGTTCTTGTGGGAATCCAGGAGTTTCAGGGGATGGTGGGGGTTAGAAGGATAATGTGTGTGGAAACCATACAGAACGAGAGGGTTAGGGTTAGCAGCTTAAAGCAGGGCCCCATGATCCATCAGGCTTAGGTGTTACTGTCTGTACATCATCTTCCAAATGGCCCAGCCTGGGGATGGGTTTAGATGCTCCTGACTCAATCCTCGTCAAGTTGGCATGGCTGTTTCTGTTAAGGTGCAGAGTAGGTGGGGCCCTGGCCCTCTCTCCCTGTCAGTCAGCTGTTGCCTGTCTCTTGGTGTTCACACGCCCAGCACTTCCTCTGGATGTCAGACGGTGACTGTCTGGTCTTTTGCATCCTCACAGGGCCTCTGCTTTCCTCCAGACAGTCCCATTCTCGAGTTACTAAAGCCAAGCTTTGGAATCACACTTTGAGTTCTGCTGGAGTCTGACCTTGCCTCCTTCCCACACCCTGTTTACTCCAGGCTACCATCACCTTGAGTTGCAGCCAGACCTGAAGATGTGTCTTCTTTTCCATCCAGAGAGGATCCCTCAGCGGAGAGTCAAAGATGTCTCTCTCTAGCCTTCCTTATATTTCCCTGATTCCTCAAGCCCCTTTGTCAGGAGACCCATTTTCCAGGTCCCTAACTAAGGAGAAAACGAAGAAGGCTCCATTTTTCAGGGTCCTTCCCCTACCTGGCTTTCAAGTTCAACTGAGCAAGCCTTAGTCTGCTCTTGGTCTGTGTTACCCTAACATAGAGTTCTGTAACCCTGAGTGTTTGTATTTATGTCATCCCTAGGAGAATATCAGCTCCCCCAGGGCTGGGGCTCCCACAACATCAGTTGAGTGGGTGAGTGCGTGTGTATGTCAGCCTTGCAGGACAAGCCTGGGCCTGGCTTGGCCTTTGCAACTCAAGTTCCAGCATGTTCTGACTCTGAATGCATTAGCTAATTCTCTTCTGCAATTTGCTGGTTCACATCCTGGCCTGAAAACTTCACTTCCGGCTGACAAGTCTCTCTCTCTCTCTCTCTCTCTCTCTCTCTCTCTCTCTCTCTCTCTCTCTCACACACACACACACACACACACACACACACACCCCACAGCTAAGTTACCTGGGACAGGTGTGGGGTGATTGTGCTGGGTAAGGAGGAAAGGAGTCAGTGTGACACACACAACCCCCAGGTAGGTCTTCATCTCTCTAGAGAAGGGACTCTCTGGGTTGTCATGAGGATGAGGCAGGGGCATTCCAGGCAGTAAGTTGTATCAAAGGGGCTACCCAACAAGGGGTAGGTGATGAAATGCTGAAATGCTCCATAGGCTCTGAGTGAAATGCTTGGATCTTAGAGGGGTCATGACAAAGCTTAGGTGTCAAGTATGATGGCACATGCCTGGAACCAGCATTTGGGAGGCTGAAGCAGGAGGATTGCTGTGAACTCAAGGCCAACGTGTGGATTACAGAGTGAGACTGTCTCAAACAAAACAAAGCAACATAAAAAAAAACAAAAACAAAAAAACCAAAATACCACCCTGTGAAGCGGCCGGGCAGGTCCCTCTCAGTGAACCTTACCTAGTGCTGTCAGCCGCCACAAGGCAAGTCCTTAAAGGCTAGGTTGGGACGTCTCAGAGCTAGGGTGAGCTGGCCAAGGTGGGCTCTGGGTGGAGTAGAGCAGTGGTCAGGCCGAGCTGGCTGTGAGGTCACATGGTGCTGGCTTCCAGCCCACCTTTGTGATGATATGAACTCCTTGGAGATGATGACATACCGGGGCACTCTATGGGCTTTCGTGTGGGGGAGGGGCAGGTGTGCTTTCTAGTATAGGGACCCTGCTGTCTGGGTGTTCTGACCCCCCAAACCCCATCTCTGACTCATTTCTGTCTCTTGACTCTAGCCCAAGGGGACCTAGGGTTTGCCGGTGTGACCCTGGTAGGTTTTCTGCTATGAGCTGATATGAGTGGCCTCTCCCTGGGTGTTCTTCCCTGCAGTCTCTGGGTGGGGTAAGGGTGGTTATGGGGCTTGCCAGTGTAAAAGATGATCTGCACATCGTGATGGACAGGCACATCAGTAGAAATGGTCCTCACTGGGGCTGATGGTGGGATATTGGACTGCTTGCCAGTTCTGAACGTAACCAGGAAGCCTCTAGAGCCAGGGGCTAGGGAGCTGGAGCCTGGCTAGGGAGCTGGCTAGGCGCTTTGGGCTCAGGGGCTGTATTCCAGATTTTCAAATGTGAGCCGGGGATATGCTCAGAGAAAGTAATAGGGCTCTAAGCAAGAGCGCATTAGGCCCCGGTGAGCTTTGAACAGCTCTCCTGGCCTCCAGGGGAAGCAGGAAGGGCTGGAGCACAAAGCCTGGGTCCCATGAGAACGATCTCCAAATGGGGCTGTTAGAAACATTGAGACCATGCTCTGATGGCTTCTGAGGGTGGCCCATGGTCCTGGAGAAGGGCAGTCTCCAGTTGCAGCTCAGAGTTGGGCTCAGACCTTAAGCCTATTACCTGGGGTTTGGAGTAGTATTAGGAGTTACTTTTCTTTAGGTATGACCGAATGCCTGACAAAATCAATTTAATGAAGAATTTAATTGAGTTTGAAGGTTGGGTGCATCACAGTGGGGAAGGCGGGGCGGCTGGCATGTGACCTCACTACATCTGCAGTCAGAATGACGGACGCTGATGCCCAGCTCCCTTGCTCCTTTTTATTCAGTCTACGACACCAGCCCATGGGATGGTGTCACCCATGTCCAGGGTGTTTTTCTCCCTCTTTAGTTGAACCTTTCTGGAAATACTCTTACCAACACACCCAGAGATATATCTCCGTCCAGGGTGATTCCAAATCCAGGCAAGTTGATACCTATTAACCAACAGAGGGATTTGTCATGAAAACTCTGCTAGCCCAATGCCAGGCATGAGGGGTGGTTAAGCTTCACCTGAGAGGGGCTGGGCAGACTGAGTAGGGAGCTAGTCTCCTGTGCAGAGAGGGGCAGCTGACTGATGGACGTCTCAGAACTTTGCAGTCTGTGATGTATGAGTTAGCACTGCGGCAGTCACACTAACCCCTAACAGTCAATAGCTCTCTGTTTGAACTGATGCTATGGTATGGCTTCCACTGTCACCTTGGTGGAAGTCTCTTCCTGCCCACATGAGTAGGAAGGCTGGCAGGTCAGTTAGCCTCAGGGATGCTCTTGTCCCTGGCTTCCTCAGCATGGAGATTGTAGGTGTGGGATACTCTGGTTTGGTGTTTGTTTTGTTTTGCTTTGCATTCCAGTTCAAGGATTAAGCACAGGTCCTGTGCTTGTACAAGAAGCACTTTACTGACTGAGGTGTTGCCCACCCCCCGCCCCCTTTCTGAGTTCTTATAAGGGAAACTAGGGCACTGAACAAGATCTGGATTCTGAAATTTGGAATGGGCGCATCTGGCCGTGGTGCTGAGGTAAGGGGCCCCTAGTCCTTCAAGGGCCCCTCCACCAGAAACATTTAGGGACACTAGCCTTTCTCACTTGAAAACACCGTGGTCAGTCAGTGCTAAAAGACCTGGCTTTTAGGCCCCTAGTAGGTCAGGTTTTGAGGACCCCTGAGTGTGAACGAAGATCAAGTTGGGCCCTTGAGGCTGTGGATTACACACTGTGACACCTCGAGGAGTTCTGGGAAGGAAGGTGGGGGCAGAGACTAGGGTCATAGCCAACTGGGCACACAGATCCCCCTATGAGGACTCTGCTGTATCTGATCACACTCTGCTGGAAGTGACCCATGATTTGCTTGGTGAAAGTTGGACTCCGTGGTCCACAATAGACACTGAAATCATGCAAGGGCTGGACACCTGGTTGGGTTCTTTCCACTCCAGCCAAACATGGAAGGAGCTGGGAAGCTGTGGGTAGGCTTTTGGGGACTGCGAGGAGGTAGGTGGATCTTCAGAGTGTGAGCTCTAGAATGGTGAGGCCAGCAACCCTAGACTTGTCCTGTAAGCCTATACCCTAGCTAGGGTGAATGCACAGCCTCTAGAACCCTCCACCACAATCTCCAGGCTGCTGGGGTGCCTGGTCTAGCCTGGGACTCTTCCATGAGACAGTGTGTAGGCTGAGGGGCTTGGCTAGCTAAGACACACCTCCATCTTCAGGGACCAGAGGTCTGTGGTCAGGGCAAAGGTGGTGGTAAGGAGACACTGCACTTCCGTTCACTGAGACAAAATCCAGCAGGCTGGGAACCTTATCAAGTGAGATTTCTTTCTCATGGCTGTGGAGGTAGAAGTCCAAGGTGGAGCCCTGGTAGGTATGTGGGGACAGGCCTGCATCCTGGTTTGTAGGTGGTACCTCCCCACTCCATTCTCATATGTGGGTGGGCTGAAGTGCCTTCAAAGCCACGGACACCGTTCTTTAGGGCTGCATCAGCATCAGTACAGCCTAACTCCTTCCCACCCACAAGACCCACACATTCTGGCAACATCCCATTGGTAGTGGGATCTCATCGCACGGATTTCTGGGAACACATTTAGACCACAGCAAAGTGACAGATGAGCAGAGAGAGAGAGAGAGAGAGAGAGAGAGAGAGAGAGAGAGAGAGAACGAGCCTGTGCTAAGTCCTTGAGAGATGAACCTCAAGGTGCTGGGTGATGCCCCTGGTGGCCAGGAGGAGCTCTGCCAGATTTGAGTGCCTTCATGTTTAGAATGACAAGGGCTGAACTATCCTGGAGTGGATGAGCATGACAGGACACCTTAGGCTGAAAGGCAGCAAAGGCACAGAGGGCACACCAGGTGACAACTGCTTGACCATGGTGCTGCTGGGTGTCGGCAAATGTCTGTGGTGCCAAGGCATGCACAGGTGGAGAGACAGATGTGAGATGGGTGAAAGGGTAACCTGGTGGAGATGTGCACCAGGCTATCCTAGAGATCATGGTTGGGAAGGACAGCAGGAACCAGGGTATGCCTCACAGAAGAGCATTTCTGGGCTCTCTGTTCTTCCTGGTCATCTTGTGGAATACACGGAGGCTTAGCTTGGCAGGTCTCAGGTATTATAGCAGCAGGGAGGAGGGCTCCCACACCACAGAGGGATGTTGTCAGGCAGATAAAAAGGCTTCATAGGAAGGACACTGCTAATCCTACCCAGTTACTTCATCCCTGCCCTGGGGATGGGCAGGATCAGGAATCCTGTATCTGAGCCTGGGGGTTGGTCTGTGTAGGAGGTGAGACAGTAGGTTTCCACCTTGCTAAAAGAACTGCAGGAGAAGGTAGCCCAGGGCAAAGGGAAGTCTTAGAATTCAGACCCTGCCCTCACCCTCACAGGAGAAGCCAGGAAGGGGTTTGTCATGTCACTTCAAGCAGTCCTGTCCAATGCGGTGGGTGCATGAAGTACTCCAGTCCAGGCCATGACAGCTTTGGTGATGGTGGTAGTGAAGGTGACAGACTGGAGCCCCACTGGCAGGGATCGAGACTGGATGGCACGGTTGCCCACGTAACTGTCTCAGCTCAGATGTACCAAATCACAGGCTGACACCTTGGTCAGGCTCAGGCCAAGTGGAAGCCTGGGGTCTCTCAACCTTACGAGGATTCAGGGTTCTGTGGAGGGAAGGGATTGCCTGGGCCGTGCCTGCTGGCATGGACACCGAGTCCCTGGAGAACGAGCTCCCGAGGTCAGTCGATGCACAGAGGCAGCCAGGAATCTGGACCTTGATTAATGCGGGAGCCTGTTCTAAGCAGCCTCCTCCCCAGGGAGGGCTTCCTGGGCCAGCAACTCTCCCGATAGGCCCTGAGGTGCTAACCCTGATCTTGCTCATTTCCCAGGTGTGAGCAGAGTGCTGAGGCTGCCTGCTGCAGTGGGGCTGTGAGCTACCCAGGCCAGCTGCTCTGCATAAGCAGGAACTTTGTCCTCTAATCCCACAGCAAAGGACAGGCAAGGGTGGCCAGCAGAGAGTGCCACTCTTGGATCTGGGGAGCCAGGTACACCCTAGATGAGAAGTTAGGTGCTGATGGAGGAGTCAGGCAGGTTAGCTACTGGTTAGTGCAGCCTGCAGCCAGAGGCAGCCACCTTTCGAGTCCTCAGTTTCAGCTTCTTTAGCCCACTGTGGCTGGGGTCCACCAGGAGTCCATTCTGGACCGCTGTCCAGGCCTCCTCCAAGTGTTGTTCCTCTAGACAGCGCTGCCCACGGATCAGAAACACACTGGCTGTTGTGGCCTGGCCTGGTTGCTCCAGCAGGCTGCTTTGAGCCTGGGCTGGTGCCAGGGCCAAAGCCTGGGTAAAGGCCTCTGCGGCTCCATCCTTATCCCCCAGACTCAGAAGCAGGCGACCCCGGGTGCAGAAATCTTCTGTCCTCCTTGGCAGGTCACTGTGCTCTATAGGCGGCTGCAGGACCCGGTCCAGGTCCCTGAGTGCCCGGTCATACTCCTGCAGCTGGGTCAAGCAGGCCACTCGGAGACGCAGATGGTAAGGATTGCTGTCTCCGGCCAGGATGGCCAAAGAACAGTAGCTTAGTGCCTGCCTCGGATTCCCTAAATCCAAGAGGTTGCTTGCTTCCTTGGCAGCGGCCTGCAAAGGGGGCACAGGGCAAGAGCTCAGAGTTAGTGTCTGGGCACAGACAGCCTCTGCTGTTGTCTGGTCTCCTCGCTGTGCAGAAGGTAGCCACACTTCTGGAGGTCTGGTCATGGGTAGGGGTGAGGGTTCCCTCCTTTGACTGATGGCTACGGCCGGCTCAGTATGTCTGCCTCCCCCTTAGTTCTTAGGCAACATTGTTTCCTGAGCAGAGGCAGGTCTGCACCTGAAGCTGCTAAGCGTCTTTATCTCCTCTTCCCGGATCCTGTTTCTCTAGGCCACTGCGAAGGCAGGCAACTTCTTCCTTAAACTCACACGATTCCTCCCTTGCTTAATAACCTACAACGGTTCCACAGAACCTAAGATGGGCCACTGGGGTCCCTCCCTCCCCCTTTTAAATGCATCCTGCCTCACAGCATACAACACCCTAAACTCTAAATCCTTCCGTTGGGGGTAAAGCTCAGAGCATCCCGGGCTGAGCAGTCACTCCTACAGGGGGCAAACACCACCAGTTGGTTAGGCCAGATGTTTTTGCTAGGGGCTGAAGGTTTCCGGGGGCCTATAGGGACCCGAGGACCTGCTTTCCAGCATGGGGTGCAGTGCCATCTCCCAGCACTAGATTGAAGGCTCCCGGGAAGGACTTGGCGCTGAGGCACAAGGGCACCCGCTTTTCTTGTTCCCTGCAGTGTGACTGCAAGAGCCTCTCGCCCTCCCGGCTGCATGGTCCACGTGGCTGCCGGGTACAGATAGAAGGCATTCAAAAAAGCTTAAATACAGACAGCCTCACAAGCTCTGCGCCCCGCTCCGCCCAGCTCTGGGAGGGGCAACAGCCGTGCAGGCGCAAGCGCAGGCGCAGTCCATAAGGACCACGCTTTGGGGGGTAGCGAGACTGACACAAGGCAGGAAGCCAGAAAGGCCACTTCCGGGTTGGCCCCTGTTGCTAGGCAACAGAAAGCTGCCTTACTAAACCTAGACCCTGGAGTCTAAGATCCCTAGACCTTGGAATTTCGGCAGTGTTTTCCCGATTTTCCCCTTGAAGCTCAGGAACCTCCTCAGCCCTCCACCCCAAGTCCCCATTCCCTGCTTTAGCTCCAGGACCGCCCCCTCCCCCACCCAAGGAGCTTCTCCAGTCCTAGAGCTTGGGGATCAGGATTCCCCTCTCGACTCTTTTAAGACTTTCAGGAACCCAGTACCCAACCTGCTCCAGTTCTGGAATTCCTCTCTGGCACCAGAACCTCAGAAACATCTCTGGTTCTACTCAGGACTCCCCAGGCCCTGAGCCTGTAAGCTTAGGGACTCTTGCCCACCTTCCTTGAATGCTCAGACACTTTATCTTACCCCTTTTTCTTAGTTCACAAGTCATATCCTTGGCCCTCCATGCTCAGAGGCTTTAATCTCTTAGAACTGTATACACTGCTATAGAGTCTATAAACTTCAGCCTAGACGTTCCTCTCAGTTCAACTCCAACCAGCACCATCACAGCCCTGGCCCCCTTTCTCAGGCAGCAGGTCCTTTGCTTTAGGAAGCCTTCATCAGGGCTCAGCCAACTCTCCTGTTTCAGCCACTCTCTGATAGGCTCTTTTCCATGTCACCTGACTGGCAGAATTCAGAGCAACTGACAGAAGGAGGCATTCGGAAGGACACTTGTCTTGCCCCATGTCAACTCTTGACCTGGGTCCCTCTGACCCCAAGGCCTAAAGCCTGGACCTGTTAGCTTTCCTTCTAGGCTGTGATAGTTTGTATATGCTCAGCCCAGGGAGTGGCACTATTAGAAGGTGTGTGTCGGAGTAGGTGTGTCACTGTGGGTATGGGCTTTAAGACCCTCATCCTAGCTGCCTGGAAGCCAGTCTTCTGCTAGCAGCCTTCAGATGAAGATGTAGAACTCAGCTCCTCCTGCACCATGCCTGCCTGGATGCTGCCATGCTCCCACCTTGATGATAATGAACTGAACCTCTGAACCTGTAAGCCAGCCCCATTAAATGTTGTCCTTGTAAGAGTTGCCTTGGTCATGGTGTCTGTTCATAGCAGTAAACCCTAACTAAGACAGAGTTGCCTTGGTCGTGGTGTCTGTTCACAGCAGTAAAGCCCTAACTAAGACACCTGGCAACATACAGGAATGCCTGACTCAGTATAAAAGAGGCTGTTTGCCCCCTCCTCACTCTCTTACTCTCTTCCCCCTCTGTCCCTTTTCTCTCTATTCTCCTCCCCCTCTCTCTCCATGTCTTTATGGCCAGCCTCTACTACTCTCTTGTCCCACCCTCGCCTTTCTCTGTCTCTGCTCCCTCCTCAACTCCCCTCCCCATGCTCTAAATAAACTTTATTCTATACTATGTCCATCTATGGCTGGTACCTCAGGGGGAAGGGATGTCTCAGCATGGGTCCACAGAGGCACCCCCTTCCACCTCTCACCATACTGCACCTCTACCAAACATATCCCGGTTCTTTCTTTCTTTTTATAAAACACAACAGGATCTGTATGCCCTGCACTGGGTCCTGGAGTGGTCCTTGTACCAGAACGAGGTTTCTTAGCCCCAGTTACCCATGGCTTGCATGTACAAGCAAAGAAACAGAGTTTGTATTTCCAGAGATCTTCCCTGGCCAGTTCTGGGGCTTCTTATTCCACCTCACCCCAAACCCAAGGAAGGCAGCTAGCAGCAAGAAGGGAAGGGCTGGCTGGGGTGAGTATGGAGTTCTGAAGCTCGTGGTCCTGGGACAAGGTCAGCACAGGGTTTATGAGGTGCTACATACCTTCGTGAGACTCTGCCGCTCTGGGGATTCAAGGAGACGTAACAGGAAGCCGAGGTCCTGAGTATCTGTCTCTGCCAGGTACTGCAAGTCACGGGCAGCAGCTGACACATCTCCCCCTTTAAGCTGGAGCAAGCCTCTCCGGGCCTGGGCGGCCTCTGATGATGGGGTCAGGTGCAGCACTTCTTGCAAGTGGGTGCCAGCCTCCTGATAATTGCCTGTGGAGATAAGGGAAAGATGTTCAGTGAATGTGGGTATGGCTTGGATGGAGGCATGCCCAGGAAGCCGGGCATCTAGCCCTAGGGAACTACTTTGATGTCCTCTACTCTGTCTTGGGTGGAGTCCAGTTGATGAGTGCAGACTTAGCCCCGGTAAGAGCATAGCTGTGGGGCAGCCCCCTGAAGTCTTTGGAGGGCAAAAGCAGGTTACAGAGAGCTTCCCTTCAAATAAGGGTGACAGAGACCCACATGGCGCATGTGGGTGTACAAATCCTTCTTGGGGTCTTCCCTCTGCCAGCAGAAGTATGTGAGTTGGAGAACCAGAGGGTAAAGCCAGGTGGTGGTGGGACACACCTTTAATCCCAGCACTCAGGAGGAAGGAACAGGTGAATTTCTAAGTTTGAGGTCAGACTTCTCTACAGGACAAGTTTTAGGTTAGCTAGCCAAAGCTACACAGAGAAACCTTGTCTCAAAAACCCAAACCAACCAACCAAACAAAAATCCAGAAATTGCACTCTACAGGCCCCTCAGTGGTCGGAGGTCACAGGATTTGGAGCCTGAGAAGCCAGGGCTTTCTCCCACAGAGAATAACACAGAGGACAGGGAATGTGGGACAGAGGCCCATGTCCCCTGCTCTTACACATACCCAGCCCTGTGAGGATGTCTGTGAGAAGCAGGTGCCAACTGGGCTGTGCAGCATTGATTCTAACCAGTGCCTCCCCCATGGCAAGGAGGCCTTGGGTGTCCTCTTCCCTAAGGGGCACCCCAGTGTCCAGACACTGGTTCAGGAGGACCCGGCAGCGGGTATACAGGCCCCGGGTAAGGAGCAACTGAACTTCTGTCTTCAGGGAGAGGATCTCAGGGATAACAGTGCCTGGGTCAAGCTTCAGGGCGGAGACCATGTCATCCACAGCTTCCTGCAAGGAAGGAGAGCCCATGAGTGTCAGGGTGGGAGGGATCATTCCCATGTCTCCATTTTCTCTCCCTGGAGACTCAGAAGGTCTGTCCCATCCAGCTTTCTACCTTCCCGGCTCTGACTATCCATGGCCTACCTACCACCCGCATTCACTGTGAAATCATTTAAGATCCACTAGTGGCCCCTAGGGCTTGCATACCTATCCACGCAGACTGAGGTGTCAAAGCATGAAAGGCAGGATTACTCAAAGGTGGATCTGTGGGAATGTGCCTCTCCATCCCCGCTAGTGCTTGTGGGGAGGAGAATATGGAGTTCCGATGTGCACCCCGAGGGCTGGAAGGCCTGATCTCGCTCACCCTCCTTCAGGGGAGGAGGAAAGCAGCACCATGGTCTCCCTCACTCCTGCTTGCCCAGCCCCAGGTGGGGAGGATGGGCTGGCACCTGCAGCTGGTCCAGGGCCAGGTGCACGAGAGCTCGCCCACACAGAGCTCTCACATTCCCCGGTTCCTCCCGAAGAATGGAGTTGAAATCGAACATGGCCGTCTTCTTCTGACCCAGGAGTCCATAACAGCGAGCTCGGACAAGGAGGGACTCACTGGCTCCACTTCCTGAAGGAAGAAAATGTGGTCAGGCACAGCTTTGGCTGGCCCTCTTTTTCAGGGTCCATCTAGTGCTCAACCTTGGTGGGCATGGGGGACACAAGGTCCACCCTGGGGAGCAACTCATTGGGTACTGAGACAGGGTCAGGTAGCCAGGTAACTGGCCACAGGACAGGAGAAGCCCAACCAGGAGAGATGATGCCTGGGAGGACTGGCAGGTGGTTGGGGTATTCTAGGAAAGTCTATGACTGTTTTGGGGGGAGTAGGCAGGGGTTGAGAGAATAAATTAGTCCAGGCTAGAGAAAAGAAGCACATAGTAGGTACGGCATGAGGCTCAAAGTGGACAGCAATTCCCAGTGAACTCTGGAAAGGAACTCTGAGAAAGAAAATGTGGTCAGGCACAGCTTGATCACCAAATAGAATGTTGCCACCATACTCCTTCTGTATATCTGTCTGGTATCCCCACAGGGAACCACACAGTGACCTGCAGGAATTGGTTCACTAACCACTTCACTCACATGGGCTCTCTTCCACTTACTCTGAGGAGGAGCAGTGGAGAGGTGCCAGTACAAGTCACCAAGAAGTCACCACAAGCTGAATGAAGGTCTACACTACCCCCAGCCCTCGCCACCCCAATGGCCAGGAACTTGTATGTGCACCATGGCTCTTGCACACTGTGCTCCAGCACCCTCAAGGCAGGCCTGCGGCAACCCAGATGGGATAGCTTGGTGATGTGTGGAGGGCAGGTATGGCCATACAGAACCTGCCACTACTGTGAAAGTCTCAGGGGAGCCAAGGTCTGGCTGACATCTCAGCATGGAGCATGCAGGGGAGGGCAGACCAGGAGCAGGGCAGTGTCTCAGCCCAGGCCCTTCTCAAGCCTTTGTATGTTCATGGACAGCCATGGGATCCAGTACTGGGTGCTCTTGGCAAATGGTCCCAATCTTGTCAACACCCTGGAGGCTCCAGGGTACAGGATACTTCGGAACAAGCTCATTCACAGATCCCATGTGTGCCCCGTGCATCTGGCACAGGACTGGACCCCTGAGGCTGGCGGGGGTTCCTACCTGCAGCAAAGATGGCCAAAGAGAGATAGGCGATGGCTTCCCTGGTGTGGGCCTCACTCTCTGACCCACCCGGCCGGGCCCGCAGGATACTTAAGGCCCGTGCATGGCAGTGGGCTTGCAGAAGCTGCAGGTCCTCCTGATGGAAGATGTCCAGCGTGTGCTGGAGGCATGCAGTGTCTCCAGACTGGGCTACCTTCTTTACTAGCTGTGGACGTGAGACCAGAGTCATTGCAGTCTTCACCGCTGGCCCCCTTTTCTTCCTATCCATGCCCACTCCAGCAGTTGCTGCCAGTAGGAGGGCCTGGCTCTGTTTCCACAAGTCTGGGGTGGGGGTGGGGAGCTGTCTATTCTGAGCCCTGGAAGATTTTTCATGAATTACAGCCCCAGCCACTTAAGCCTTTGAAGGTGTGTTTGTGTCCCTCTCAAGTGTCTCCCAACAAGGACAGGGATGAGGGGAACAAGGAAACACTGGGCAGAGAGGAAGCCCACTCTGCAAAATGGTGAGGTGGGGTGGGGCTCTCCTTTCCCTAAGTCACCTGGCTGGAGACTCCACCCCAAGATGCTGACACAAGGCTTGAACAACAAGCTTGTGTAAGCGACCTTCAGAACAGCATGTGACAGGGACTCAACCTCCTCAGAAGGTGTTGACCAAGAGCCAAGGAGTCTCAGCAGGCTCTAGCCAGGTGTCCTTGGCAGATACAAGCTCCTCCCTCCAGGACTCCCGTCTGGGAGATGCAACATTGTTTCCTATGGGACTCGAGCAGACTCCCGTCCCTGGTAGAAAAGGATTGGTTGGTTCTAGGATGATCTTTCTGCCCACCTGTCTGCCCACTGGATCAGGATTCCAGCCAGGCCAGAGAAGAACAAAGAGGTTGGATGGTCCCTCAGCCCAGACTTTGAGGCCCGAAATCTCCCAGAAACAGAACCTCCATGTAAACAGAAAGCCCCACAACACCTAAGCCAGGTCCTAAACTCTGCCATTCCAGAGGAGGGTTCTCAGAGGCTGGCAAGCAGGGTCAAGGGTCTTGTAAAACCCACACTTCTATACCAAGCTGAGTTACGTTCAAGTCCAGCTTATCTGGGAGGGTTGAGTAGGAACTCAGCCTATGAAGCATTGGTTCTTGGTCACTTTTCATTATAATACTGCAGCCAAAGCAAATTGGAAGCACCTCGTGTAAGCAGGCACCTCCCAGGTCCCAGGGACCCCAGCCAATTCCCTTGACAATTTACAAGAGCAGGCACAGATGAGGAAGATGAGAGTCAGAGAGACAAGGACTGGATACAGGTGGTGAAGTGGGTCCTAATTAGGTCTGCCCTTTCCAAAGTCCAGACTGTAGGGAGCAGATCTGGGGCCACAGGATACATAGTGGTGTCCCCTGCAAAGCTGTACAGGATACATAGTGTCCCCTGCAAAGCTGTGCCATTCCTTCCCTGCACCAGCCCACCTGGGCCTACTCACCTGGTTGGCATCATAGCAGAAGCCCCTCCGCAGCTGAAGCAGGGCCAGCCGCACCAGCACAGGGGCTGCCTGGGGCCTCCGGGAAAGAGCCACCAGCAGGGATTTGTGAGCATCATCCAGGCGACCCAAGCGGTACAGGGCATCAGCCGCCAAGAGGCAGGAAGTCTCATCCTCCGTATCCATCTCTGTTAGCAGCGTGGCCAGCTGGTACACACCGTAGGCATCCCTATGGAGAGGATGACTCAGTGTGAGACAGGCCTTTTTCTACATGCACTCCACTGAGGTCAGGCCTCAGGTGAATCTTGTTCCCATTCATGCTCCTTGTCTGGGTGGCCCCTTTCCCAATGAGATGCAGAGGGAAGATCACATCACTTCTGTCCAGATTCCTAACCTGCTCCTTCACTCTCTCTCCCTGCACCCATGGGGCAGGCCCTACACAGAAGTAGGCACCAAATCTGCCTAAGGACCCCAGCAGACCCTGCCTCAGTTTCCTTTTTGTAAACACAAGAATTGATGGTTTGGCTTTGCTGGACTTATCACAAAGAACATAACTGCAACAGTAAGTCACACCAGGGCAGAGGAAGCTCATGCAAAGGTGTGGGGTGTGGACTGACAGTCCTGAGGAAGGGCTAAGCTGCTGGAGGTGCACCCATCAGGCAGCAGTGTGTCACATGTGTCTGGGAGGGCAGGGTGGGCAGCACTTGAAATAAAAAAACCCTTCCTTGTTGCTGCCCTGGACACAAGAAATGCGTTTAGCAACAAAGAAACTTAGAAGTCACTCTCTACTGCAGGTGGGACAAGCTGCAGCTTCGGCAAAACCTCCATGTTTTGAGACACTGTATGTGCACAAAAAGAAACAACTAGAACTACACACTGCAGGGGACTAATGTTCAAGGATTTTGTTTGTTTTTTTTCTACTTAAAAAGGAAAAAGTGTGTGTGTTGCGGTGGGGAGTGGGCAGAGAGATGGCTCGGTGGTTAAAAGCACTGGCTATTTTCCTAGAAGACTGGGGTTACATTCCCAGCATCCACTTGGTGACCACAATTGTATAATTCCCAAGTCAGAAGAGTTGACGCCCTTTTCTGGCTTTCGCTGGCCCTGCACCCACGTGATACATATGCATGCCAGCAAATTAAAAAAAAAAATCCAAAATAGAACAAGAAAATCATTTTAAAAATTGTGTGTGTGAGCACGCGTGAGTGTGTTTGTAAGTGAGGACAAGTGCCCTTGGAGGCCAGAGGCATGGGATTCCCCTGAAGCCGGAGTTACAGGCTGAGGTGAGCCACTACCTAAGGCAAGCTCCTGGAAACTTGGCTCTTAGCAACACTCACTCTTAACTGTTAAGCTATTTCTCCCGCTCCTGCCCCCTTCTGTTTTGACTTGTTGGTTTGTTTGCACTTTGTGTTTTTGAGACAAAGTCTCACTTTGTATGTAGCCCAGTCTGGATTGGAATTCACGGTGGAGCTCAGGCTGTCCTGCATCAATTTCTCAAGTGCTGGGGTTGCAGGTGTGAGTCAACACCTCCAGTTTGTTCCTAACATAAAGGGGAGAAAGCCCACAGGGCACCACTTTGTGAGACCCAGGATCTGAGACTCAGCCCTGGCTTAGGGAAGCCATCTAGCGGATCCCAGCGCAATTTTCTATCAGACGTCCTTGCTAGCTTCCCCACCTCCGGCACGGGGCAGGTTCTCACCCCTCCTGCGCCTGCGCAGCTTTCGCGGCGTAGCTTGGCGAGCGCAGCAGCATCTTGCGGCCCTCCTCCCGCAGCACGGTCAGCAGCAGGCCTCGCTGGTTCCAGGGTACGAAGGCTTTGGCGACCACCAGCGCCTCCTCCGGACGCAGCCGGCAGGCGGTGACATAGTCCAGAGCGCCCAGGAAGGCGCTGCCAGCCAGCACGCGCAGTAGCCCTCGGCCGCACAGCGCGCGCACGCAGCCTCCCGCGTGCGGCGCCGCGCGCTCCACGACCGCCTGGAAGTCCTCTCGCGCACGCCGCGCATCCCCCGCGTGCAGCGCACAGAAGCCGCGCAGTGCCAGCAGCGGCACGTGCTCTCCGGTGCGGTCTCCCGCGCTCTCCCCGGGACGCCTGGGTCGGAGGAGGCGCTCACACTGCGCTCGAGCCCCCGCCACGTCCCCGGCCAACAGCAGGCACTCCGCCAGGCGGGTGCCCAGCGCGGGTCGCCGTCGGGCGGGCGCCACGCGGAGCAGGACGCGGAGCGCGCGGGTCACCGGAACCAAGAGCTCGCGATCCGCATCCCGGCGCAGCTCGCCGCGGCTTCGCACAGCTTCCAGAAAGCGGGCGAAGCCCAAGTCCGCGGCCTCCTGCGCCTGCCCCTGCAGGCGTTCGCGTTCCTCGGCCGAGAGCAGGGCCTGGAACTGCCTCCGCGCGCCGGCGGGGCTCTCGCTGAAGGCCTCTTGTAGGTCCCGCAGCATGTCCCCGACTGGGCCATCCTGAAAGAAGGTGGCGGCCGCGCGGGTGACCAGCAGGGCTGCCAGGTGCTCACCTAGGGACAGAAACAGGTGTGGTCTGCCTTCCTACAGCCCGCTCTGTCAGTCCAGGGCATCTCCCCAAAGTGTGCTGGAACCTAGGGCTCCAGAACCACAAGCATGACTCCGAGCCCGTGGGCACCCAGAGGGTTATGCCGCAGGACTTGTGCCAGCACCACAGCCAGCAGCTCCCGGTGCCACCCAGCATTGCTCCCCCAGAGTGTCTCCTGTAGGCATCACCTCTTAGCCCAAACGGAAGTTTATTTATATTCCTTTCCGCCCTGACTTAATGATGGGCTTTAGTTTCCTTTTCAGGGATGTAACCACACCTAGCCCGATCTATGAAGCTGGGGTTCTGACTCTGACTTTGTAGGGTCACCCGTCCTGGACATCTTTGCTGTTCCGCCTTCTTGGGACCTAACACTTCTCTGTAGGAAACAGAGACAGCAGAAAGGAGGCGCTCAGTTATCTGAAGTCCTTACCCGAAGAGTGGGTGGACCTGGGCCTCGGGCCGGGCATCTGCTCCCTTCCCATTGTTAGAATGGGAGTTACAGTATGGACACTTCCCGGGCTCTGAGGATGGCTGTGGGAAGCACACTACCACATCACCGAGGCCAGTGAAACAACAAGCAACCGGTTTGCACAGACTGGCCGAGAAACCCATCACCACTAGGGTTCCCTGCCCAGTCCTGGTGTTAGAAGCCAAGCATAGAAGCAAAACGTTGTGAACAGAAGGTCAGCCTCGGAAGCGGCAGAGGCCCCCAGCAGCTGCTGACATCACACCCGTATCTCCGTCCAAGAATACAGCCACACACAATACTCTTGTTAATTGTCCCACAGGCCAGTAAGGCTGTATCCATATTTTCTTCAGTTTTGCATATCGGAGAATCTGTTTTATGTTAAATTTTGCTGACTCTTCTCCCATCTCTACGACACTGACTTTTTTTCGTTATTTTTTTCTCAGTTAATTTCCATTTTTTGGGGGGGGGTGCTAGATATCAAACCCAGCTCTGTGTACATGTTAGGCAAACACTTAACCACTGAGTTATATATCCTAGCTAGAACTTCTTAAATTGTACCCCAGACATTTGAGCGATGCTTCTTTCGTAAAGACTCTGGATTTAGTTGCGTGCTTCAGATGAGGGCTGAACTTTAACCAGTTGCATTGTCTCGACTCAAACTCCGAATTCTGTCTTCCGAAGCAAATTCTCTTTTTATTTCCTGAAGCTGCCACCTGATGCTTTAGACGTCTCTCCTCCCTGAGTTTAATCCAGCACAGAGGAAAAATCTCCAAGCTGCGGTCTTACCCCACGCAGCCCCAGTTTTATGTGTCCAGGCAGTGACCATCTGACACTGTCAGGTACTTGCTTTTGGTATTTCATCCAAATTAGGAGGCTGTTGCCTGTGGAATAGGCATCCTGTCAGATAGGCTGATCCTCCACAGGACCAGATCTGCTGTTAGCTTTAGCAGTTTTGACAGCCTGGGTCTTCTAAGGTGCTACCCTATGGTTTTAACTTTCATTTTTTTCCCTGGGGTTCATTAATTAATTTTCTTTCCAGTCGGCTGTGTCCAAAGAAAATACTTTTCCGTTGTGTTAATTTGCCTCCACCCTGTTACCATGGCGCCAGCAATTTCCCTCATGTTTTGCTTGCTGTCTGTGTTTTCTCTTTGGGGGAAAGTTGTTTTCCTCAATTCCTTTGCTTTGCTGATATGTGGGTATTCCACAAATACTTTGTATGCGGTTGTCTTTTTCTGCCATTATATGTTTTGAAAACATTTTCTTCTCTGAGAATTGTCCTTTCATCTTGTATAGGTATATGAGGAAAAACTTTAAAATTTTAATTTTGTAAAATGTATTACATTTTCTCATTGTCTCTACTTTTGTATCTTTTTAAAATAAATATTATCTATTTATTTTATTTATACGAGTACACTAAGCTGTCTTCAGACACACCAGAAGTGCATCAGACTCCATCACAGATGGTTGTGAGAAACTGTGTGGTTGCTGGGAATTGAACCCAGGACCTCTTAACCGATGAGTCATCTCTCCAGCCCCTACTTTCGTATCTTTAAAAAACATTTATTTGTTTATTATTTCTTGAGGGGGACAGGGCTTCTGTACGTAGCTCTGGCTGTTCTGGCACTCATGCGGTAGACCAGGCTAGCCTCAAACTCCGAGATATGCACCTCTGCCTCTCAAGCATTGGGACTAAAGGTGTGCGCCACCCTGCCCAGCTGTCTTATATGATGTAACGCACTTTTGCCTATCAGATGTATCAGAGCCAAACATGGAGCCTCCCAGTTCTCTCCAGCTGCTTCCTCCCTGAAACTTGCTCCTGTCCAGGTCCCCAGGAACCCTGTTACTCAACAGACACTTTGTGCCTCTTACCACATCCCAACAAAGGAGCTTTGTGTGCTCGCCCCTTGGTGCCTGTGAGACTCTCTGGACAGCTGACCACAGGCTGAAATCCACAAAACCCAGCCAATGGAAAGAAGCCTTTTTCTAATTTGGTTTCTCTTAGGTGTTTTGCTATTGTAAGAGAAAACAGGTAGCACAGGGTTGCTGGCTCAGCCAACCCCTCTGCAGTCAAGTCTTCAAGGCTAGCTCTTTAAATCATTCTTGGTCCTTCATTAACTGTGTCCACAGTCCTGCTACAAAGGACTCAGTGGCTCTCACTCTGCCATGCTTCCTCCCAGGTGAGGACCATGGTCTCCTGTCTGAGAGTCCAAGGACCCTTGATAGATGGCCCTGGTCTGGACCATCCTTCCGACTTCCCAGCCTCCTCTCTGTTTCCTAGCCTCCCTCCATTCCAGCACCCATCCCTCCAGCCTCTGTTTTCCCATTCATCTCCCTCAGCTCTCCCTCAGCCTCCCTCAGCCTTCTAGGTCCCAGCAGGTCTAGCCCCCTCTGGCCCCTGAATCATAGACCATACACAACAGCAGAAGAAGCATGCTCACATCAGTTTGAAAACCCTCCAGTGGTTTTAAGAGTAAAATCCAGACTCTTCTAGGCCCCGGACTGCTGCTACCTTCTCCCCTTCAGTCACCCCGACTATTTGGTGGCAAGGACATTTCAAGTTTCTTCCCAAGGACATTGCATATGGTTGGTTGATTTTTTTTTTTTATGCGTGGATTCTAAAAAGTCACCTCTCCTGAGAAACTTTCCCTGACTGACAGCCAGATTTGTTCCTTGCATTTAGTAAGGCAAGAATTTTGTTTGCTACTTTTTTGGGTTCTCTGTCTTTTCACTGTGGTGTCCCCAGCTCCACCCCAGACCCGCCCAGACCCGCCCAGACCCGCCCAGACCCGCCCCAGACCCGCCCCAGACCCGCCCAGACCCGCCCAGACCCAGTCCCAGACCCAGTCCCAGACCCGGTTCTGGTCCCACCATAGGCAGGTTTAAACTGTGGCTGGAGTGATTGTCACTAAGGCTCTTGGGGAATGTGACTTTAAGAGTCACTCTCCTACCTTCGGGTCTACTCCCTGTTGAGTCAGGCTGAATGTCCCGGCTGCATGCTGCCCGGCAATCCTCAAACCTGCCTCTATGAAGCAGAGCTTCCGGTGACATGGTACCCATCCAGCTGCCTCTGGGGTCCAGGGCCTCCAGAAGTCCCCGGCAGTTGGTCTTTTGCTGGCTGGCACTACCTATGGTCTTCAGGTGTCCTGAGAGGTAGTTCTGGAGGGTGCCAAGCAGCCTGGGGAGGTAGGGTTGCTGGTGGCTGCGGATGAAAGCCACTGTCCGGTCTGCGCTGGAGGCGAAGTTCTGAAGATAGGCAGCTATGCCCTCTCTGGCCTGGTCCACAGACAAGACCCAGGCCAGGGCACGCGTCAGCTGCAGCTCCAGGACTTGTTGGGAGTGTGCGTCCAACAGGGTGTTACAGCGCCGCACCACTTCCACATGACGCCCTTGGGCCAGCAGGCCAGCCAAAAGGTACAGGACAGTGGCAGGGTGATCCGGGCAAATGGCACCAAGGAAGGCAGAGGCCAGTGGCCCAGTCAGGGAGACCACCACCATGCCATCCCAGTGGATAGCAGGGATCTGGCTGTCCCCGCGACACCAGGCCTCCAGGGTGGCCACCACAGGTGCCCCTGGGTCCTCAGCCAGGAGAGCCTGTACATGCCGCACGGCTGAAGGGGCATGGCAGCTGAAGGCAGCCAGGTAGAAGGCTGTGGCTAAGGGCAGCTCCCCCAGGGCCAGGTGCTTGTCCCCCTCCTGGCAGAGGCAGGCCACGAGCTCCTGAGCTGACATCACAGTCTCAGTCCCCACTGGCCCATGTTCGATCTTCCTAGGTACCTGGAGGGGGACAACTGTAGTTAGTGTCTAAGTTGTCATGGTCACCTGCTCTGCTGCCACCCTTGAGCCTGGCCTCCCAGCTTCAGCCACTGAGTCCTCAGAATCTGTGCAGACCCCGCTGTATGGAACCTGATACCTGGCCACTAAAGAGATACTTGTGGCACTCTCTCGGCAGGCAGTCTCCAAAGCTGGGTTATGGGCTCTGCTAGGGCCTGTCAGGTTGGGTTTCAAGTTACTCGTATCTCTTGAGCCTCAGTGAGATGGGACCCTGCCTACTCAGGTCAGCCTAAGAGGATCTTGGTGGTCAAGTTAGGGAGAGAAACTGAGTGCTTAAGAGATCAGGGGCCTGGGCATACTCTGGGACGCCTGGCTCCACCTACCTCCAGGAAGGTAAATGGGTGTCTCAGAACTCCAACCCAGCACCACATCCCTACCCACTTGCTCATGCCTGGGTGATGCAGGCTGAGGGCTAGGGCCAAGAGGTGCCTGCCGGGTCTGGAGCAGGGTGGGGAGCACTACCAGCAACCCACGGTGAGGAGCACTACAGCAACCCATGGTGGGGAGCACTACCAGACAACCCCTGGTGGGGAGCACTACCAGACAACCCCTGGTGGGGAGCACTACCAGACAACCCCTGGTGGGGAGCATTACCAGACAACCCGTGGTGCAGAGCTCTACCAGACAACCCACAGTGGGGAGCACTACCAGACAACCCACAGTGGGGAGCACTACCAGACAGCCTATGGTGGGATCATAGACAACCCATGGTGGGGAGCACTATCAGACAACCCACAGTGGGGAGCACTACCGGACAGCCTATGGTGGGATCATAGACAACTCATGGTGGGGAGCACTACCAGACAACCTATGGTCAGCTCAGAAAAAGACTCTAGAACAAGTCTGTCTTTAAACCCTGCCCTCTACCCCAGGAACTACTTTTTGGCCCCAAGTAGCCCTCAGTGACAGACACATGTACATATGCCTACCCTGTTCACACTCACAAGCTGAACCAGCCAGGTCTGGGCATGGAAAGGCTCTGATGACTCGAATTCCTTATTAGGCCAGGGTCGGGGGTGGTGGGTGCAGCTGCTGGTCAGCCCCAGGGTCTCTGGGCCCTTAGAGACACTGGCCCAACACTGTAGACACAGAAGCAGGCGGGGCTAGTTTCCAGGGAGAGTATCAACACCCCAAAGCTGCCTGGCTGCTCAGCTATGCCCTCTAGTGGCCAGGCCTGCTCAGGTTTCGGGGAGGACCAAAGTAGGTAAGGCTTCACTGGACTTCACCGGGCAGCCTTGGAGGAGAGAACCTAAGTCCTGAGGAGGGAGGCTCAGGAATGTACAGTGCTTGGGTTCCGGGTGAACTGTCCCATGTCTTGTGCTATTCCCTGCCCCACACGATCACGCTTTGTCTCTGCGTCTGAGAACTCAATCCTGGATGAGCCGATGGCTTCTTTATTCCATACCACTCCCGGTCCCATTCCTGTCCCTGCAGGTGTCTGTCCACGCTGGGGTCTTCTGGTTTTCTTATATGCCCCAAGTCTTTGGCCGCACTGACCAAGTAGGCTAGGATCTAGTTCTGTGCCCACAGCCTGTTTCCTAGGGTTACCCTGACTCTGGCAGCCCTGCTGAACCCCTCTTTGTTGGGGATGTCCTGGTCTAGACTAAGGAGGGGGCATAGGGTTCTGTTTTAGAAAGAGGAAGTGGCCCCTGAGAATCAGTCCAGGCTTGGTCAGCTGCCCTACGGGGCATGCTGGGTAAACAAATTCGTATGACTGCAGAGGGGTCTGCTTTGGGTGGCCCCTCCCAACTCGCCTCACCAAAGTGTCTGGGTATGGGTCAGCACTGGTTCCTCTGGGGGCCCTGGGGACTGGAGACAAGGCTGCTGGGGGTGGGTGGGGTAACTTCCCAGGATAGGTCTGCACACAGTCCTCTGTGGAGGGAGCTGTGATACAGAGAGCCTGGGTCTGAGGGTGCAAGGTGGGTACAGCCAGCAAGGCCCGCTTCCCTGTACAGCTCACCTTCTCCCACCTTCTTTCTCTTTAGCTCCTCGACATGCACAAAGGCACAAAACTCTTGCAGTTGGCAGTGGTGAGGGCTTATTAAGAAATTTCCTATTATGTTACTTTGATTACTTTCATTTTAATTACCTTAATTAGGCGAGCTCTGTAATGGAGTGGGCTGTCCTTTGGGGCTGTTGGAAGGGCCTGGGGCACAGAGGGGCACTGACTGTGGCAATCACATTAGCCTTGATCTGTCCCCTGTGCCCTGCCTTGGTGTGCGGAGCCTGAGGGCCTGCAGGCACTGGCCAGATGGCCCATCTTCTAGTCTGGATTGGGTTGTGCCTGCAACTCCCATTTGGGAGTGACCTGCCTGGGTGCTGGAACCCACCTGTCCATGCTGTATCTACTATATTGTGTTTTCACTTCTGATACCATGGTAGACAAACACTGTCTGCTGGAGATGGGTAGGGAGTCTAAAGCCTGTGGCTCAGAGTTCCAGAATCTGGACACGGGAACCAATCACATGGCTTTAGTCTCCCTGGTCCAAAGGATTTCTGCTGTGATTGACTCAAATCTAACTGGTGGTAACTGTGCTCTTCACAGGAACTGCTACCCTAGACACCCTTTGCCAGGGATACAGGCTGTCTGAGCAGGAGGAGTCAGCCCTCCCCCATACAGACACCTTTAAATAACCCAGGAGAATAGTTGTACAAGAAGTATTCTGACCGTCTGATCACTCTTCTGTGGTAATAGCTTTGTGTCTGAGGCTGTGCCTGGTCCCAGGGAAAGAGGGGCAGAGTCACTGTAGCTTTGAGGGCTTCATGTATACAGCGTTTAAGCAGGGCCTTGGAATGCCTTTCATTGGGAAGAACCCTGGGCTAGTGACCAGGGTCTTCTCGGATGAGCAGGGAACAGGGCAGACGTTGAGAAAACTCTGAGGCCAACCGTGTGCGGTGCGGGTCTGGTATCAGTGAGTTACTGTTTTGGGACAGTACTTTCAGGGCCTATAAGGGAGCTCTTCCTCAGCTCTCCAGAGGAAGACTGGGAGTGGCTGTTCCCATGGGAAGTGTTTATGGATACTCTTCCCAGATCCCCAGTGTTCTCCCAAGAGGGCTGGGTTAGAAAGATCTGGCGCATCTTCCTAGAATTCATTTATGTCACCCATGCAGTGGGTAGGGACACTCTTTGCTGCAACTTGCTCCTCAGATACTGATGTGTCCCTGATGGTTAGCTTTAACTCCAGGGGCTGGGAATATGTTCCCCCTTTCTGGTGAGGATCTGAGACCTCCTGACTCTGAGAGCTGGTAGTGGTGCTGGATACAGGGTAGAGGTCTTGGCACAGCTCATAGGCGAGTTGGTCAGTTTGTCTGTCCATCCCCACAGGAGTCTGAGCAGCTCTGCCATTGACACGTTCTCCCTAAGGGCTTCCACATGCACCTTGTCCACCTCCCTCCTCCCCCTTCTGCTCCTCCATAGGTGCTCACCTCAGAGGCTCGTTGTGTCTAAGCCAACATGAGGCAGAACAGGTCTGCACCCAGGATCCCTCAAAGGGCAACCTTGGGCTTTCGGGTGCTTTTCACTCCTGGCTGCCTTAAGAACCAGGCACAATACTGGCTAATTCTATGAGCCTTGTTCCCGACCATACCCACCAGGGTCATCAAGCATCCAGAGTGTTCGGCTAGCTGTGTAAGCTACCCCAAGCCTCCCTAGCCACCAGGGCTTTGGATACCCTCCCCCATCAGGGTTCTATGTGACCTCACTCAATAGAGTGAGGCTCTATGGAGGCTCTTCAGGCCTCAGAAGATTTACCTGAGGTAATCTGGGAGTTACCTGGTGGAGTTTCAACCTGTCTTCTCCGTTGACAGCCAGCAGGAATTGTAAGCAAATGATGGTTTTCTCCTCTCCTCTCCTCTCCTCTCCTCTGCTCTCCTCTGCTCTGCTCTGCTCTGCTCTGCTCTGCTCTGCTCTGCTCTGCTCTGCTCTGCTCTCCTCTCCTCTCCTTCCTCATCAACCTAGACCCTGCTCAGCTCTTGGCAGGCCTTGCAGCTGGCAGACACACCCAGTCCACACCTGCCAGGGAGCTAGCTCGTCTTGTTCCCTGAGGCTCTTGTTCCATCCTGAGATCAATAATGTAGAAGGATCGGGGTGTACCCCCTTTCCCCAGCTACCTGCCCACCTGCTGCTTCTGGCTGCTTCTGTCTCTGTTGCAAGCATAGGAGATCATACCCTGGAGGTGGGTAAAACATTTTCCTGAATAGGGGAAGCATTACAGGGGCTATGTCTGAGCATTTGTAGAAGCTGTCCATCTGGGGCTTCCAGGCTCTTTTGGTAGACAGTTCAGCTGTAGACAGGATCGTGTTCATGGAGGGGGAAGCCATGCCCTCCACGGCTGCTTTGCTCAGCAGGGACCCCATCTTACCAGTGAGAACTGGGTTATGAGGTCAAGTGGTGGGCTCAGGCCCTAAAGGGGACTCTTGGCTCAGAAGTGTCCTGCCTGGAGCCTTGGGTATCTGGTCATAGGAGCTAGGATAGAGTGAGGAGATCTCCTCAGACAGGCCTTCCACACAGCTCCTCTGTTCCCACCCCCATTGCCTCATCACCGGCAAAGCATAACACGTGTTCAATGGCATCCATCTCAGCATCTGTGTGCCTGCAGTCCATCTGTGCCATGTCTGAAGCACAACTCACAAAGCCCACTTAGATCGCAACCTGGGGATTGGCCCTGCCTCTTCTCAGCCATCTCAGCACCTGAGTTACTCAGGCCACTCACAGCGGTCCCTTGTAGGGCTCTACCACAAATGGTCAGGGAACTCTATCCTCTTCCTCCATAAGCTGCTACTCCAGCACCAATGCGTCAGGTTTCCTTCCAATATCCACCTGGCGCAGTCACCCCCACTTAGACAGACCCCCTTACATAAAATACTTTCCCTGGTCCTCTCTGCCACCGTCACTGTCAGCCCTGTGCTCACTCAGGTATTGTTAGCTTTCTCCCTGGGATTCCAATTGAAGATTCCAACCACTCAATTGAGGAGGTCGGGTTGGGTTACCATCACCTACCAGATGCCCGGCAGGCAGCTAGGATGGAAGAGAGAAAGGGGACTAGTGAGGGAGAGAAGAAGGAAGGAAGGAAGGAAGGGACAGACAGGACTGTGTAGGTTCCATCTAAGATCTTCATGTGGCACTGTGCAGAGGACATCCTGGGATTCTAAAGTTAAGCCCTGAGATACACAGATCTCCTCAAACTCACCTATGTAAGCAAGCATTGCCCACTGTTGCTGGGCAGAGCTCATTCTGGAACCTGCCCCTTTAACACCAAGAAGTACTCTGGAGCCAAGAACTGCCCAACTTTCTCCTTTGCTTCCTCGTACCCCTGAAACTCTGTCACCAGCAGGGGTTGGGGGAGCACACGAGGAGAGATTGATGGCGCTGTGCCGGGAGCCGCTCTGCAGTCTGTGTACACAGCCTAGATTGGCTAAAACTAACGAAGTTTATCAACCGGGCCACCAGGAACCATTAATCACACAGAAAAATAACAGAGTGAAATGACTTTTCAAAATGCCGTGGGTATAATGATCATCTTGGCCATTTTGCTAACTGCTGCCATTTGTGTCTGAGATACTTAAGTATGCAAACAGTAATTAACGTGGTAATGAACGGGGGGCTCAGAGCCTCCCCTCCCCAAGCTCATTTGCATGTTAATTATCATCAGCGACCAGGGAAACAAGTTATAAACAGCCTAATTAGCAGCTGGATCATTTTTACAAGAAATCACGTGCACTTTGACACAAGAGTCGGCAAGAGATTAATGATGCCGGGCAGAGCTGCACCCCCTGCTGGTGTGTGCATGCTGGGGTATACAGGGTGCCCTCCCTGCCATGGCCTTGGCTATCTGGACGACAGGGAGTAGGTTGGCTGTGGGCTCAGTGTGGACGGGAAGTGTCCAGATCGGGCAGAGAGGACAAGGGCAGAGGGTAAGGGGATGATCCTTATGCTGTCAAAACAGCAAGGGAGCCTGTACTGGATGCTGGTGCCATGGCTGGAGGGAGGGAGGGAGGCTCCAGCCTGTTCCAAGGACAGCTTGGGTTCTTGGTGGAAGATAGGACGGTCCCTAGAGGAGCCGTCCCGGGTTGATAGGGTTCTTGCTCGTGACAGCAGAGGTGACTGACTGGGCCTCACAGGGAAGGGCTCTCTTTACCCTGACCAGCCGGATTTTGCTAAAACTTGGATGAGATGCGGATGATGAGACCGAGGTGAGCTTCGGGCAGCTGGTCACAGCGGTCTTGTTAGGAAGGGCTGCGGCTGGCTCTGTGTTGGCTGCCTGCTTGGAAACATGCGGAAAAACAGAGATGTGGGAGCCCAGGATTTCTATGTACTTCTCTACGAGCTATTGGGAACCTAAGGGGTTGTAGGGGCAGAGCTGCAGTGGGGATGATGTTCAGCCTTCTGAGTTCCTAGGAAGAAATCAAGGTCCTACAGCAAAGGGAAGAACCCCCAAGAATTGAGTGGAGAGTGAAGAGGCGCCCCAAGATCCCTGGGCAGAAGCCACTTCCCTGACCCCTTGCTGCAGCTGTACGTTTGGGATGTCAGACGAAGTGGGAACCTCTCAAGCTGATTGCCTGTCCCTCATGTTTTCAGGCTGCTAATCAGGGCCCTGACACAGCTCACGAGTCATAAGGATGTTTAGGCCCTGCAAGAACAGGTTCCCACTGGAGAAGCGGATGGAGTCTCAAATGGATGGGGAACTCTGGGGCCCCTGCAGTAGTGAGCAGAGAGGGTAGGATGTGCGGTTGAGAGTGTGCTTTGGTCCTGGGTCTGCAAGACTGTCGGGCTATAAGACAGAAGACTAGGTCATAGAGGCTCTGGGTGGGTGGTGAGCATGGGGGTCAGAGAACCCAGGAGGGTCAAGGGGCACACTGAAGCCGGGCTCCTGGGCCATGGTGTGCCTCCTCGCTGTGGTCAGGGTAGGTGGTGCTGGTGCAGAGCTCAGCTAATGTCTCACTGTAGGCGGGGCTGGGCGTAGCACAGCAGGTACCATCTGAATGGGAGTGCAGGGGGCTGGAGAGACGGCTCAGTGGTTAAGAGCACTGACTGCTCTTCCAGAGGTCCTGAGTTCAATTCCCAGCAACCACGGGGTAGCTCACAACCATCTGTAAAGGGATTGGATGCCCTCTTCTGGTGTGTCTGAGGACAGCTCCAGTGCAGTGGGTGATCCCCAGGGAACTGTGGGCTCATTGCTCGGTTCTCTTCCCTACGGTGCATGATCAAGTCCTTCTCAGTAAGGGAGCTAGCAGAAACCCATGCTCTCGACTTAGCCCACCTTTACCTTATAGCTTTACTTTGCCTGGGAGCTGCAACCTGTGTTTTGTTGAGACCCGGGGACAGGCATGTAGACCCATCTCAGACAAGCTGCCGTCCATATACAGCTGTGATTGGCTGTGGTAGGGAGGGCATCAGAAATAGAGGGCATACAGGTTTTGGGTGAGCTTCAGCCGATGCAGATTCCATGGGATACGGGTGGGGGAAAGCACCCCTTTAAAAGGTGAGGACACAGAGCCAGAGAAGAAAGGAGACCTTCAGGAGCAAAACCGCCCACTCTGTGCCTTAAGAAGCCTGGTTGCTTAGCTGTTGCCTGGGAAGTCACATGTAGCAAGGTTGGTTGGAAGTCCAGGGTAGTAGTTGCTGCTTGCGTCTTAAGCCTCGTAAGAAAGTTGGATTCCCATATCAGCAAGTCTGTGTATCTGGGACTTTAACTCTCTAAGGAGTCTGGTGTTGATGCTCCAGGCTGTCATGGAGACACATATAGAACCCACGAAGGGTAACATCACTTATGTGGTGGGGGCTTAGCCTGCACCTCCTCCTTTCTTGCTCTGGCTCAGCACTGAACTCCTGCAACATCTGACTCTTTTTCCACTCCCCCTTTTTAAAAGATGTATTTGTTTTATGTATGTGAGAATACTATTGCTGTCTTCAGACACACCAGAAGAGGGCATCAGATCCCATTACAAATGATTATGAGTCACCATGTGGTTGCTGGGAATTGAACTCCGAACAAGCAGTCAGTGCTCTTAACCACTGAGCCATCTCTCCAGCCCGAGCCTTGGCCTTCTTAAGGAGGCAACCCAGTACTCTTTCACCTTTCAGGCAGTTTGAAGCCTTGTCTGCAGCCTTGTCCTTGCTGTGCCTCAGGTGGTGGTTAGCCAATCCTCCCTTCCCCTCCCTGATATGGGAAGGTTGGTAGGCCCTCAAGGTGGGGACATGTATCTGTGCAGCAGAAGTTGTCCATTCATGTTCAGCTGAACCTCCTTCTGATCTTTGAGGGTCTGTTGCTTCTGTTCCCCCAACCCCCATCTAAGGCTCCTGTCTTTGATCTCCCTATGATGTCCCTACTCCCTGTTCAGCCTGGCACTTTCTTGTGGTAAGGACAATGGCCAGGATGGATGAGCGTCTGGATGCATAGCTCAAATGAATCACAGGTGTGGGAGGGTGTGAGTGACACGCCTGGGATCTGCCCCTGGCTCCTCAGCCAATTGCTGCTTATGTGGGGGGTGTGGCTGTAGGTCCGGATCCAGGGAGGGTCAGCAGGTCTGCCCACTGGAGCTTTTAGCCTGTGACCACCACCTTTGCACTAGGAGAAGTTCACCTTCCTCTGCTCTACAGGCCAGGGTGACCCTTGTCCTCTGAGCACTACCTCCAGAGGGTCACGACTTCCTCAGGAACTAGGTCTGAGCTGGCTCCTGCCTGTTCCCTTTCACTTGGCTTGTGCATGCTGTAGGACTCAACAGAGTTCTTAGTGATGGGCAGGTGGCTGGGCTCTGGGGCCAGGGATCTTAGATCCAGCTTGTCCTCAAAGCTGTTCACTCTGGCCTGTGACCCTGGACTTCTGGAGGGGGTTTCCAGGTCAGTCCCAGCCTACTACCCAGGGCAAGTATCTGAAACCAGGAAGAGCAGACCTTTGAGCGTCTAATTGCCTGTGCAGTGTCAGAAGAAGCCTCCGCTAGCTTTTGCTGCCATCACAAGACCTTAGTAACTGAAGACACCAGTTTTTTTTTTTTTTTTTTTTTTTTTCTGGATGGCATTCCCTGATGGCTGGATAGCTGAGCCTTTCTGGGCTCTATTGAGTCTTCTTGTCTTTGCTCAGCTCAGTTTGAAGCCAGGAAACAAGGCCAGCCTCCACACTGAGGGTGATATTCTCTCTCAGCTTGGACTCAGAGGTCTTTTTATGGTTTGAGAGTCTTGTGGTTATAAAAAGCCTCAGATCATGAGAAAGGTCACGTGGATCCACAGCCCGTTACCCTGGGGAGTAACTGTCCCTGTCCCCTTGGAGAATGGGAATGGAGCCCAGAATTGGCACACCGAGGCAGAGCTGTTGGTTCCAGTTTGGATGTTCAGATATAATCTCTGTATTTGGCATTGTGAATATCCAGGATGCTGAAGAGGCGTTGGCCGCCGCACTGTCCAGGAGATCAGCCCGTGACGGTTGTTCAGTCATTTACTAACGTAATAGCTAAAGAATAGTTACATTTCTAGTTGGAGCAGCATAGGGCGGCTTCCCTAGGGCTGTGAAAAGTGGTGCCATTCAAAGATTTTCTTGGTCCTTTGAGGCCGTCAGTGTTTGGAAAGATTTGTTTATTGAGGTAACAGAAGTCATAGAGAAGGAATACATGGTATTTATAAATATCTGAAGCATTTGAAGGAGCTCCCTGGTCCCACTCCTGAAAAATATAGTGAAATTAGTAAAAGAGTCACACACTTGACAGTGATGGCGCTCACCTTTAACTCCAGCACTGGGGAGGCAGAGGCAGAGGCGGGACAGTCTCTGAGTTTGAGAACAGCCTAGTTCCAGAGTGAGTTCCAGGACAGCCAGGGCTACATAGAGAAACCCTGACTGGAAAAAACAAAAACAAAAACAAAAACAACAAAGATAAGAAAAGAACAGAGTGTGGCAGAGATGGCTCAGCCCCTCAGCACAAAGGCTCAAAGACTCATAGGTGCCTTACAACTGCCTGTAACTCCAACTCCAGGGATCTGATGCCCTCTTCTGGCCTCTGTGGACACTTGTATGTCCCCCTTCCCTAAGAAACAAATAAAAAAGGGGGTGGGGAGCATCAGGGGGTTCCAGTGTCGCTCAGGGTTAGAGAGGACTGGTTGTCTCACTTCACAGGAACCAGTCAGTGGCGGCACTAGGCACCACGGGACCGAGGAGCAAGGAGCCAGGCAGGACCTCATGGACCCCAAGCACTGAAGTATTGGGAGAGCTGGTAGTGGGTACCTCCCTGTAAGCTGGCTTCTGTCCCTGGCTAGACTGGAGGCAGAGGGTGAGCCTTTCTGAGCCGTGGCCTCTGTCTGAAGGGTAGTGAGACTGAGTCTAACCCTGTGCGGCTCAGAGCCCCAGAGGGCCTGGTTGGGCCTCCAGGCCTCCTATGGTTTCTAGAGATCTGATGGGGTAGAGACTATGGGGTTGAGAGCTTCTGGGAATTGGGGGATCCAGGCCCTGAGCAGAGCACAGGGGTCTTGTCAGTGAATGTTTGATTGTGCCTCAGGGGAGGGGACAGAGGTGAGCAAGTTCAGGGAGTCAAAGTGGGAGGGTTCAGGTTTCAGGGAGCAGGTGGGACCAGCATCTTATCAAAGGGGAGCTCTCTGACGCTGGTTTTGCTGCCCTGGAGTACCCGTGCCCGTCACACACCTATCTGTCCTGTTCTTGCCCCACTGGGGTAACGGGAAGTGTTCAGTCTCTACTTACTTACTCCACTCTCCCTGGGGTTTGTCTTCTGTCTTTCCTTGAGGGTTCCCTGTCTGAGGGATGCTTCAGACAGCACCTTATGGGCGCTCCAAATGGGGTGGGTCAGCAGCAGTGGCTTGAGGTCTCTTTCCTCAGCTTTTTCTATCTAGATAAGACAGAAATATCAACCTTTCTACTCCTATAGAGTGTGGCTGGAGGTGATTGTTGGCATCGGGGAGAGGGAGCACTAACCCCTGTAGCACTTGGTGTGAAGCAGCCTCCATGTAGATGGTGGTCTCTTGCCCGTACCTGTCTGCTTTCAGACATAATAAATCCTTATACACGCCTTGAGATTATGGGAAAGCGGAGCTTAGTGTCCTACTCAGAATGTGGTCACTTGGAGGGATTTGCCTGCCTGGCTGGAGTCCTTTGTGGTCATTACTGAAAGTTGCCAGCAGAGGGCAGCCACACTCCATATCCTGGGCAGCCTTTTGCACTATAAGTGGGCTTTCTCCATCCCAAAGAGAGGAGGGATTCCCACACCACAAAACCAGCTTCTTAGACCCAGGTGATCCTGGGCTTGGACTCATAGGATCGCCACAGACAAGGTCAAAGGATGTGATGGCCCTGATTCCTCTGGTCCAGGCCTGCTCTGTAAGTGCCCACAGATGGTCGTATGGGGCTTGGTCTGGGGCAGAGGGAGGCAAGATAGGTTGGTGGGGTGAAGGCTCACTTGGGGCTGTTTAGTCTGCTACTCAGAGGGTGCTCTGCAGACCAAGTTGACCACTTCTGTCCTGACCTTTGCCACCATCAGAATAGAGTTCCAAGGTCATCATGTTCTGGTAGAAACACCCCCCTCCCCCACCTTATTGTCCCCATACAGGCAGAAGAACATGCTGGAAACACACTTGGATATAGGGTGCTGGTCTCCCCCATCATGACCCCCATGACCTGACTGTGGATACCTCTACTTCTGGCTGGGGCACTCAGACCTGTCATGAGAAGGTGGAGCCTGCCTGACTCCCGGGGCAGAAGAGCCTCTGTGAATGTGAATCTGACTGATGTTTGAAGTTGAAGGTCAAGTTTCTAGATGGTTCCTTGAGGAGTCTGAAGTCCCCATCAATCAAAAGTTTAGTATCCTTCCCGAGGGAAAGGTGAGGGGCACTGAGGAGTGTTGCAGATTGCCTGAAGGGCAGGCAGCTCAGAGCAAGGGTTGTCCTGTGGCCCTAGGGAAAGCAAGACAGCCCCCTCCAAGTGTCCAGGCCAAGGTTGAAACAAGCAGTCCTTCTAAGCTGTCAAGCACACCTGATCTGTGCAGAATAACCAGCCCATCTTCCTCTCCACTGCCAGGACAAGGCTGGGATGGCATGGCAGTCACTAAGGCTAATCCAGTGGTAGTGTTTAGACCTGGTGGCTTTGCTGTTGGGAATCCAAGAAAAGGACATAATACAGACACCTCTAGGTTTTGGGCATGAACAGAGCCACTCAGCTCTGTTTATGGTACCTAGACTCAAGAGAAAAAAAAAAAAAAAAAACAACCAACTAACAAACAGAGGCTCAGAGGTCACACACATCTTCTACCCCAGCAGTCTGACCAGTGTCTTCTAGTCTTTGATTCCTGCTTTATCTTCACAGGGCCTTCTTTGCCTCTCTTCTCTTCTCCTCTCCTTTCTTCTTTCTCCTCCTCCTTCTCCTCTTCCTCCTCTTCCTTCCTCTCTCTCTCTCTCTCTCTCTCTCTCTGCTTATTTGTTAATTTTTGTTTTTTTTTTTGGTTTTTTTTTTTGTTTTTTTGAGACAGGGTTTCTCTGTATAGCCCTGGCTGTCCTGGAGCTCACTTCTGTAGACCAGGCTGGCCTCAAACTCAGAAATCCACCTGCCTCTGCCTCCCAAGTGCTGGGATTAAAGGCGTGCGCCACCACCGCCCGGCTGTTAATTTTTATTTTACATGCATGATGGGTGTTTTGCCTGTGTATGTGTCTGAACATACACTGAACATGTGACCCTGGTGCCCGAAGAGGTCAGAAGAAGGTGTCAGGTCTCTTGGAACTGGAGTTACAAATGTGGCTGTGAGCCCTTATGTGGGAGCCGGGACTTGAACCCAGGTTCTCTGCAAGAATGCTTTTACCTACCAAGTCATCTTTCTAGCCCCACGTTTACTGTTTGTAGAGACAGGGTGTCACTGTGTAGTGTAGGCTGGCCTGGAACTAGTGATCCTCCTGCCTCAGCCTCCTGAGTGCTAGAATAACAGGCCTGACTATCAGACCCAGCTTGTCAATTCTGACCCCCTTGCCTCCCTCTGGTAGGCTCTTGTTTTGTTTTAAAGATTTATTTATTTATTCATTTATTTATTTAATATATGTGAGTACACTGTCACTCTCTTCAGACACACCAGAAGAGGGCACCAGATCCCATTACAGATGGTTGTGAGCCACCATGTGGTTGCTGGGAATTGAACTCAGGACCTCTGGAAGAGCAGCCAGTGCTCTTAACAGCTGAGCCATCTCTCCAGCCCTCTGGTAGGCTCTTGTGATGGCTCTGCCTCCATCCAGATAATCCAGGACATTTCCCATGCCAAGGCTGTTTGTTTAGTCCCATCTGCAATGTTAACTTTGTGTTTGGCCAGAGTGCCAGACATTTGTAGGAAGGTCCTTCAAGTGTGTCTGAGACATGAAATAAACCTTTCAGTCTGGGGACTGGCTGCCTAGAGTGGTGGGTCACTAATAGTCAGTTGATGGTCTCAAAAGAACTAAAGGGGTTACTACCCCAAATGACATGGCATCCACTATGCCTTCAGATATAAGCTCAAAAATAGGCCCTTCTCAAGTCCTGAGTCAGCTGGGTTTCAGATTTGAGCGACACCTGAGGCTCTACTGGTCTCCAGTATACACAGCTTGCCAGCTTGTGCGTACGAGGCCGTCTCTTCATATTTGCTCCTTGTCTTGAAGCCTATGGCTTCCACCTGTCTGGGGAGTCCCACGAGCTAGCAAGCCGTCCACATGCTCTCTGTTCTGGGATCTAGGCATGGGTGTCATGGGCACCATTATCTCACTGACCACACACAGGCAAAACCAATCAGGACATTTCAGAGCAGAACAAGGGGCCTGTGGGAGCTTACAGACTGTCTGTGGTGTGGAGACTGGGTTCCCTCGACACTTCAATTTTTTTTGTCTTGGTGGGAAATTTTAATGTAGACATATTGGTTAGTTTTATTGCCGAGTTGAGACCCAAAGTGTCACAGGGAAGAGAAAACTCCAATTGAGGAAGCTCAGATTGGCTCATAGGCATGTCTGTAGGGCATCATTGTCTTGATTGCTAATTAATGTAGGCGAGTCCACTGTGGGCAGTTCTATCCCTACGCTGGCAGTCCTGGTCTGTATAAGAAAGCTCACTGAGAAGAAGTAAGAAGCCAGAGAGTAAGCTAGCCAGCACTGTCCCTCCATGGCCCCGCCTCTAGGTTCCTGACTTAGCTTTTCTCTTTGAAGAACTATAACCTATTAGTTAAAATAAACCCCTTTGTCCCAAGTTGCTTTGGGTTATGGTGTTTATCACAGCAATAGAAAGCAAGCCAAGGTGTAGCAAATGCATTGGGGCCACTTGGTGGGCCAGTGTTGTATGGGGCTGCCTGGTGCAACCATCTGCATGTGAGTACAGTCAGTGGTTTTCTGTATCTTATGTCTAGATCCTCCAACATATCCTCAGAGTTATTCTGCCCAAGAGCATTTCAGGGAGCAGGGGAGAGAAGTAGTGTCTGGGATGAGGATGCTACCTCAGGTTCTGGAAGCAAGAACACAGCTGCTATCCCATTACCTCCCATCAACCCGGGGCAATTCAGTCCCTTTCTGAAGATCCCCAGGGCCAGGGCCAGGGTCAGGTTAGAGCCTCCTTTGGGAGAGGCATATTACCTGTGTTGTTATCTGCTTTAGCTTAGGTATTACAGGACTGAGTTCTGCTGGTCTGGACCTAGCTTGCCACCCAGGGCCAGATGTGTGTGTTGGAGGAAAGGCTGGGTGCCAGAGAGGAACCTGGAGTCCCAGTCAGCCGCAAGATACAAAGTCATCAGACTCTTCACTGAAAGAAGAGGCTGCTGAGTCCCGAGAAAGCCATGCCTGGCAGAGGTTCAGGTTCACACAGAGGGAATGGCTGGTGGTGAAGCCAGAGTCAGGCATCTGCTCATACAGGGTAGGCTCTGCTCAGAGCGTCCTCTGTTTTCAGCAGGCTCCATTAGACATAGGCCATAAGTGTCCACCATGTTGGTATGGGGAAATAGGAGCAGACAGGGCTGTGACCTCACACTCTGGGGTGAGGTTCAAAATCAAGGTGTTGGCCTGCTGGTTCCTCTCAAGGCCTGTCCTGTCTTGTGGTGGAGTCTTCACCCTGTGTCCTCACACAGCCTTCCACAGTGTGTATGCGTTGCCCTCTCTTTTCTCAGAGGACACCGGTCACTTGAATTAGGGCTATCCGATGACCTTATTTTTCTTCAGTGAACTCTTTCAAGACCCCATCTCTAAATGAAGTCATATTCTGAGGTGCTGGGATGGGTGGGTCAGGATCAACATACTTTCTGTGGGAGATCTTGATGCAAACAGGGTTTCTCTATAGGCTCTGAAGGACCTGCTGGGTGTGGGGCTTTTGCCTAGGTGGTCCATGGAAAGGCCCCTTCCAGAGTTTCCTGCTTTAAAGGGCTAAGAGCCATGGAATTTTGCTCAGGACCCCATGGGCTTCCCATGGTCTGGGGCAAGTTTTCCCCTATTGGCTTCTTGTGGTCCCCGTAAAGACATAGTCTTGTCTGTGTCAACAAGCAGCTTATGAATTGTGAGTTTTTTTTAAAAGGCTGATTATTCCATGGAAAGGAGCTGACGTAGCCTGGGGCGGCTACCATCTTAGCTGCCACCTTTTTGAGTTGCTTGTGGATTACAGCAGGGGCTCAGAGGCCAGCATAGATGCTCACTTGACCGGGCTGTGTCCAGGTGAAGATCTCACACTCTGGGCAACAGAGTGGGCAAGAACTCCCTCCCTCCTCATGTAACCTATTCTTGTGCCATGAGGTTCCCTAAAGCCTGGTGGCCACCATAGAAGCCTGTGCTTGCCTCTTTACCCAGCTTGTGTTGTAAGTCTGCCCTACCCCTGTTTCCATCCGGTGGAATCAATTTCTGATCCCAGTGAGCCCAGAGCCCTTGATATTGGACACAGGCAGTACAGACTGGTTGTATGGACACCCACATGGGATCGAAGAGCCAGGTTCTTTTTCCGTGAGGAGCTATGAGGAAGAGGTAACGATTAAGGCTTAGCTGTTTATCTCTCGAGTTCCTGCCAGAAAACCAGAAAAATAGAGAGATGGTGGGTGAGATGGGCCAGTTTGGGCTCATCTCTGGCCCCAGTTAGCCCCAGTTAGCCCCAGTTAGCCCCCATCTAGACAAGATCGCTGGCTGAAGTGTTGGATAATGAGGAGAGGCTGGATCTGCAGTAGAGAAGTTCGTGATACCCATCTCCAGCACTGAGCAATGCTCGGCACTAGTGGGAAGGTGCCTGGCTCTGAGCTACCCCATGTTCTCCCAACTTAAAGACTGGTGTGTCCCTGGAGTGCTGGTATCCCCATATCATATTTGGAGTGACCCTGGAGTACTGGCACCCAATATCATATCATCATGATCAACAGGGCTGAGCCTGATGTATTGTCCAGATGGCTGCCTCTGGGTCTAGTCTCACCTGGAGCTATCGTGAGCCCCACCCAACATGTCAGAGCCATCAGGAGTCCCATCCAATGTGTCAGGGGTGGCTGGATGCCAGGCCCAGGGATTCTGCCTGGGAGAGAAAACTGTAACGACCCTGACTGAGTTCCTGTGGTAGGGCTGACCAGGGAAACAGTTGTCTAAGGTGACTTCTTGTCACTGTGACAGTATCAGGTATGGGTTCCAGTTCACGGAGTGGGCCTGATATCTGATCAGCAAGGGTTTATTACTCCCTTAATATTTGTGCTACGCTTGCTTCAGTACAGGCAGGTTGCTGTTGTGGGTCTCAGAGTCTGTAACTGGGTGATGTAGATGGCTAATTCCCTACTCTGGTAGGAAACCATACAGTGTATCTACAGAATATCTCACAGCACCACGAATCCCAGTCAGTAGGGTGAAGCATCTGTTTAGGTACCGTCTCTCTTTCTCCATGTCCAATGGTATAAGTGAGTGATATCTTCAGTGATAGAGCCTTACCCACAAGTTGTGGAGGGTAACCAATAACCTTGGCAATAGCCTGTGATGCTTTGGAACCACTATGGGATCCCTTTGGCCAACAGCTCAGCAAGATGTAACCAGACTTGTTTGGGAGGTTGTACTTGACGGCATAAGATGGTCCTCTGGACTCAGGATCTCTTCAGACTGTAAGAGCCAGAGGAGATGTTTAACACCAAGGAGTCTATCTTCAGAGAGACTGTGACAGCATGCACAAGACCTGTACAAAGCTCAGACCAGACAAGAAACAGCACAAAGTTCCACCCCTAACCTAGAAGCTATTTGCAATTGGTAGCCACTGGGAAAAGAAACTCAGTCAGCGGGGATATCAACCACATTCCAGGGCAGGCCCTATGCCTGGGCCAACACAAAACAAACTCCATTTTTTCTTTGCATGTACTTATGTGTGTTGTTGTTGTTGTTTTAATTTGTTATGATTTTTTTTTTGTTTTATTTAGTTTTTGAGATAGAGAGAGATACAAAAACAGAGAGACGGAGAGACGGACACAGAGAGATTGAGGATGAGCTTTGGTGAATGGGGAGGTGGGGAAGGTTTAGGAAGAGTTGAGAGAGCAGAATGTGATCAAATCATATTGTATGTTAAATTCTCTTTCCCGTTTTAAAAAATGGCTTCTGGTGACTGAGATCAGCTGGAAGGTTGTGGATCTGTTCCCAGTGAAGGGTCCTGGCCTGGGGAGGAAAGGGTGTCTGGGGAACTCTCAGCACTCTGCATCTTGGCCACAGACAGGTGTGCTGGGCCCCACGAGACCTCAGACAGACAACAGGCCATGCTTCCCCATCGCTCCCTGAGAAGCATTCAGGACATACATATGGTAGCAAAAGAGTCCTTGCTGACCTGATTCTGATTTCAGTGTGCAGCTGTATCATACACAGCAGCTCCATCTGCATGGAACTGGCTCACAGATGTTCCTTCTCTGCCAGGAAACCCCACAGTGACTCTCAGGACTCCCAGGAGTTGGTTCTGAAGTTCCTGCAGGGGCTGGGGAAGGGAGGGGGAGAGGAAGGAAGGAGAAAGGAGGAAAGGGAGGGGAGGTGGGAAGGAGAGAGGGAAGGAAGGGGAAAGGGTGGAGGAAGGAACAAGGATGTTCCAGAGTCAAGGATGCTGTAGCTTTACCAGTCCCTCAGGCCTTTTATTCAGCAACCATTTCCTGAGCACCTCCAGGGGCTACCCTGAGTGAAGCCCTCCCTATGGAACTGGTACCTACAGTCTGGCCCAGACCTCCTCCAGTCCTCCAGTCCTCCAGGCCCGGATACGGCTATGCCCTGCTCTCTCTATCCTTCAGTGTGATGAGGGACACCGGCAGGGTCATGCCTATGTGTGATGAGGCATCTCAGCTGAGGATGGGCTGTCCTGTGGGTGCTGTGTGGTGGCCTCTGTGAGAGCTCAATGCCAGCGCTCGGAGTCCCTGAAAGATTTCGGGGAGGCAAAGCCCACAGGTGCACTTTAGTTATTGTCCTCAGAGACCCCATCAGGAGCCCAGGGTCAGGCACCATGTTCCTGCAGGGCAGTTTGGAACACCAAGGTCACTATGGTTATCCTGAAAGGCATTAGGTGGTGCCTCTGATTCTGGTCTCTTCCCCTCATATTGGTATCCCGGGGAGAACACAAGGCCTTCATCACAGCTGTTCATCTCTCCCACACACTTCTTGGCCCCTCTGGGCTCTTTGGTGCATGTCCCTGGGGTCACATGAGGTTGCCAGCTTGGGAGATGGTGTTACTCTAGGATTAGGGGTTACCACCATTGCAAAGGCTCCACATAGCTAGCACAGGCCTGACTACAGCTAGCACAGGCCTGACCACAGCTAGCACAGACCTGGCCACAGCTAGCACAGGCCTGACCACAGCTAGCACAGGCCTGACCATAGCTAGCACAGGACTGACCACAGCTAGCACAGACCTGACCACAGCTAGCACAGACCTGACCACAGGTAGCACAGGCCTGACCATAGCTAGCACAGGCCTGGCCACAACTGGCACAGGCTTGACCATAGCTAGCACAGGCCTGACCACAACTGGCACAGTCTTGACCACAGCTCTGGTTCTGCATGTAAAGCACAAAAGGACCAATGTTTTGTGGCAATGGGAGACTCTGGCTGCTTTCCCTGGGTCCCTGCCTGGGGTCTCCCACTCTGGCAGCAAGGGCCTTGGCATCAGAGTTTGCCAAACAGGCAGGGAGGAGTAGGTCAGCTCGTGGTTGGAGTGCAATCCAAATTCGGGTGGGAATCCAAGGCGGGTTGAGAGATGCCTGCGCATAGCAGCCACTAACTACCAGGTAACAGATTTGATTAATTTTGTGCCTGGAGGTTTTTTTAGTTTTTTTGCCCCCCCCCCTTTTCCTAAAGAAATCAGAGAAAACAAAATATTTTTCTAATTAAATAAATCTACGGTGCTCGCTAATGGAGCCCGTCTGTGGGCTTGTGACAGGGCAGGGGGAGCTGTGGAATAATGATTTTATTTTTTCATTAAATAGAATTATAGGCAGTTACTCAAAGCAGCGCAGAGCCTAATTGAAAGAAACCCATTTCTTCTTAATTTACTTTCACGGTTTTGGATGATAAAAGAGTGTGTTCGTTGGAAAATTAAATAAAAAACACAGCATAGGGAAAGAACTCTGTTTAGGTGAGTTATTCTCTCCCCTGTCCCTGGGCTCAGGTGAGGAAAAGGGAGACACAGGCTCTGGGGATCTATCTGGGGGTCAGCGGCCACAGCAGGAGGTCCGGAGTCCTCCCTGGTCTGAGGGTTCCGGCTCAGTTCCTGGAGGTGCTCACAGTCCCCCACCCCGGCCAGCAGGGATTGTTCTCATTGCTGGTCCAGCTTGGGCCTCTGAATTGCTTCTCTGGCAGCTGGACCACCTATTGGAAGTGGTTTCCACTCCTGGGGATGGGTGACATGATGCAGGCCTGATGTACAGGACCATGGAGTCGGGGCTGGAGTCAGCGGGGCACCTGGTGGCCGGGTGTCCACTGAAAGCTTCCATCCTTGTATCTGTGTGGATGTCCTGGCTGTGTCTCTCCCTCCCACAGCCCTCTGCCACCCCTGTGTCTGTAGATGTCCTGGCTGTGTCCCTCACATCCCTCTGCCACCCCCATGTCTGTGTGGATGTCCTGGCTATGCCACCCCCACAGCCCTATGCCACTCCTGTGTCTGTGTGGATGTTCTGGCTGTGTTTTCCCCCCCCCCCGCCCCCAGCCCTCTGCCACCCCTGTGTCTGTGTAGATGTCCTGGCTGTGTCTCTAACAGCCCTCTGACACTTTTGTCACCTGTCCAGTTGCCATGGCTCCCCTCTTCCAGGTAGCCTTTCTGAGTAAACACCTCTCTTGTACTCATTGACAGCTCTTTGTGGGTTTGGGTCACAGAGTGGCCAAGGTCACCCATTATCCTAGCCTGCTCTTTCAGTTGGGTGGAAAATGCTCCCGCAGAAACAGAGAGCCTAATCACAGAGGCACCAAACCGACAAGGCCCTGCACCATTCCAACTGTGAGCCTGCTCTGTTCTTCTCTAGCCTACCAGGTTGTGGAAGCTTCAGAGGAGCTGATGCAGGGAGGAGGGCTGCTCTATCCTGCCATTGTGATAATGCCTGGGTTCCCTGGCCTCTCCTCAGTCTCTCAGGACCACCCCAGCTCTGCTTTCTTGCAGAATCTGCACCTGACCACCTGGCTGTGCCTTAGGGTCACCTCTGGGTGAGGACCTAGCTGACTCCATGGGGGCTACAGCTGCTAAGGTCTCTTGCGGTTCTCAGCTTCTGCTGCTTTCTGCACTACTTCCCAGAAAGGGTTAGGTGACTGAAACAATGTCTCCAGTGTGTGAAGGCTTGGGGGTTGGGGGTGGGGCTCACAATCCTCCCTGCATGCTCTCCTCTAGCCTGCAACCACCAGAGGCCCTGTCTCCTGAGGTGGTCTGAACCTGGGTTGGGTATTGTCTTAGTTAGGGCTTTACTGCGATGAACAGACACCATGACCAAAACAACTCATATAAGGGCAACGTTTAATTGGGGCTGGCTTATAGATTCAGAGATTCAGTCCGTTATCACTAAGGCAGGAGCATGGCAGCATCCAGGCAGGCATGGCGCAGGAGGAGCTGAGAGTTCTACATCTTCATCTGAAGGCTGCTAGCAGAAGACTGGCTTCCAGGCAGCTAGAATGAGGGTCTTAAAGCCCTGCTCACAGTGACACCACACCCACTGCAACAAGGCCACACCTCCAAATAGTGCTAATCCCTGGGCCAAGCATATTCAAACCATGACAGGTATCTTCCAGCAGAAGCTGAGCATGAATACTGGGTCTCCATCTGGGAAGGCTCCTCACTCAGGCTGGGCTCTGCTTCTTATAGGTACTTACCTGTTATATATGGGGCGGAAGCCCAGGGACTCTTGAGACCTTCTCTCTTCCCACTGCCAACTCGGCCCCAGCCAGACACTTTACTGACCAAGTGGCATTCCTACCTATTTGGGGGGTAGGGGAAGTTCTGGTAGGGTCTAGGCTCAGCAGCAATCGATTAGTGATGCCTGCTTTGTGTGAGATGCACCATGGGTACCAGCGGCAGGCATTGGCCATCTCCTGACTGATTTTTATTTTTACTTTTTTTTTTGTTGCCATGGTTAGAATGTGTCCCCTCCAAAGTCCAAGTACTGAACCACAGGACCAACAGGATGGCGCTAAGAGTGGCCTTTAAGAAGAATCTGGAAGATGGGGGTCCTTCTCCCCAACAGCAGGATCCAAATGAGCCCTTACAAAAAGGGCTGACCCATGCTGACCCTGCTCTCTGCTGTTGCCCTGTGAGGACAAGCTCTGCTTCCCCTCTGGAGGACACAGACCTCTAATGCTGAGCACCTCGATCTAGACCAGGGCTTCTTTAAAAATCCACTTGTGACCCCTTCTTGCCTAAGAAAATTTTATGTGACCCTGGGAATGTAGGTACGTGTGAGTGTACGTGTGCACGTGTGTGTAGTATGCGTGTGTATGTAAGTGTGTATGCCCATGCATACCATGTAGAGAGGCCTAAAACAGGTGCGTTCTCTCTCTGTCTGTCTCTGTGTGCGTGTGTGCATGTGTGTGTGCATGTGTATGTGCGTGTGTGCATGTGTGTGTGCATGTGTGCATGTGTGTGTACTGTAGTATGCATGTGTATAAATGTGTATATGCCCATGCACACCTATACAGAGGCCTGAAGAGAATACCTCATGTCCTTCTCTGTTATTCTCCAGAGACAGGGTCTCTCCCTGAACACGGAGTGATTTTGGGGAAGTCTTGCTGGCCAGTGAGTCCCATCAATCATCTTGCCTACAGCCTCACCCCACTCCCAGCTAAAGGGGTCATAGGCACATGGACACACCCATCTTTTTATGAGGGTGCTGGGATCTGAACTCAAGTCTGCATGTTGTGCGGCAAATGGTCTTATCCACCGAGTGTCTCTCCAGCTCCACCGAGCGTCTCTCCAGCTCCACCGAGCATTTCTCCAGCTCCACCGAGCGTCTCTCCAGCTCCACCGAGCGTCTCTCCAGCTCCACCGAGCGTCTCTCCAGCTCCACCGAGTGTCTCTCCAGCTCCTGGTTGACATCTACATGAACCGTGACTGGGTATTTACTACCGCAGGACACAGATTGTCTTCAGCATCTTTTAGAGTTGATGGACTCTTTGTTATTTCCATCCCTAGGGCTGAGAACCACTAAAATACTACAAAAATAATTTTGCTCTACAAAAATACACAGCACAAAGAAGAGGCAGAAGAGTGTCTAGGCTCCTCTCAGAAGTCAATAGAGGGTCTGTTTCTAATCCTAAGCCAATGATTGGATGATTTTTTTTCATAAAACTCATTATCATCCCCAAAAGGAACATTTAAAATCAAACACTCTAACACAACCTAATCTAAAGATATAGTCATTTCATACTTAGGTGCTGAAGAATGAGGGTAGGAAGGTGTTGAAATCCTTCTTTTTTTTTCCCTGCAATTAACTCTGTCTCCCACCTTCTGAGACAAGCTGAATGCTAATTTCCTATGTAGCTGAGGCTGGCCTTGAACTCCCGGTCTCCCTGCCTCCACCTTCCAAGTTCTGAGAGCGATCACAACTGTGTACCACCACTCTCAGCTTACCTTCGTGTTTCTGCAATGTGGAGTGAAAACACTCTATGGCCTAACATCAAATACTTCCTATCCTGAGCTGAGACATTTCAGGGGGTCACCCTTAGAGATTCCTCCCATGATGTCGTGAAGTACAGCATGCACAAGGCTTCGATAGAAGCACCACCAGAAATACCTTGGGTTCATGACATATTTGATTTTGAATTAACTGTTGGTCACATTTTGTGTTACTGTTGCCCATTTTTCTTGTGACCCCACACCATTATGAGACAGGGTTGTGGCCTCCAGCTTAAATGGCTATGATCTCGACAGTGCTCCTCCAGGATTGAGAGACAGAGTTTTCTCACCAGCCATCAGGCCTGGTTCGTGGCTCTATCAGGTGGGTCTAACCAATGTGATAGCCACACCCTCCCAGCAGCGACTCAATTCACTGACTCAAAATGGCAAACATGGATGACTAGCACTGAGTGTTGTCAGGGGTGAGGAGGGGAGGGAGGGGCATCTGGGAGAGGATGAAGGTTCTTTGAAATTAGGCTCTTCTGAAATAGTCGGCAGGAGGGTCTGGCCTCACTACTGCAGGTGTGAGAAGCCAGGATGAGGGGGAGCCTGTGGCTATAAGGGTTGGGTGAGCTAGCCATGGCTAGCCTCAGAGTGGACTTTGAATGTTACCCAGTCCACGGCAGCAGCGACTCTGCTTATTTTGAACCCTCTATCAGCAACTGGTCAATCACCTTTACTCTCTGGCTTCCAGAGGTACACCCCTGCACTCTGATCACTGCTCCCAGATTATAAGAAAGACCCTCATTTCCCCATGGCACCATGACACCCCACTTTCTCATGATAGAACCAGGGAATTGGCTTTGTCTCAGTCCCATCCAGGGGTACTGAGCTTCGAGGACCCTCTTTGGATCTTGGTGACCCTGACTCACTTGCACACTCTCCCAGGTGGCTCCGGCCCCCTCCCCCACCCTGGGGGCAATTAGGACATTCAGCCTCACTGGCCAGCTATGGGTGCTCGCCCGGGGCATGATGGATGGGAGAGACCATCTGCAGAGCTGTGACAAATGTCCCCTCTCACTCACAGGCTCTCTTTGGAATCCTCTAATACTCCTCCAAGGTGAAGTTCCATTTTTCGCTGTAATCACAGTATTAAACTTTAATATCCAATATTAATAAAACATACTCTCCGTGATAGAACCCGCAAGGCGGGGGGCTGAGTGCGCTGAAGACGCAGCCCCTGCTGGGTCGGTACTGGGGGCAGCAATGCTGGGAGAGGGCTTACGGGGGCAGCGCTGAGGGCACCGTCTGCCTGCTGGGGCACATTCTAAAACTAGGCTCTTTCGAATAGTGGGCAGGGATCTCACACCTCATGGGCACCAGGTGTGGCCCCTGACTTGCAGCAGGGAGTGAGCAGGGGCCAGTGTCCTGAAGTAGCCTATGTCCCAGCGGAGGGCCTCACAGGAGGAGGGTGAGCCTCCTGTCCTATCCACTGTGCCCTAGCTCTCCTGTCCTGATCAGCCACTTGGGGTTGCTGAGCTATGCTTCACTAAGCTGGGACGCTGCTAAGGGAGAGAGCTGCCAGTGGCTGTTACCCAGAACACTAGTGCAATGGAGACGTCCAGGAACTGACTCTTCTTCATACAGCTCCCGTGTCTGTCTGTCTCACCTGGCCTTGGCTCAGGGGGCACCTGTCCACTATGCTTTCCTGATGTCTGACCCTAAGTTTCCCCCCTTCAGGGTCCCCCCAAGTGCAGGAGTAGTAGCTTGTGGTCCCTGGATTGTCCTCTGGGCTTGTTGAGGGCTAGTGCTCCATCCTCCTTGCCCTTAGGTGTGGTCTGAGGATGCTGTCTGCCCTGTGGTCAGGAGACCAGATGTGGAGGAGACAGAGCAGAGCAGATGAGGAAACTGCATATCTTGCTGGGCATTGCCATCTGCAACTAGGACCTAGCTGGTACCAGGGGCTGGAGCAACCGTTAGGTACCACGGAAGAGAGACCAGAGCCCTCTGTGGTAGCAGTACATGCTATCTTGATTCTAGGATGCTTCATTTTTCTCAGACAGGGCTATGAGGCAAGGGATTGTATGGAAGAGGTGAGTTATCATCCGGTTGACCCTGCCAAGGTGAGCGTTGGTAAGGAGCCGGCAGCTGGACTTTCTTGGTTTTCTTATTTATATGCTTGCTGTTGGCCAAAAGGCATTTATGGTCCCCAGACCAGTTCTCCTGGCATGTTGAAGGTCATTCACAGACAACTAAGGGTGGTGATAAATTTGAGTGCCAGTAGCTCACATTCCCAGGTGAGGCCTCCTCTCAGTCTGTAAACAATCGCCAGCCTCCAGGTCTATCGACTGGGTGCCAGGTGATTTGTATTTTTATGCCTTTCTAAAATGGCTCCCACAGCTAGAATGTGGCTCAGTGGATGAAGCACTTGCCGAATGAGCAAAGGGACAACCAACGTCTAGATCCCACGAGAACCCACACAAAGGCTGTGTGGAAATGAGGCTTGGCTGTAACCCCAGAGCTCTGGCAGTGGACACGGGCTGGGATGGAGAGAAGAGATTCCAGATCAGCATCCCCCTGGCCTGTGGGATGATCAAGGAGAAGTCAAGAGTGGGAGGAACCCCAGACCCTGGAGCTACCTTGGAGACACCTCCACTTATGCAAAGTGCCAGTCCGTGTCTGTTTGACCGCCTTTGGGGGAGGGGCAATTCTTATTTTCTTTTGAAGATAAAGAAGCCAGGTATAGAGGGGCCATGACACTTCCTCTGGCTACCTGTGATCCAAGACAAGTGTGTTGTCCTGCCTCAGTGTCTCCTTGGCCTCCGCTTACCCTTTTCCCTCAAATACTGACTTTTCATGGGTATAGTAGTTGCAGTTAGGAGTGTCTGCATGTGTAAGAATATAATGTCTGCAGTTACTGACAGGCATCCTGCTGGAACATCTTAGTGAGTCCTGAGCTAGCTCACCTAGGAAGTGAGTTAACATCAAACAGGAGTCTCATCCTGCCCCCCAGTTGCTTCCTGCTTCCAGACTGGGAATCAGAGAGCTAGGCTGCAGGCTATTGCTATGATCCTCTCTTCAGCAGGTGTCAGAAGCCACTTCTTCTGCTACATGGGTCCCTTCAGAGCCCATCCCTCATCTACCCCAGGCCGATTGTCTCCTTTCTTAGGATCCCCCTGCATGCTGCTGCCCCTCTGTCTATCCATGGTATTAATAACACAAAGAAGAATTTCTTATTCTCTAGCAATGCATCTCCGTGCTCCTTTGAGCCACCAGCCCAACCCAGAACCTAACAGTGAGTGCAGGATGGAAAGGAAGAGGAAGAGGACAGTTCAGGGGTCTCTAGGCTGGCAGGTGCCCACTGAAGGATGAGAAACTGCTACCCACCAGCGCAGAGGTCAGGGCATTGAGTGGGTTTTCCAGAGCTGCCTGGAGAGAGATTGGTTTGCCAGGAAGCTAGGGACAAAGAAGTTTTGCTGGTAGGGTGTGGTAGCTGGGGCAGAGGTGGGGTGGGGAAGGGCAGGGCTGGGACAGGGTGGGGCAGGGGTGAGATAGGACTAGGGCAGGGGTGAGGCAAGGACCCAGGACAGGGATGGGGCAGTGGTAAAACAGGTTGGGACAGGGCTAGGGCAGGGCTGGGGTGGGGTGGGACAGGGGTGGGACAGGGGTGGGACAGGGCTAGGGCAGGGGTGAGGCAGGGGTGAGGGGGGATTGAGGCAAGGGTCCAGGGCAGGGCTGGAGCAGGTCTGGGGTAGAGGTGGGACAGAGGTGGGGGAGGGTTGGGGCATGTTGAGGCAGGGGTGGGATAGGGTTATGGCAGACTTTTAGCAGCTCCCTAGAAGAAGGTGTAATGGAGAAAGGCATCTTTCCTGCTCACCTTGAACCTGGGCTGGCCTTACTCTGGCGGTCTTCGCATCCACCAGGCACAGAGCATCAGACTTTCAGAAGCCCGACTTCCTCCTTGCCAGACCTGGGTTTTGTAGTTGTGAATAAGGGCCCCCATCAACGGTTCTGAATTTCAGATCAGAAGTCCAGGTATATAAGGCCTTACCCTGGTGGCTTCACTGGCTGATCGGTGAGAGGAAGGGACACAGGGGTTGGGCTCTGGGGGGCTAGGAGGGGTCTGCCCAACCAGGAGTCACCAGGACTCCCTGGAACCTGAGACTCACCTGGCAAAACTCCTGAAGCTGATAGAAAATGTCACCCCAGGCTCTCAGCCTATCATTGAGCGCCCTGCTAAAGTGGGGCTCCGGCTACTGTTTAGTGCTCTTATACCTCCTGGGTCACTGCTTCCCGGACTGGGCCACAGCCAACCTGAGCCCTGGACATAAAGCCCACAGATCCACCGAAAACTCGGCCTGCAAGCCCTGCGCTCTCCCTGGCTGTAATTCTTCCTTCTGGGCTTTGGGCTTGTTTCTTGAAGGACATCCCTGGGTCACTGGTCTCAGCCACTGGTCAGTTGGGCTTTCGGCAGCTCTAGCTCTCTCTCTCTCTCTCTCTCTCTCTCTCTCTCTCTCTCTAAAAAAAAAAAAGTTGCCCTGTATCCACTAATGTGAAATTTAAGATTAATTATGATTCCCACAGAAACCCCATTAGGTAAAACATCACCATTCTCTCCGGAAGGGCTGCACTCGGGTCTGGAGGTGTTTCCCCCTCCTTCATCTCCAGGGCGTTGTCTGTTAGGGAACTTTGTCAGATGCAAGCACGGAGCCCCTGAGCAGGAAAGCTCAGGGGCCTGCAGGAGAAACCTCGGACCCCACCACATGCTTAGAAGCAGCAGCAAGGTGCCTTTCAAAAGCCTTGCAAAGGCTGAGAAGGAATCATAACTCCACTAATGATGGCACAGAGCACACTGCACTGCTGTAGTGATGGGACAGACAGACTGTGAAGACAGACCGAGGGTACAGAGCACATGGCACACAACCCAGTCTGCTCTAGCCGGGCCAGCCTTTGTCCCCTTCCCCAGTGGCTGCCTGTATCCTGAGGGACAGGGGGGAGTCAGTGTCTCTGATCTGTTACTCAGAATCCTTCATTTTGTTGCTGCTGGGAACTCTGAGTGGGAGAGGGAGCTTTGTTCTGGATACTGTCACCTTGGGGTCAGAGGGCCGTGAGCACAGAAGAGAGGGCCAGGAGGTAGCCTGGAGGGAACAGAGTAACTGTGTCCACTGCTTTAGTCATTGTCTTGTTGCTGTGAAGAGACACCATGACCAAGGCCACTCTTACAAAAGAAAGCATTTAAGTGGGGTTCGCTTACAGTTTCAGAGACCGTTGGTATCACAGTATGGCAGGAGCTACTGGTTATACCCTGATCGGCAGGCTGAGAGCAAGTGAGCCTGGGCCTGGAGTAGGCTTTTCAACCTCAAAGCCCACTCACAGTGACACACTTCTTCCAACAAGGCCTGTCCCTCCCTAGTCCTTCTAATCTGCTCAAATGGTGTCACTCCCTGGTGACCAAACAATCAAATATATGATCCCACGGGGGGGTGGGCATTCTCATCTCAACTACCACACTCACGGGAAGAGTGAGGCAGGCAAAGTCCCCTGCTCATTTTAATGCACAGCTAAAAATGTGTCTGGAAATGGTAGTCGAGACCCTGTGATCACAGAGTGTGCCCCTCAGTGTGCTGCTTAGGCAGCGAGTGTGCACGGCAAGGCACACAACTCTCCCACATTCATGGGCACACCGATCTGTGTGTGCTGGGAATGATGAATGCTTTTTTGTTCAGTAAGTTTAAGAGCCTTGGGCCCATGGTGACAGTTATTCTACAGGGGCAGGTGACAAGATCCCAGGATAGGGAAAAGAACTGAAGGAGGTAGTTAGTTGCATGTGTAGAGGTGAGAAGGGAATGGGAAGTGTGTGTGTGTCCGTCCTTAGACACCACAATGCCACTCACAGCACATAGGCAGCAGAGCCCCCGTCCCACCCACAGTGACCCCACTGTGGTAATTAATTTGCATTTCCTTGGCGATTGGTGACGTTGAGTGCTTTTTCACACAACCGTCAGCCTTTCACATGCTTTCTTTTGAGAAATGTCTGTTTAGGTCCTTCGCCCATGTTTAAATTAGGTCATTTGTTTTCCGGCTGCTGAATTGAGTTTCTTGTATATGTTGGCCGTCTGCCCCTTTTCAGATGTTGCGCTATGTGCAAATATCTTCCCTTGTTTGTTGGACGGTTTCTTGACTCGGTGGAGCATTTCCTTTGTTGGACAGAGGCTTCCTGGTTTGATTCGACCCCTTTTCAGTTGGGTTTCTCTAGTTACTCAGGGTTTCTGAAAAGAAAACCAGGCTGGGGAAATGACTCAGTGGGTAAAGCACCTGGCATGTGAGTATGAGGGTCCTGAGCTCAAACATCCAGGATTCAGTTGAATCTGTTGCAAAATGGGCTCTCTGGGAACATGCAGGCTCAAGTGACTTTTGAGAACCATCATGCTCTTAGCAACAGGGAGGGGACACCACAGGACCATATGTATGACATTGCCACTTGAGTATGAAATGCTTCCATAGGCTCAGAGGGTTGATGGTCTCCAGATGGTGGCACTGTTGAGAGGCATCTCTCTCTCTTTCTCTTTCTCTCTCTCCCCTCTCTCTTTCTCTATATGTGTGTCTTTCTTTCTGTCTCTTCTCTGTTTCTCTATCTCTTTGTTTTTCTATCTATCTGTCTCTCCCCCTATCTTCCCCACATGTGTGTTTCTTTCTGTCTGTCTCTATTTCTTCCTCTGTCTCTCTCTTTCTCTCCCACATGTGTGTATCTTTCTGTTTGTCTCTATTTTTTCTCTGTGTCTATCTGTCTGTCTGTCTGTCTGTCTGTCTGTCTTCCTCCCCCACTCTCTCTCTTTCTCTCTCTCTCTCTCTCTCTCTCTGCTCCCTCCCTCTCTATCTCTCTCCTTGGCTCTCATGTGGTGAGCATCTTGGTTCCACTATAATATTCTGCCATAGGGAGAAGCAGCCGATGTCAGGGGGCCTGTGGCTTGAATTCTAGACAAGATGTCTTTTTTCCTTAGAATAGTTTTTCTTGGGTACTCTGCCACAATGATGGAAGGCTGACTAACGTGTGAGATGACCTTGGAACGGGGCCACAGGTTCCTCCCTCATCCCAGCCTTGCATCTTGGCTTTACTACCATGTTCTTCCTGGTGTCCACTGGGCTGAGCCGTCCAGCTTCTATCTGTTATGTTCTGTGGGCTCCTGGGATCTGTTCAGCCAGCACCGTGGCCAGTAGAGTATATAGTTCTCATCTTGAGGCATCAGTGCTGAGTCCTAGGAGGGAGGGTAAAGCTCACTGTGCCTTTGGTGGCCTGAAGTGAGTCTTAGTCTTGCACTGGGAATCAACATGCAAACACAGGCCTGAGGTACCTGCCAAAGGCACATCCTGCCTAGATGCTCCCCTGGTGCAGCCCCCGCTGACCTGTTGAAGCTGGTGGTAGCATCTCTCCAGGTGAAAGGCTCTCTCAGTCCTTGAACTTGTCAGTCCCAGTAGAACTGTGGATGGTCAGTGGACTGCAGTGGGGCGAGCATCTTGGTGCCTTTACCCTGCACAGCCACCACAAAGACTTGATTTGAACATTGGGCAAGAAGAATCCAGACAAAGGTTTTCCATAACCTGGTGCCACAGAAGGGATGGAAATATGGGAGTGGACAGATGGGGGTCTTAGCTTCTGTGAGGACACTGTCCTGTGTGTCTAGAACTTTGTACTGCCTATTCAGAGGCCAAAGTATCAAAGTAGGGCTAGAGTCCCTCTCTGGGGTTAGGAATAGTGTACAGGGTTTTACTTCATCTTTTTTTTTTTTTTTGGTTATTTTATTGAGACATCCTTTAATATTAAAATTAACCCACTGAAATGCATTGCTATGTTCTTTGGCCATGCAGCCACTAAAAAAAGCCTGAAAGGTGTCTCCACAGGCATGTTCTCAGCAGCATAGCTTCTAACAACAAAAGGAAGAAGCAATCGAAATATCCATGAGCAGGCGAGCAGAGAGGCAACCGGCGCGAAGTCACTCAGCAGTGCGTGGAATATCACTCAGCCTTAAAATGCAAGGGACTCACGTCACAAGCCTCAACACAGAAGAGATTTAAGTAAGAACACTAAGGAGTCACAGAGACAAAGGGCAGGATGCTGGCAGCAGGAGCTGAGGACAAAGTTCCAGCTTGGGAAAGTGCAAGTCTCTGGACATTGGAGGGTAGTCATATAACATGAATGTCCTTTTGTTTTGTTTGAGATAGGGCCATGCTTGGAAGCTATGACTGACCCAGGACACACTCTATGGCCCCATTTGGCTTCAGACTCTGGGCAATCCTCCTGCCTCAGTTTCCCAAGAGTTGAGATTACAGATGTTCATGGTCATGCTTGGCATTCATGGATGGACTTAATGCCACTGAACTGTTCACTTAAGAATGGCCAGTACAGTAACTTTAAAATTTTATGTTTATTTTATGCGTTATGGGTGTTTTGCCCATATGTATGTTTGTGCATCTTGTGTGCAGACCCACAGAAGCTGAGAGTGTCAGATCCCTTGGAACTGGAGTTACAGACTGTTATGAGTCCTGTTTGGGGTGCTGGGAACCAAACCCAGAGCTCCGGAAGAGCAGCCAGTGTTCCTAATTGCTAAGCTATCTTGCCAGTCCTAGATACAGTAACTTTTCTGTGTATTTTTTTAAACCACAATTATAAAATGTATCCAGTTAATTGTCCAGTGCTTTGAGTTTTCTGTCCTTCAAGTTAAATACTTAGCCAAATCTCCTGAAAGTTCTTTTCTTCCTTCCCCTCCACCCCAGGCACCCCAAGATCAGATTCCCATCATCGTAGATTAGTTTACATTCTTTTGGAGTTTTACAAGAGTCTAAGTGTGTCCGCTGAAGTCATGATCCTTTTTCTCAGCCTAATTGTTTTTTGATGCACTTGTGTTACTGGGTGCTGGTAAGTTTCTATTATTTAATAGTCATCCTTCTAACCTGCCTGTCGGTGATGCACACATTGTGTCCTAGAATCTCTGTGGCTCCCACCTTCTGAGCAGAATCAGTCCTACCAGGGGCTTGGTTCTGCTAGATGGGTCAGGAGTGGAGTGTGACAGAGCCTGGAGGCTAGAGAAGCATCTAACAGACAGAGGAGGGGCTTCTGGTGGGGTTGCTACACTCAGATTAACTCAGGCCATGACCTGACTAGACAAGTGCTGCTGGCCATTCCTTTAACTGTTCCCTACCTGGCCTGGAGAGGGAGCCAAGGCCCCACATACAAGTGGGAAAGCCAGACTTGGGACTAGCAGTATGATCAGCCTAGGGCTCCCAGGAAGGAGATGCCACAGCTCAATGGGCATGGGACCCAGGAGGTGCCTAGTGCATATATCTTGTGTTGTTCAGGGCTTCCTTAGGCTCACATGTGTGTGTACACACTAATGTGTGTGTGTGTGTGTTCCCTCACCTTCATTTCACAACTTACCTGGAAAGTCAGAGTATCTAGAATCCAGGCCTCTATATTCTGCTCTGATTGAGGGAGGAGTGGGCCTCTTAAGTTGATGGGGAAGAGGGTGGGGCTTGGTGGGACTCTCCCATGGGACCTTTGTGCAGCCGTGGAGAAGCTTTGGCTGGCATCTGAAGGCTCCAGTGAGGGTGGAGGTAGGTGATGGAGTCATGTCGGTCTCATGGTCAGTCAATGAGGAAATCATCAAGCAGGGGGAGCTTTAGCTCAAAATCCTCAGAGGGGCCTCGCAGAGCTTTGATAGCGATGTGGTTTTTTATAGACTTTAAAAAAAAATTAACATTAATAGATTTTGTGTGTGTGTGTGTGTTGTATGTGTGTCTGTACATGCACTGGTGTGTGACTGTGTGTGTTGTATGTGTGTCTGTACATGCACTGGTATTGTGTACATGTACTGGTATGTGCCAGACTGTATGTGTGAATGTGTGTGTACATGCACTGGTACGTGTGAATGTGCAAATGCGTGTGTTCTGTATGTGTGTGTACATTCACTCGTGTGAGTGTGTGTGTGGTGTGTGTGTGAGAGTGTATATGAGTGTGTGTGTATGTGTGTGTGTGAATGTGTGTGTGTGTTTAGGCCACAGGTCAGTATCTGTGTCCTCTGTTATTTTCTTCCTTACTTTTTGAGATAGAATCTCTTTGGACCCCTCTGATTTGGCTATAGTAGTTGATCAGCAAGCCCCAGGGATCTTCCTCCAACTCACCCCTGCCCCTCCACAGTGCCATCACATCGAGTTTTTTAATGGGGGTTAAGGATTAAACTCAGGTCTTCATGAAAGTGCTTTACTGCCTCATCAGTTTGGCCTGTGGTCTGGAGACTGGTCAGTCCAGACTCTCCTTCCTCACCTGGTCACCCTGTGGTCTGGAGACTGGTCAGCGCAGACCCTCCCTTCTCACCTGGTTACTCTGTGGTCTGGAGACTGGTCAGCCCAGACCCTCACTCCTCACCTGGTCACCCAGTGGTCTGGGAGGTCAATCCAGACCCTCCCTCTTCATCTGGTCACCCTGTGGTGGCCCATTTCATTGCTTTCTCTCCTGTAGTTCTGGAATTTGGGCCCAGATGTCTTCATTAACTAATGATTATTTCAGTTTCTTTTTTTAAAAAATTAATCAGAGACATCCCAAGCTGCCAATCTGAGGTTTGATCAGCCAGGATAACCAGCGTGCCCACACGGTGCTGGTGGGATTCCAGCCTGGAGCACGGAAACTTGACATTCTCGACAGCCTGGAAATGTAGGATTTCCGTTTGCCTTGTAATGTGGAGCCAGCTCAAGGGACCCCATCTCCCACTTTGCAGCCCCCCAGCGGGGGGCCGGCTGGGACCATATGGCTTGGCAGTGGGATAATGTACTCCCTGAGGTTACTGGATGCCCCCTCTCCCTCTTTGCTCCTCCAGGAAGCTTCCAGAGCCCTCTCTGGGCTCCCCAGCCTGCAGGTTGCAAGCAGGGGATCTGAGACCTTGGGCTGGCAGTCCTGGCCCCCTCCCCCTCGGAGCTCACCGGTTCTGCGCTATCATGCCCTCTATCGCCTTTGTGTGAAACGTAACCCACAAAATGCTTTCGTGGTAACCTTATCCATCGGCAGCCAGCGATAGCATCTCGCGGCCCCGTGACGGGCAGGAACTCGAAAGCATGGAGTTAATAACCCAGACTTTCAAAAAATGAGGCTGGCAGAGGGAGACGAGGGCGGGAATAAAGGGGGCCGGTGTGGTTGTAATTGGGACCATGTGAACTTCCTTGGAGGAGGATTAGGAGGAGAGACAGGCCTTGCCCGCGAAGATTAGTTTCAATTAGATGGGCTGGAGGCGAAAGGCCGGGCTCGGTGAAAGATTAAAACAAGAAGGAGAAAGTTTCCGCGGCGGAGGCTCCGGGCCTGCAGCAGGGGCCGGCGAGATCCGCTAATTGAAGGCAAAGCGTGCACCGGCTCGGAAGAACGCCCATTAATTGATTCGATGCTGGTCTGCTTCTAGGCCTTTCCCGTTCACCCCCATTCTTAACTTACTTCCAGATACTCATTTGTGTTTGAAATCAGGGGGGTGGGACAGGGCCTGCCCTGCCTGAGCCCCTCAGGTAGGGGGAGGTGAGGAGAGCTGTGGTCAGTGGGCCAGACACCAGCCTGGTCACTTGGGGCCTCTTTCCTCTGCCTGGGGCCACCGCGTTACTCAAGTAGAGGTGTGAAGATTTATCCTGGCTGCACACGGATCACCCACAACCAGGCCCTTGAGAGACTTCAGGGGGACCCTCAAAGAGGCTGTGCCTCTGGGCTTGGGATTGCTCTGTGCTCTCAGGGCTAACCTGTAACTGTCCTTCCATGTTTCCATTCACCTTCCTCCCTCACGGCCCTCCCATTCACCCAACTGTCCACCTTTCCACCCACGAATTCACCAATAACTCTCTTCTTCCCCAACCCTCCTTCTTTCTTAGCCCCTGGCCTCTAATTCCTTCGAAAATAGCTTTCTCAATAAACATGTCTCCATTCGAATGTTTCCCGTCCTATGATCTGAGTCCCTGTGCATGGCTGGGGACCGGTGCATCTTGAAGCTCCATCTTGAACATCAGGGCTGGGGGACAGGAGGGTACCACTCTTCCCTCCCTGGTCCCATGTTTTCTTCCCTTCTCCTCTGAGGCCCAGCTATCTGCCAGGTGGTCTCCTCCATCTCAAAACCTGCCCGTATTTTCTTCCTGATGTTATGGAAAGGTGTAAACTGTGATCCCCGAGGAGCTCCGGAGAGGGGAGGAGCCAGGAGCTGAGAGGTAGACGGTGCCAGTGGCTCTGAAGGAGCCTGGTCCTCGGATGCTGAGTTCTAGCACCAGAGAACAGGGACGCTATGGTCTGGTTGTCCTTGTTTCTTAAAGAGGCAGAAAAGAAACCTGGTTCCAATTGATGGTTGTGTTCCAAGGACTCAGTTCTGTCCCCCACCTGATGAGGTACAGAGTCCAGGAGGTGGCTGTGCTTGGCTGCAGGGTGCCCTCAGCAACATCCTGTCCTGGCTTGGGGGGGGGTCCAAGCCAGGTGGCTAGGTGTGGCCAGCAGGCTGCATTTCACAGCGAGGCCAGCTGCTTCTAAGGCCTTCCCTGGACAGCTCCCCTCCAGGGCCTCAGAGCACGTCGTGTGTGCGTGTGTTTTATAAATCCTTCCCATTGTAATGACAGCTAAATTATGGAAAATGCATTTTCACAGTTGGTGAGAAAACCCATTAGCATTAATCAAGGACTGGGCCTCGTTGGGGATTCTCAGGCTGGGCTCTGTTGGTAAAGTTATGGACGTGCTAAATAGTCATTAGCGGCACTCGTTTGCAACGGACCAATCTTTCATCTCACAGCACGTGGATGCCTCCCTGCCTGGGACTGAGGGTGGAGCTTCATGCAGGTCTCCTGTGGTCGCTGTGGTCTCCACCTCGGTGTGGGTGGGGCCCAAGGGAGACCGTCCTGGTGCTGGCTATGAGGCCAGTCCAGTCACACTAAGGAGAGGCAGCCCTCACTGTCCCTGTACCAGTGGCTTCGTTGGCACCAGGCAGGCCTGTATAGAAGCCATTGCATCCAGGAGCTTCACTGTCCTCTGGGGCCCTTGCATTTTGGGGTCCATGGCCCCAAACTCACACATGTCTCTGAGCTAGACAGCCCAGTGTAGTGTAACTCTGGCTTGAGAGTATGGAGTAATGGCTGAGCAGCCAGCTGAATCAAGTCTGAACACTTAACACTGGTCCTTGGTCCTTAAATTCTAGCTATGAAGCAGGGCACCTGAGAGGAACCGGAACTGGCCAAGGGATGGTGTGACCCCTACTGTCCTTATTTCTCATGTCAGGGTAACTTTTTATGACTGTGCTGTATGTGTTCATGGGTACATATGTGTACATGTCACTGTGAGCACCCTTGACTCACTGATTCAGCTAGGCTGGCTAACCCACTAGAATCAGGGATCCACCCATCTTTACCTCCCACTGCTGGGATTCCATGTGCACCCCACAGCTTCTGGCTTTTACGCGATTTTACAATCGTGAACTTGACTCCTCACGATGACAGAGCAAGCGTTCTCACTACTGAGCCATCTCCCCAGCTCCAGGGTAACTTTTAAAACAGTGTTTTATTCTGGAACAACTTCAGAGAACACAAAGAAAAAAATAGCTGGTGTAATTCCAGTATCTCCCCCCCTCCCCCATTTCTCCCCAATATCAGTCAACATGGGTGACTCACAGAAACATGTTAGTCAGATCCAGGTAGGTGGCTTCTCAGGGCAATCAATTGGTCTTTTCAATGATTGACTGTCTTTATATCTTCAAGGGATCTTTGTTACAATGAGGGTTGGTGTTGTGGAAGTCATAGGAAGGCATGCAGTATGTCAAATACCCATGAGGCAAAGTAGCCACTGGCTTCCTGATCCTAGACTCTCCCATCTCTTCCTTCCCATCAACACTGGGGTCTGTGTTCTTGTCCTTCTCTAGGGCTTTGTCAGAGTCTTCCCCACATTCTTTCTATAGAAGTATAGTTATATGCATATAAATGAGTTAGTGTACACACACGTGTACAGATATACACACATGTATATAGGTATGTCACACACGTGCATGTGTGCGCGCACACATCTATGTAGGCATGCATGCATAGCGACTTGCACACACAGACTGGTACATGTACTCAGGCACATAGGGGCAGGTGTCCACCCCCTTTTACTAGTTCAATATACCAAGAGCCTACAAGATCACCCAGCAGCGTAAGAACAGCAGCATCCTGTATGTCCATGTTCCAGTAAGGAAGAGCAGACATCCCAGGTGGGGATGGGAACTGGGAACATCTTGTAGTGTCCAAAAAGAAGGAAGCAGCTGAAACATAGACTGCTGGGGCAGTTACGGGGTATAAGCTGGACAAGACTCCAAATTGACTAAGCTGGGGCAGGGAAGAAGGAAAGAAAGGGGAGAGATGGTACTGTCTGGTTAAAGGGACAGTGTGCAGCTGTCCTATCCCTCAGAGAGGTGGATCCATCCCAAGCATCCACAAGGAGATACCTGGGGTCTTTCATCTTAAACAGATGTTGGCCATGGGATCTGCCTCCTAGGGCAAGTGATACTGGCCCTGGGTCATTGTGAGGCAGTGCAGTATTCCAGGGGCTGAGTTACCTGCCTGGGGTCAGGCAGCAGGCACCTGGGATCTGACAGGTCTCACCCTTGATGTTTCAAAAAGGGGTTGGCTAAGGAAAACTCCCAACTTAAGTGCAACTTGGAAGTTACTTGTAGACGAGGGTGGGGGTGGGGTGGGGTGGGAGATACCTCTGGGCTTCAGAGTTGGTACCCTCAGGCTTAGGAAGCCTGTGTGTGCAGGGCTGGGCTGGGGCCCCATCCTGAATGGGGCCTTTGTATTGGGTCCTGAATATGAGATATAACTTATCTTCATTTCTTCATATGTAAGACGGGGAGACCAATACCTTCCTGCCACCCTTCTGGGATGCTCAGGTCAGGGTTCAGGAAAACATAAGGTCTGTTGAAGGAACAGCATGTGTTTTTTGTCTCTGTAAACCAAATCATCACAGTTTTAGAGACAGAGAGAGTTTTCCCCATCTTTATTGGGAAGGTCTTAGTGATATTGGTCCCACACCACAGATTTCTGTTGGGAGTGGCCTTAACTTGCAACCACTTGCTGGGTTCAGGGTCCCTGGAGCCTCTAGGTGGCACCTGACCAGTTCCCACCTCCTGGCCGTATGCTAGAGCTAAAGAGGACCCAATCTAACGCATGCCAAAGCCAGTGGCTCTCTTGCGAACCTGTGTGAAGCCTCCATGCCCAAACCAGTACATACCTGAAAACCTGCTTTGTGGCTCCAGGTAGGACAGTGTAAGGTCACCAACCTACCATTGGTGACCTAAAAGCCCCTTGAAGTGCCTTCTCCCAAACCTTGAACAGCTACTGTGAAGGCTCTGCCTACCTTGTCCACTAGAGGGCAATATAGCTACCCAGTGGGCAGCCTTCCCATATTTTATTGAGAGAATCCGTGTCTCTCTCTCTCTCTCTCTCTCTCTCTCTCTCTCTCTCTCTCTCTCTCTCTCTCTCTCTCTCTCTCTGTGTGTGTGTGTGTGTGATCTGTGAACAGGGTTTGAGGTGTGTGATTTCCCAGTCTGCTAGACAGATGTTTTCTGGGGCAATAATCATCCAGATCCATTCACTTTCAATAAAGCTGGATTTATCAGCTCTCCAGAGAATAGGTGTTAAGCCATCTGTGAACTCAGATGGATGTCCAAAGGGCAGGGATGTGACGCTTGTGTTAGGCTGGAGTGAGAGACACAAGTGCCCCTCATTAAAAGGTGGCACTCTGGTGGGTGCTAAGATTCACACCTGGCAGTATCAGAGCGTGGGGTGCACAGGGCACCTGGAAGAGCCGGACACTCTGGGGAGCCAGTGAGTCAAAGGTGTACCCCATTTGCTAAATTTAGTGTAAACTCAGGTGAGATTGATCTGAGTTTTAAAGGTTCTGCTCATTTGGGGGCTGAACCTGTGGGTCACTGGGCTTTGAGCTCAAACTCTTAAAGATCAACGTGGTAATGATCAATTTGTTATCGATAGCCGCAATGAGTACCTGGCTTCCCATCTGGTCAGTTGCTCAAAGCCTGTTGATAATAACTAATTGCCCATGGAGGGGGTTATTACCGGGAGAGGTCCCCACATCCCCACACCTGGTGTGCTGCTTTGGCTGGGAACAGACTCCTGCTCTGGCCCAGGCCCCACTGAAAGTTTCCCAGGAGACAGGAAGACGAGGCTGCTGGGAGCCCTTCCTTCAGATAGGACCAGAGGCTTGCTGGGTCTTGGAGAGAAGCCACGGAAGATCTGCGGGACCTTAGCTCCCTCGGGTGGAGACTCTATACAACCTGAATGAGCTGTGAGGTGACCCACCCCACAGATGAGAAAACAGAAGATTCAGAATCACTAATGAGCATTTCCCAGCAAAAATGACCTAAGAGGGCCATGTGGTCAGCCGACTCTTCAAGCTGCGTCTTGCATCTTGGGGCTACCTTCAGTCCTCAGGGCCAGCAGTTCTTATCCACTGCTCTCTGAAGCCTTCAGTCCTCAGGGTCTTCTCTACAGCCCAGGCTAGCTTGGAACTCTTGACTCGGTTTCCCCAATCTCCCGAGAGCTCACTTGGGTTACAGGAGTTTTCTACTATATCTAGTTTTTCCTGAAGATCTGGTGGAGTTTGGGACATTTAATGGAGGAGGAAGAGGAGGAGGAAGAGGAAGAGAAGAAGGAGGAAGAGGAGGAGGAGGAGGAGAATGTGAGGGGTGTTTGAGTCCAGCTGCTGAACAGTTAGGGACAGACAGACAGCTCAATACACTAAATCTAGATGAACAGGTGGGTTTCCTGGGATCAGTTCTGCCCTCCCCACACCTCTGTGGCCCAAGGTTCATGAGAAATGAATCTTGGAAAGCACAGAGTGGCTCCAAACTAAGGAGGAAAAACAGAAACTGAGCTTTGGTGTGCAGCTTGTGGCCCTCCTCTGTTCCACTGGAATCCTGAGTCTGGAGCCCTCCATGCCACTAAGAGCCACCAGTGATGTTCCAAAGCTATATTTCTTTGTGGAGGGATGCATGGGGCAGTTGGACCCCAGCTGAGGGCTGAAGGCTCACTGGACTTGAGGGGGGAAAAGCCACATCTGTCACAGCAAGAGGCCAGTGACCATGAATGGATGCTAAAGAAAATGCCGTTTGTTTAAGAGCATAGAAGTTAGGAGAGAGTAAGCATTCCTCCCCAGGATCACCAGGCTCAGGATGACACGCAAGTGATCACCTAGCTCCAAGATGCCAGCCGTTGCAGGAGGGTGAGCATCCTCTTCCAGGATGTCAAGAGAGTATGTGCTAGCTCCAGGCATCTGGAGTAGCCTGTGCTGCCAAGCATGGGGAGCAGTCTCAGGCAAGCTTCCTTGGGCTCCACTCAGGTGGGCAATGCATCTGGCTTTTTTCCTTTGCCATCTGGCTTTGAATTCTTTCAAAGGTGGGGTACCCTCCCGAACCCCATGAAGAAAAATGCACATCAACAATCTTACATCCCGAAGACTCAACGGTTCCCTCCCCCCTCCCCCCCCCCACTGTCTCCTTGCTACACTGACACCGATGATCCTCCCTCTCCCAGAGGTGGTCAGTGGTGAAGGTGGGTATGGGGTGAGCTGAACCCTCAGCGGAGAAAGTTTAACTTTCAAAGAGTCAGTGGGGTTCCCCAGGGCACGGCGGAGGATGCCCGGAAGCCTCAGGCCCCTCAAAGCAGTTCTACAGTAGATCACAGACAAGAAGACTAGCTCTCTCAGTTCCCAGAGGTCCCTCTGGTGGGACGGCCTGTGTTCCTGCCCTCAGACAGACAGGTCTTAACAGGTCTCTCATTAGCCTTCTGTAACATCGTCTGGGCCATCTCCCACCTGTGTGGAAAGGATAGTGTCTGGTCACGCACCAAGGCCCTGGGGTCCAGAGTGAGAGGCTGTGTATCGTCCTCATCGACCGTCCTGAGCACCAATCAGGGGCACTGCTGGGACTCTCTGGAGGCAGAGTAAGGAAGTCCCGGCCCCTCTCCTGGGCACAAGGGGAGGGGCTTCCAAGGGCCGAACTAAATGTGGTCATCATGGCCTCCCACACCCCCACAGTCCTGTCCTTTCTTGAGGTAGAACTTTGAAGGTGCTAGGGCTTAGGCAGGAAGCCACTCACTAGATGTTCACGCTCTGAGCCCATCCCGGTCCTACACTGTCAGCCCAGGGGAGTGCAGTGGCTTCTATCTGGGAAGGATCCTGGTACTGGTCAGATACCATGGGCTCCTCTATGTGCCTGGGAAGTAGCTGAGTCCATAGATGGTATCAGTGGGATTTCTTGTGGATCAGTGTAGTGAGAGAAGGAGCCTCAGCCCCTCCCTCCACAAGGCTTTGATATGAGTTGGCCCTCAGCCCGGGTATGTCTACCCTGAACTGACTGTACAGTAGAGGAGGCACAGCCGCCATCTGAAGATGAGCAGGATGAGGGATGTGTGGGGACAGTGACAGGAAGAAATGACTACAGACATGGAGAGGGTAGGGTGCACACGGCAGGACGATGGTGATGGTGATGATGGTGGTGGTGGTGATTGTGGTGATGATGGTGATGGTTGTGATTGTGGTGATGATGGTGATGGTGGTGGTGGTGATGATGATAGCAGCCTTGAGGCCTTGCTCCAGAGAGACCCCTCTCCAGAGCTCCCCCCACAGTTCTTGTTGGGGCTTGGGATAAGCATTCCAGGAAAGTTAGCAGAAGCTAACATCAGCAGCTGAGAGCTGTAGATTCCATGAACAGGCAATCACCCAGGGTGTCTGGTCACCCCACACCTGTCCTGGCATTAGACAGTACTAAGTAGGACCGTCCTGACTCTGTGACAGCCACATTCACAAACATGTGCTTGGAGGGACATGCGCCTCTCTGTCACAGGTGCTCTGGTCTGGAAGATGAGACTCGGTCCCAGCTTTCACACACAGGTACTGAGCGGACACGTGCCCACACCTGTGGGACCCTGGCATAGAGCTTTCTCACCCTGTTTCACCACGGTAACCCGGCGTTCGGAGGGGCTTAAGATGCCCTGTTAACCCCTCTCTGCAGCAGGGGAGTCTGCTGCTGTTCATGGGGCTACCAGCTTCACCTAGGGCCTGGTCTCTGACCTTGGGGCCTCCAGGGCAGGATACAGATCCTCTCATCCAAGGCTGATGCTGCCCCGCTCAAGACTGTGGAGGCCCACGGATTAGCTCTGAAGTCTGGCGCCCCGTGGTGTCCTCACCCCTTCCTATGCCGGGAAGAGACGGAGCCATGTTTATTTAGACTTTTCCTAAAGCTGACAGCTTGAATCAGGCTAATTCACCTGAAGTATACCAACCGTCCTTATATTTATTTTAGGATACTCCACCGGTGTAACCTAATCCTGCCCTCCCCCGCCTTGTTTACACGGCTTAGGACCATGCATCTGTCTCCCATCCCTTCCAGCCCACTGCCCCACATTCCAAGGACAAGGGAAGTTTGCACATGGGGGTGGGGGTGGGGGCCAGCTGGTGTTGGACTATGCAAAATGCTTTGGTGATGGCATAGGGACCTGTGGCCTTCTGGACTGGAGGTGTGGGGATTGTGCATGAGGGTGCGTCTCAAGGTGGGCAGCGTTGATGGCCGTGACTTACAGAGGGTCTTGCCTCTCCAGGATGGAGATGAGGAGGAAGGACAGGCAGGCCCAAAAAGGAATCCTGGAGCTTCACAAAGTCATGCTGTTGGTCACTGGGCAGTCTGATGCTGTGGGAAGGAAATGTCCACTCAGATCAACATGCCGACAGCAGCATCAGAGCGGGATGCTAGTCCAGCCCAGGTCGTTCCAGAACGATGTTCCTAGGGATGAGGGTGGGGGCCGAGGAACATAGTCACTTGGACAGGGACCCAGAGCCCAGCAGAGGGAAAGCTGGACCTCTGTTCCAGGATCTGAGGGAAGGCTGGACCTCTGTTCCGGGATCTGAGGGAAGGCTGGACCTCTGTTCTGGGATCTGAGGGAAGGCTGGACCTCTGTTCCGGGATCTGAGGGAAGGCTGGACCTCTGTTCTGGGATCTGAGGGAAGGCTGGACCTCTGTTCTGGGATCTGAGGGAAGGCTGGACCTCTGTTCTGGGATCTGAGGGAAGGCTGGACCTCTGTTCTGGGATCTGAGGGAAGGCTGGACCTCTGTTCCGGGATCTGAGTCAGAAAGCCAGAGTCTGAGGAGGCCTCCTCAAGAGACTTTTTGCTGTTATTATCAACAGAAAATAAAGAAGAAACAACTTCCAGGTCAGGAACATTATTTTCTGACCCTTGGTTTAGTCACAACTTTGGCACCAGTTGTCATTTAAGAGGCCGCGATAGGCCATGCATGCTGTGTAGACACCAGTCTATAGCTGGACATTCTGAACCTACATCTGAGCACTACGTACGCTAGTCTGGCCGGACCCCGAAAGGCAGCTGCTCACCTTTGAGCTCACCTTCTGTCTGAGAAGTGGCCGAGACCAAGAACAACAAAAAGAATAGACAGACATCTCTCAGAGAGCATTTGAGGGGGAAAATATCACTGCAAATGTGATATGAGTGGGCCTGGCCCTGGCAGAAGTGGTCCAATGGGCAACCAGGAAGAGCTTCACGGAGAAGGTCACATTTGAAACTCAGGCAGAGCTGCCTGGGATCAGAAGGAGTCCCCAGAAGAGGGAGCTTAAAGCAGACTGGCCTTGATTTGAAGTTGCAGCGGCCAGAGTGTGGGGAAGGTAGAGAGAGGTCAGGCCAGTGGATGTGACAGGTCCAGATCTCTCTGGGGCATGCTCAGTCCAGCCTTGGGACAAAGGCTTAGAAACCCATGATCCTTGGGAGGTGAGATGGTGGGAGGTTGAGATGCTTTCTTCTACTCTGCTGCTAAACAGAACCTCAGCCGGTGTAGTCATTCGGTTGGTTGCCAAGGCCCTTGCCGAGGGAGTGCCCAGGTTCAGGCTGTCCCCAGCTTCCTGTAGCTCCTGTGCAACTGCTCGCAGGTCCTAGGAGTTGGTGGGGACATTTGGGAGAAGGGGCTTCAAGGGGACCTTCCATATCCGTGGTAGGTTGGTGGCTTTATATGGTCCTACCTTCAGAGAGCAAGTTTGTAGGAAGAATTGGTTAAGCATGGGGGTGGGGGGCTTCACCCAGGCTCTGCCATTGATGGAAGAAAGAACACACTTCCCCCACCCTCCCAATAAAGGGGTCATAGAGAAGAGAGTGCAGGTTTGTTTAGGGCAGGATGAGCAAGACAGATCCAGGGGCAGTGGGAGGGGTGAGCTAGGCTCCTGATGGACTCTGGCCTGCCTGTCTGTGGCACTTGCTTTTCCATGCGCGTGCGCTCTCCCCTGGGCAGGGGCCACGCTGTACTGTGCCATACATCTTTGTCAAAACCCCTATGAATAAATTAACCTTTCTAAAGATTAGCACACTCTAATACCTCAGGGTTTTTAAACAGAACAAATGCTAAAAATATTTTGACAGAGCTCACAGAGTTTGCAGGCTGGCTCATCAACAAAGGCAGGGCCCAGTGTCCCTTAAAGGGCCAGACCTACTACTGGCTGCACTTGTGAGCACGGTTGCCACTTACAGATGTTACCTCCATCCCTGGACACCGAATGGAGACACAGCCCTTTGAGGGGAGTGGTGTCTGCCCTGTGGAGTAGGAGCCTGGAAGGGGACAGGACCATGGTCATGGTGGGGTCTCTATGTTGGTCTCTCTTTCTCCATATGTACGTGCTCAGCATGGCTACCGCAGTCCTTGCTAATAAATCAAGGGATTTATTAGCCACTTGCCCTGCAGGTTTTCACCCCATGTCAGCTGCAGGAGGCAACTCAGGGCGGTTCCAGGCTCTGGGTCTGGGCTTCTCTCAGGAAGGCAAAGAGAAGCCGGTGTCTTAGGCAAGGTCTTCTTCACAAGGACTCAGGGGAGAGAAACTGGAAATGAGGCTTTGCAGGAATGTCATGAGTCTGTGCTGAGCGCATCTTAAGACTCCATCTATCCGTGTTTCCAGGCAGTGGGAGAGGGACCTCGGGGCCACTCTGGGAAGCATCTGGATGCAGGAGAGAAGCTAGCTTCCTACCTTGAGCCAAAGGGAACGACTGAGTGCCGTGGAGGATGTAACAGCATGGCTGGACCAGAAGGCATCGGGAGCAGAGGTGGCACAGCTAGTGGGGGCTACAAATGCTCCATGTGAAGCTGGGCTGTGGCATTATGGGTACTGAGGAGGCACTCAGACCTTTCTTTAGAACAGACACCCTGTTCTATGAAGCTCCTCTTGGCTTACGCTGGCCTCAGAGTTCAGAGTCAGCTGATGGTGGTCAGCTACCTAGGATGGAAGGAAGGCTAGGTATATGTGGGCCCTGGAACCTGGCTTCTGCCTCTGGCCCCAGATCTACTTACACTCCTGGGTGATGGGGTGACAGCCTGCAGGAGTCCTGTGTGCCTGGGGTACCTGTGTCCAGGAGTAGGTATCTCTACTGTTCAGTTGGGCTAAGGAGGAACCTGTCATTTGACCTGGTAATCAAAAGCCTCTTGTCTCTGTAGGGGGCAAACCTCCTTCCAGTGTAACTTAGACCCTCCTGTCCCAGACCATCATAGGTAGCAGAACTCCAGGAGGCCAGTGGTTCCATTGCTGTCTGCAGTAAAGCCCATAAAGGCAGACAAAATAGGACCTAGCACCTGCCTTTGGGAACCCTGGGTACGAATGACATCTACAGAATGAATGTTGTGTAAGAAAACCAATGCGTAGATCAGGGCCTCCCTGCTGGCACTGTCAGGGTTGAGCTCAAACGTAGGCTCCTAGCCCTGGCCCAGCCTCCCCTCCTGGAGCTGGAGAGATAAACTTAAGATCACCAGTTTAGAACACATTGTGATCGTGTGCGGTGGCTGAGCCTGGGTCCAGCCTTTCTGCCACATGCTGCTTTAGATGCAGTCTAGCAACTCAAGGTTGTGTCCCACCTGCCCAGGGGAAAGAAAACTTGGGCTGAAGCCCAGCCTGGAACCCCCTCTGGAACATAGTTCCCTCGTTATGTCTTTCCTGGTCTGTATATCCTTCTAGAACTACTTTCTACCTGTCTAACACTCTGAGGCACAAAGGGCTGCTAGAACATTCTTTGCAAATGCTTATTGGGTTTGGGGTGGGTGTCAGCAAAGGGCTTGTGGTGATCTTGTGGGAGAGAAGCCAATCAGCCTTCAGTTTGCCTCTGTGTAGCTCATATCTCATACGGTGCAGGTCCTCAGTGATGCTGGGGACAAGATAACAACATAGGTTATCAGGATGAGCCCCCTGAGGTGCTCTGAGACTTTGCAAAGCCTTTATTCATCAGAAGCCTCTCACTCTGGAACATCTTGGGTTTGGTCACTGTCTGGGCTTCTCTGTGGTGGCAGGAGGGATGGCCAGGTTCTATAACTGTACCAGGAGACTTCTGGGAGCCAGGATGGGAGAGAGGAGGCCTTCCCTAGGGATCTGGTTTAGGAGACTGTGGCAAGGCTGAGATGGACAGATGTTAGGGGATGCTGAAATCGAATCATTCAGGCATCTCTGGAACCTACCTCTTGCCTTTCTACCAGGGACGGAGATTTAACCCTCCCTAGCTGCCTGAGCACATAGTCTTTCAGTAGCGTAGTACGTATAACTTGGCCTCATTCTCAGTGGGTGGAGCCTTGGGATAGGACAGGGAGATGATGGTGATGGTGATGATGGTGATGGAGGAGGAGGTGGTGATGGTGATGAGGAGGGCCACTCTCCTTTGAGTGTTTGCTGTGTTCAGGGAGTGTTCTGAGCCCTGTCCCTGCCTCTCTCTCTGTGCAATCCCATCACAGTCTTTAGGCAGGCACTGTCACTACCCCCTCACCTCAGACAAATGCCCAGAAATTCAGGAAGGACATGTTTTTATACCTCTAGCTCATACAAAGTTGGACCTGGGTAGCCAGAAGACAGACAGAGGGACAGAGGGAAGCCTGGAAAAACCCACAAAATTGAAGCAAAGATGCTCCAATTGGTGTCTGCTCAGGCCACATGGAGTCAGAGCTCCACAAGCCAGGAGGTCTGGACTATGCTTGGATGGGCCAAGCAGGTGAGGTCCCTTCCCCGAAACGTCACTGCCTTTCTCCTCAGAGTTCTGTGCAGAAGTTAGGATTAATTAACCAGCAGATGCATGTGTGAGGGTGTCACATGGAGATTCCAACCCTCAGACTGGACCAAAGCAAAGCCACCAATGATATTTTAAATGGTGCATCAAAAGCTTTGTGTAGAAGGGACTATGAAGATTGCTTGGGGCAAAATCAAGTCCCAGTGTACCTCAGTGAAGGGCTACACTGAGGTGGAGTTAAACCAGGGTGCACACCTTGGGTGAGGTAACTCTGAGAAGAGAGTTTTCCCCATGGGTAAAACTTGGGGTGAGCAGCGCCATGGGCCTGAGCTTATACGACTGAGTCCCTACAGTGGGTGAGGCTGTGTTGGGGTCGGCAGGCATGAGAACCATGGACTTTCTGCTCCTCTGACACAGGGGTTCCCACTCCCAGCTGGCATGGTGATCAAGCGGCTGGAGGTGTCACAAAGCAGGGGTCCCCATGGAAAAAAGTCACAATATGAGCAAAGGGGACAAGACAGGGTCTTGCAACTTCAGAGACACGGAGGTCTAGGGAGACCACCATGGACTCCCCATGCCCCATGCGCACATTTAAGGATGATGGGAAAAGGCTGTTCTGGAGAAGTAGGGGTGGCTAGGATAGTGAGCTCTGACAGACTGTCTCTGCTGGCACACCCCGGGTCGACCCCATGGCTGATAGGAGTGGTTCCTGTGGGAGTGATCATCTTGAACTCTGGAGGCAGGACGGCCCTTCTCCGGCCAGCTGGTTCCTGTCGGTTCTCAGCCTCTTTGGCTTCTGTCCCCTCCTGTTGTCAGAATGCAGACACTGGTGTAGACCCCTGTGGGTGTCTGTGCTCTGGGGAGGAGTGGACCTTGTGGGGGTGTCTTGGGGTGGCATCCCTGGTTCTGCCCCCACCAACACAGCCATGTGGCAGCTTTTACAAAAGGTAATTCAGTGAGCTTTGGAGCAAACCCCGAGGTTTGCTCACAAGGACCTCTATTTATAGATTCCACTCCTCTCCGGGGTCGGTCAGCCATCCGTACACTTTGGAGAGTTTATAACTCTGTTATTAAATTTAGAGCTGGCTTCGGCTTTAATTCAAAGTGAAAACTGCATACCGTGGGGGAATCCCGGGAATGCATTTTGGGGAGACTGCCAACAGGCCAGTTTCTAGGACTCCTGCCCCCGGAGATGGGCAGGGGCCCAGGAGACTCCACGATGCCTGGAGACCATGCTCAATGTGTGCCAGCCAGGTATCTCACACCAGGTGCCTGTTACCCCTCAGTAGCCAGGGGTTACAAACTAGAATCTGGTGGCTGACCTAATACTGTCAGTGTCTTCTGGGTTGAATGGAGCCATTTACTAGCTCCTGAGATTTTTGGTGACTCTGGAAAGGGAGTGTTCTTACAGCCCAGGGTGATGAGGACAATTTGAGAATCCAGATGGACCTGTTCATGAGACAGCTTTACGTACTTTTCTTGTATCCTTGATTCGGTGTGGAACCCTGGTCAGGATGCTGTGTGGGAGGGGCTGACTCTAAACCCTCGTCCTGACAGCTGCCTTCCAAAGCCCCCCTTTGCACTCCAGGTGATAAGTACACCCTGTGTTTAGGATGGCTTCTGATACACACCCAATGCTACTGATGCCTTGGGAGGAAAGCTATGTAGACTCTACCCAAGCCTTGAAATCTCAGTGGCTAGTAAGAGACAGAAAGTAGCTAGAGAGAGAGTTTGGTAGAGTGGCCAGGACCTGCCCCTGCAGCCTCTGGGCGGTGTTGATGGGATTCCCAGACCTCACAGAAACACAGTATATCCACAACACAACAGGTAGTCTGGAGCAGGGAGCCCAGCCTAGATGGTAGGTGCTATCAGCCACTGGCCAGCAGGTGGTGTCCCTTGCCTACTTTCCCCGCCTATACAGGGCTCTCCTCCGCCAAGCTGGGCCCATCTGGAAATGTTTGATTTGATAGAGTGTCGCTTTACATTGCAGAAATGAGCGTAAGCGGTTTTTTAACCCACCAAGTGAGAAATGTGATCTGGGTTTTACTGTCGACCCTTTAAATAAAAAACAGATCGCTTATTAAACCATTATCTGTTGTGGATGAGGCATCGAGAGTGGACCCTGACTGGACATCCACACAGAGAGATGGCTCTATCTTCTGTCTGCGTGAGGGTAACCTGGGATACTGGACATCACCCCACCCCCGGGGAACAAGGCAGGGGCTGGCACCCATCACTCACTCTGCCTTTATGTGAAGGTTTCTGCTCTGGTAGAAGCTCTCTCTTCCCATCGGGTTGGCTGAAAGAGATATAAGGACTGACCAAGTCTGAATGATGGACGCCCAAAGCTGGGAACTCCAAAGCCATGGTCATGCTTAGAGCTCCCTGAGAAATTCATTCCCTTAACCCTGCTCTGAAGTGCTAGGAGTCCGTTGTGCTCTGACCCTGGATGGAGCTGTCTAGAAGCTAGGGAAGAGTAGCGTCTAGCTTTTGTATTGTGCTGATGGATATGTGTGTGTGTGGTCAGTGCTCAGTTTTGCACACGGGGCCCTTCCTGGAGCTGCAGGCAAGTTAATCTTCTAAGCTAGCTCACTCATGCAGAGGACACAGGCCCAGTGGATGCAGGGAAACATGGAAAGGGAAGATGATTGGCTCCCCACTTCCTGGGCAAGACCTATGCTGAGCTGCCCTCCCTGACGTATGGGGTATCTGTTTTGATCCTCTCTGTTCCTTGTGTTTTGATGTTACAGCCCTGTTTTGCTGTGTTGGGGGAAATGCTTCTTCATCCTGCTTTGAGAAAATCCCCCTGGAAAGCCAACAAAAGGTCTTGTAATTCCAACAGATAGAGGCATACTATGTTGAACAGGTTCTGAAGATACACAGTGACTCCTCACTCCATCCATCCTTCAAGGGTGTGACCCTGGAGGTATCCTCAGCGGGAGCACTGTGGGCATCAGTGACTGTTCAGGGTAGGGGTCAGTGGGCATGTGGCTCAATGGTTACCCCTGTAGTAAGTCCAGGTGCTATCTCCCTTAGCCTTTTTGTCCAGTAAAGCTCTGTTGGCACAGAACCTTGATCTGGGACCTCATAAATGGTCACCTAAAGTCCCTTTAAGAGTGAGGGCACTTCCTGATCACGAGTCTGACTGTGTCACCTACCCTCTGGCCCAAGATTCCAGGGGTTGGAGTTCCAGAGCAGTCAACATAAAGTCTTGGGAGGTGGCCTGAGGGTTGTGGAGGCCCTTGGGAGACCTAGGCAGTGGGGGAGGGAGACTGGGACTAAGGATGTTCTAAAGAAGCTGAGTTGAGCCAGCATCCAGCAAGTCAGTGCCAGGATGAGAGATTTTTTGAGTTTCTGCTCAGTGCCCTGCTGCTGGTACAGGGGGTTTTGTATGAGGCTTTAACAGCAGTCACTGAGACGTGCAACCCTGCTCCAAACATGAGAAAGGGGAGGTTCAAAGAGACTCCAAGAAGTGTCCCAGGGTCACACAGCCACAAATGACAGATATAAGCTGGGATTCCCAGGGTGGGGGCAGGGCAGGAGCCCAGTGGTTGGATCTCTTCACAGGCACGCTGGTGGAATGGAAAGAGAAGTTCTTAAGTTCCCAAGGGGCCAGGAAGCAGCAGCTTCCTTCTGTCTCCAAGTCTGGCAGTCACTGGGCCTTCGGGCCAGTGTGAGTACAAGGTCACACCCTCCCTACAGTTTGGTCCCCAATAGTTCCTGCTTCTATTGGCTGTTCCTTCATTGCTATGCCCTGCTGCCCATAGTTGATTGGTTGGGGACAGATTTATTTCTGCTGTCACAGCCAATAGAAATATGCTTCTGTCCGAGTTACCATGTAGTTACAGTGACCAAGCTGGGATTGGCTGCTTCAGGGATTTATGGTTCCTGGTGGAGATATCCAGTCCAGGGACCAGACTTACAGTCTGTGCTTCTATCATTAAATGAAGGCTCAAAGTCAAGGCAGGGACCCTCACGGTTGATGGGTGGGTTGTGAATTACCCTCTCCTAGTGGCTATATCAAATTGGGGAGACTAGGGTATGGCATCTCCACTTGTCAGGCTGGATTCAGGTGAGGAGGGCGTCCTGGATCAAGGGGACTGCTCAGTCTGGTGTCAAGGAAGCTCTCAGTCTCACACACATATCCAGAACATTCAGTTTCTTACATGCTATGACCCAAAGTGCTCTCAGACGTGGCCACCCTAATTCACAGTGACATCCCATCCATCCATGGGGCTCTGTTGAGATGCCAGCTCTTGAGCCCTCCTTCATGGCTGCCTCCCTGACCATGTCCTCACTAAACCACTCTCCAAAACCCTGGTGCTATTGACCAATTGGTCTTAATTAGGATTATCCTGGATGTCTGGAGTCTTCTGGGCCTCTGTTGGTAATGAGCACCAGGCTCCTGGAGTCTCTGACCTTAAGCTGAGAGACAGCAAGCAAGAGTATTTTGGCCTTGTAGCCAGAGTTGACACAGCCAAGGGAAGAGAATTAGATCCATCGTAGCTCCAGCAGCATGGGGTGGGGCATGTGCAGGGACATTCTGCTCTGCCGGTCCTTTATTTCCCTGTACTCTCCAAGGGCCATGTCCTCCGCGGATCCAGGAATCCTGTGAGACAGCACAAACTTATTTCTAGAGACTAGAATCCTAAGCAGAAACCTGAGGATGAGGCCAAGAGACAAAGGGACCCTCTCAGCCTTACTGGTCACAGGCAAGGGTGTCAGGGATCCCAGGGTACCTGGGGGTGGAGGAGGAATTGTATGTAGGACACTTTCTGCCCATTGCATCTCCAGAGACCTTTGGTAGGATAATCCTGCAGTGGTCCTGGCACAATGTCTTAGTTACTTTCTTATTATACAAATAAAACCCCACGACTCAGGCAACTCACAGAGGGAAGGACTTACTTGGATGGCAGTCCCAGAGGGTAAGAGTCCATCGCCATCACCGAGGAGGGAGAGTGGGGCAGCAGGCACCAGGTGCTGTGGCAGGAAGAGCTGAGGGCTCTTATCTGGAAGCACAGACAGGAAACAGAACAGCTTGAAATGGTGCAAGTCTTTCTTCTGTGGCATATTCTCTCCAGCAGCTACCCACCTTCTAGCCATTCCAGGGAGTGCCACCCACTGGGGACCAATCGCTCCAGTGCTCTGGCTGGAGGACACTGCATTCAGATCGCCACACATGGTAACCCTTGCTTTCTCAGGCAGAGCCTCTTCCATGTAGATCCTGGGTCCATGTGCAAAGGGAATAGAGGGTCAGGGATTGGATGCTGCAGACAGGTACAGAGGTCCTAAGGTCACAGCCCAATGTGAAGGCTCGCTGTCCTCTCCCAGGAACTGTCTTATCTTCAGGATGAGAGCCAAAGGAAATGGAGGCACACAGGCTGTGCTGAGGGAACTGAGTATGGCCTGGTGGCAGTAATCACAGTGGAGGCCTCCAGCAGTGTCTCCTCATCCCAGGAGATGCCCTGTGGAGGGCATCTCCTCTGTACTCAGGTTTAGGAAGGGGCCTTGGACGAGAGTCACGGTACAGCCCTAGGCAGTAGGCTCTGAGGCCTTGTTTACAATAGTTGGTGTTGGAGGCAGGGAAGGGGTATAGGGAAGAGAGAATAACTTCCACAAGGGCATGAGGTGATCATGGCCTTGACCTTATAGAGAGGTTCAAGACTGAGACAGGTAGGGATTTGGGAGATGGGGTGTAGGCCAAAGGCCCTGGACTATGAGCGTGGTTTCTGCCCTGCAGGCAAGGTGGTCACAAATGAACTCCTCTATTGTGCCCTGCTGCAATGACAGCCTGGACCGCCAGCATAAAGGGACCTGGAGATGTGGGGTTAGCTTAAACATTTGTTAGATGCATAGAGCAGTTACCCCTAGGACTACTTACCCCGTTTCTCCTCCGGTCTACCTGCCCAGCTCCTGCAACCAGATGCAAGTGCAAGCTTCAGCAAGCTTCAACCTGGTAGGCAACACGTGTATGTGAGCTTTCACACCAGTATCTCTAGTGGTCTGGCTTCCAATAATGTCCCAGGCTAAGAGCTGGCCTGTGTTTGGGAAAGATGATTCTAATTAGACCAATAGTAACTGAGTCACTCGGCTCCTTTGCTGCTGAGGCTGTGGTGTCTACTGTGAGATCTTGGGTGTAGCCCCAGTAGTAGTATCATGCTGAGGAGCCTGGAGGGATACTTGCGGCTTCTGTGATTCCATTCCATTCTAGAATGGAGCACAGAGAACGACACAAGGCCTGATGGAAGGACCAGGAGGCACAGCCTGCCTACACAGGCTTCTAAGAAGGGTAAGGATTAGGATGTGCAGCCAGTCAGTCTAGGACCTGATTCTTCATGGCTCTTACCAGTAGCCTTGGCATGGTAAGGCTCATGGAAATGCAGATAGAGAACCTCTGTGGGTTTGCAATATTACCAGCGTGGCTGGCTACCCAGCAAGGTCACTTGGAGAAGCTGAGGCATCCATCCTTTGTTTAGTCCTACTGCCCAAGACACTCTGTGGGGATGCTGAGGGCCTGAGTAGTTTGAGTACTGATAGGGAAATCATGGAGGCCTTGTCTGGCCTGGATGAAGTTCCTGGGGCCGCACCCTGGATGTGAAGGGAGGCCTGCTCTGCTCTAGAGCCTAGCACAGTTGTGTGTAGCAAGCAGAAGGCTGAGGAGACACTATAGCTCCTGGGTTTTCAGGGTTCTGCTCCTAAACCCATACAATTCTTATTTTCTGTTGCTGGTACCTTAAAGGACACAGTTTCCAAGAGATGACACTGTTGCTAGTACCTTAAAGGACACAGTTTCCAAGAGATGACATTGTTGCTGGTTCCTTAAAGGACACAGTTGCCAAGAGATCACATTGTTGCTGGTACCTTAAAGGACACAGTTGCCAAGACTAGGATCCCCACATCTTTCCCTTTTTGCTGGACAACAGGCAGCTCATGGGCTATTACCCAGGGCTGGAATCAACTGCTCCTTGGCGTGGCACCTGGCTTCTCTGTGCCACATGAGGGAAGAAGCTGAGGTGGTGCAGACAGCATGCATCCTTGACTCTCCACCACAGCCCCTACTACTGCTTTCCTAGCTTGGCTGTTCTCAGCCTTCCGGCCCCAGTAAACACAAAACATGAGGTGTCTTCATTGTATACTTAAAACATTAGGGACCAAGGGAACCTAGTGTCTACAGATGAGACCCCTGAGCCAGGCTGTCTCTCCAAGAGAAGGGCAGAACTTTCATAGCCCCTTCAAGCAGAGGATCCACAACAACGTGGCGGCTTTGTGCTGCCCACTGACTCTACTCCTAACAGAGGTCAGGACCAGGCTCTTACATGGTCTGGTGCTTCACAGCACCAAAGCCACAAGGGGACCTTCCACTCATCTGCACTCTACCCAGGTCAGCTGCTGTGAGGGGGCAGGGTTGTCTAGGAGACCTGGGTTTCATTAACCCCAAGTTTTCCCCAGGCTTGGAAAACACTGCAAACTTAACCCACGCCTGTGGTGTGATCGTATCAGGCACCCATAGGCCCAAACTGCTTCCTTCCTCTGTCTTGAAGATTCACAGCTGTGTAGATATAAAGTCATCTAGGGTGTTCATCTAGGCCAGCCACATCTGGATGGATTCTGCTTCTCTGTCCCACCCGGAAGACAGAGGTAAGAACATGGGGTCCTTGCCTAGGGCATGATGCACTCCACTGTTTTGTGCGGCTCAAACCTTGTTGGAAGCCAGAGCTGGGCAGGGGGGAGGGCTGTCCACCCAGAACCAAATGCATTGCAAATGCAAACTGCAGGAGAGATCTGCTGTGGGTCTGCAGGGCCAACCTCAGCCCTAGATGTCACTGCCTGTCACCTCAGAGGAGGAACATTCAGACCAGGATGGGCAGGTCACTGCCCACAGCCAGCCCCATATCCGCCATGGGTACCTTGATTTACTGTCCCTGCTTCCTGACTGGCCTTCCCGCACACCCGGCCCCTCCTGCCCCCACGCTGCCCCGTGCGGCTGAGCTTGGGAAAATCTATTACCGCCAAGCCATTAATCTGGGGCTGCCGCCTCAGGCGCTTTCTGGCCCCTCTATTTAATGGGCTCTGCTTCCTGGGCTTCGGAGCCGTGCTGCTTGCCTCTCTTGATCAGCTTTGTTTAATTATCAAAATATTTGATGCAGAAAATTGACATTAGTTCTGAAGGTTCTGCCCTCCTCCCCCCACCCGGCTCCTGGTGACATTGAGCAGTTCAGCCAAGGCACCAATGGCCTTAAAACAGCGAATGGGCGTTAGCCTGTGCTGGGCTGGGTGAACACATGATGGTGTAGTGAAGATTTCCCCCCTGGTTTTCAAGTGTGCATGACCTAGTTGCTTCTGGGAGCGACTGGAGTTGAGTATAGCTTTGCTGAGCCGTCCTGGGGACTCACACACCCTTTGCTCTGTCTGAGTTAAGTAAGCACCTACTCTGCACACCTGGCCTCTGGCCTGGCTCAACTTGGGACCTGCTGAGGAATAGCTCAGAGGTCTGAGGGTACACTGCCCTTTGGGTATCCTGCATACCTTGGCCCCTCCTGCAGAACATTTGAGGGACCTGATACATTGAGGAGGACTGGACAGCAGAGCCTCCTGCATGAGGCAGGAGGGATCTCCCAGGACAACTGTGTATTCAGAACCTGTGATAAGTAGAGCTGGAGCCCGGGCCTGGTGGGACTGTGAGTCCATAGGTCTGGGCTGGGTTACACTGGTGTGTCAATCCCTGACAGCTTCTGTTCTGGCTAGTCCTGGATAATGCCAGAGTCAGCACCCATCACATTCTCATTAATGTTTCAGGCTATGATGGGTGGGCTCTGTCGGGAGTGTGATATTGGTCTTAAGGACTCTCTCTCTCTCTCTCTCTCTCTCTCTCTCGCTCTCTTTTTCTCTCTCTGTGTGTGTAGGAGGACATGGGTGCACACGTGAGCTCCTATTGCACAGGCATGTCTATGGCATGTTTGTTTGTGATCTCATGCATAAATGTACATGTATGACTTGCATACGTCCCCTGTGTGTGCCTGCCTCCTCTGTGAACACATTCCTAGGCCTTCTGGCGCTGTTTGAACTTTTAGTCCTGTAATTTGAGTCCCTGCCCTGTGTTCTGAGTGAGCTAGTTTTTGCTTCCAGAGGTCAGTGGCCACTGGAATTGGCTTCTTGGTCCAAGTGTCCAAGCTTAGAGCCCAGGACTCATGCTGTAGCATCTGGAGTCACGGGCTTCTGAACAGGGACAGCACCAATCATGCCCTGGAGGAATATTGCTACCGTCACTGCATCGGCAGACCCAGAATTCATTTATTGGCTGGTAGTCCCCTAGTCTTGGGTACACAGGTCGGCATTTGTCCTAGAATCAGCGTATTTTCAGATGTCAGATAATTTTCAAAACAGAAACTAGTTTCAAGGTTGAGAAGGTACCATTATGAAAAACAAATAGTGGTCCGGTCGAGACTCCTGGCTTTTCACTTCCAATAGATGTCCCTGGGGGAGGGAGAGGACAAAGGGAAGGTGTCACAGGCCTGGGGGACAGAGTTCAGAAACAGTTGTGTTTTCAGGAAATGAAGAGGAGGAACAGGCAGGGATGTGGCATCGGGCACAGGGCTCCCTGAACCACTCAGAGAAGCCAAGAGGTGTTGGGGACTCAGTGTTGAGCCGCTTTGCCTGGCTCTGTCCCATTCCACTCATCATGTCTATGGCTGGCCAGGCTTGGGAGAGACAGTACTACCCTGCCCTGTCCACTCTATCTGGGGTGCAAGATGCCACCTCTGCTCCCTGGTGTTAAGGGGCTGTATTAGTCAGGGTTCTCTAGAGTCACAGAAGTTACAGAATGTCTCTTTATATTAAGGGAATTTACTATAATGATTTATAGTCCGACTAACCCAACAATGGGTAGCTGTGAATGGAAGTCCAAGAGTCTAGTAGTTTCTCAGTCCCACGAGACTAATTGTTTCACCTGGTCTTCTGTATAAGCTGGAATCCTGAAGAAGTAGGTCCTAACAGATGTGCTGGCAAGGAAGTACAAACAGGCAAAGAGTGAATGAATCTTCCTTCTTCCAATGTCCTTATGTAGGCCTCCAGCAGGTGTGACTCAGATTAAAGGTGTGCATCACCACACCTGGATTCGGAATTTGCTTTGTCCCAGGCTGGCCTTGAACTCAGAGATCTGCTTGCCTCATTCTTCTGGGATTAAAGGTGTGTACCACCTTGCCTGGGCCTAAGCTTTTCATGGCCACTATGCCTCAGATCTCCATGACAAGATCCAGGTCAGAAATTTGTGTCTTCCAGCCTCAAGATCTGGATCACAGGTGTGCCCTCCATTTCTGGATTCTAGTTCATTCCAGATGCAGTCAAGCTGACAATCAGGAAGAGCCATCATAGGCTCTGTACATCTTTCCCTGTCTGTTCCTTTCTTCTTTGGCACAGAAGTCAGCACTCTGGGACTGCAGAGATGGCTTGGTGATTAAAAGCCCATTCTGCTCTTGCAAGGGGACAGGAATCAGGCCACTCACAACTCAGTGTAACTCCAGGTGATTCTGATTCCCTCTTCTGGCCTTTGCCTATACTTGCCCTCATGTGGACATATCCCTCCCCACACCCTTACCCAGTACATGTAATTAATTTTTTTTAAAGAAGTAGGGACTGGAAAGATAGCTCAGGGTTTACTGATTATTGCTCTTGCAGAGGACAGGGGTTCATTTCCCAGGAACCATCTGTAACTCCAGCTTCTGGGATTCTGACACTCTCTTCTGGCTACAAAGGCTCCTGCATTTATGTGTATTGCATAGACATACTAGCAGGCAAATTCCTCCTATAAAATAAAAATAAGTAAATATATTTTTTAAAAAAGGGAGTCAACACTCTGTGTGTTCATATCACCTGACATTGTCTCATCCAAATGAGACTGGGGTAAGGCTTTGGTTCAGGGATCAGAGAAGGTAGGTGTGTGATCCTATCTCTCTCTCTCTCTCTCTCTCTCTCTCTCTCTCTCTCTCTGTGTGTGTGTGTGTGTGGTGTGGCTGACCACGTGGCTGACCATGAGACTGACCACATGGCTGTGGTTTGAGCAGCTTCTGGAAGACACCGAAGTCTATAGAAACTTGCAGGGTGAGACAGGGTCCTGGAAGCCTTGGTACCAGCCCAGACACTTGCTGGCTGGTTCTTTGAGGCTGTGGCATGGATACAAATGAGGCAGTAGATACTTTTTTCTCCCTAGTACTTCAGTCTAGGCCACAGCTCCAAGGGAGAGAGCCATCTCTTTCAGCTTCTGGCATTTCTAGACATCCCAAGGCTCCTGGCTACATGGCTCCAGGCTGGCTTCACTCTCTCATAGGACTCTACACCCTACCTTTACACAGGGCACCAACCATCAGATTAGGGTCACCCCAAATCCAGGAGAGGTTTTATCTTGGAGGCCCTTAGCTAAGAGCTGGGTAGTATAGAAGGCACCAGCCATTTGGCAGGCTAAAACTCCCTACACAAGACCTATACTGTAAGTTCAAGAGCAAACCCAGTTTCAGCAGCATAGGGATGCATTGTCTCAAAAACAAGAAAGAAAGAAAGAAAGAAACAAACAAAGAAAGGAACAAAGAAACTAAAGAAAAGAAAGGAAAGGAAGTAAAAGGGAGAGAGGGAAAAAATGAAAAATGAGATTAGGAGACAGTTAACTAATTATATATGTGAGTCCTTTTTCTAGTCATTCTCAGAAACTTGGGTGGACAGGTGTTTGGTGAAGGTCTATTTTATTCTTCACCACTCCAGCATTTTCTCTGTGAGATATCAGCAGGTGTGTTAAGTCATCCAGGAAGAGCCCACTAGAACTTAAGGAACTAGGGAGGTGTTCTCCAGTTCTAAGCCTGGACCATTCATGGGTGTGAGCTATGCACTTAGCCTGGACATCCATGGGTGTGAGCTATGGACTTATGCTGGACTGTCCATGAGTGTGAGCTATGCACTTAGCCTGGACTGTCCATGGGTGTGAGCTATGCACTTAGCCTGGACATCCATGGGTGTGAATTATGTATTTATCCTGGACCGTCCATGAGTGTGAGCTATGCACTTATCCTGGACCGTCCATGGGTGTGAGCTATGTACTTATCCTGGACTGTCCATGGATGTGAGCTATGCACTTATCCTGGACTGTCCATGGGTGTGAACTATGCACTTACCCTGGACCGTCCATGGGTGTGAGCTATGCACTTATCCTGGACTGTCCATGGGTGTGAGCTATGCACTTAGCCTGGACCGTCCATGGGTGTGAGCTATGCACTTAGCCTGGACCATCCATGGGTGTGAGCTATGCACTTATCCTGGACCGTCCATGGATGTGAGCTATGCACTTAGCCTGGACCGTCCATGGGTGTGAGCTATGCACTTAGCCTGGACCGTCCATGGATGTGAGCTATGCACTTAGCCTGGACTGTCCATGGGTGTGAGCTATGCACTTAGCCTGGACAGGACATGGGTTAGGTAACTAATGCACCTGATACTGCAACCTAGCAGGAGTCAAATGAAAAACTAATAAGTGACTGTGGAAACGACCTGCCACCCCCACCAATGCCCCGAGGTCTTTGATCTCATTACTCCAGTACCTGCTTGGAGGCCGTGGGCAGGTCAACTTCCTGAGTATTCACAGATTTATTTTTGCAGCCTATCATCAAACCTAAAACCTTGCTCTCTCCAGGAAAACACCATAACTACTGAGTCTCCATGTACTTTAATTTCAACACAGAGAATCACTAAGTTGAACTGGCTTTGTACCCAGGCTGGCCTTGACCTTTGGATTTTCCTGCCTCATCTCCCTAGTGACTGGGATTGCAGGTGTGTGTGTGTGTGTCACCACATCTGGGAGGCCCTTTGCATTTTCATGGCCAAGCCGAGGGCTGTTTCTGTGGCCAATGTCATCCCTGTAGGTGAAGATAGTGTTGGCTCATTCAACTCTCAGGAGCCTGTTTCCCACTGGCTTCGTACCTGTGTTCCTTGCTGTTAGAACCTCCATCCATTACTCCCACCATTTCTGGGAATAAAGGCTGGGGCCTTCTGTGTCAGGAATGGGAGAATGCCACTCTTGGCAGGATGGGCTTTCCTGGTCGGAAAGATTAATGGGCAGAGGGACAAACCCCTGACTTCAGTATCTCTGAGGGGTGGACTAGTGTATCTGGGCCTGCTGCTAACCTGCTGGGCACGCCTCCTTCCCATGCACATGGCGGCGAGCCCCAGGCAGGCAATTGTTTTCATAACTATATTTATTGTGGTCAAAGGCTGTGGCGGACCATGGCTTCCTGACACCTAGATCCTGATTAACATGATGATTGCCGCTCTGGGAACTCATTTCCTGTGTTGTTACCTGAAGAGCTGGTTGGTTCTCTATTCCCCTGTCCACAAAAAAGGTTGGCTCTTCCCCTGGCCTTAGGACCGGCCACAGCAGCTTAAGAACTTAGCCCCGCTCTCGCAGCCTCTTCTCCAAAGACCCCTAACTGAGTGATACCTGGCGTCCATTGGTCAACTAGACTGCAGAATCAGAGACCTCGCTGCTCCTCGCTCCTCGCTCCTCGCGCCACCCTGCTACACATGGCTGCTTCCCACTGTCTTTATTGCATATTATCAGGGACTTCCCTGGCTTCTCATGTTGCCAAAACCTTCATATATGGCCTGGGGAGCTTCCTATGTATGCAGAAAGAGGTGGTCATTAACCCTAGCCTCCGCCATACTCCTATCCAGGAGCCCCTCATCCTGCATCTCAACCACCCCAATCCACATACATACTGGGTATCCACTTGGCTAGAGGAGGGGGTCTGGCTAGCCTTTCCGACCTCTTAGCTTACAGGAGGGAGGGAGTATTGGTCAGTACCTTTATTCTGTCCTTAGGGCTGACTGCTGTGACCCTGGAAGTCAGTGGCAGTTCTAGGGAGGGGATTGTCCACCTGTGAAATACCAATCTGCATTATGGATGGTGTGCCCACCCCCATGGTGTGACCCTTTCCCCCCCACACCCTTGGGTGACCAACTCCACCCCCGGTGTGACCAACCCTGGTGTGACTGCCCCTCAAGGGTTCAGGAAGGTGCAGTCAGACCTGGCCAGCCCCTGCCGCCACTGGTGAACAAAGTAGCCCGAACCAGCCCAGCACTGGAGAGCAGGTGGGTGGGCACCTCAGAGGACGGTCCTCTGAGAAATGGCTGATGGACAGGAGCAAGCCCTGTTCTGCTACCTTCAGTGTCTGCTTTGGCCTCCAGCCCCACTTCTGGGGCTTTTCTGATGGGCACTATCTACAAAGGGCTGTAGCCCCTCTAATGAGGGGCTCCTGTGAGAAGCCTCATGACTTTCCCATTAAATACATAGGGGTTCTCCTCTTGATTCAGCCACACCTGTTGTGGGAGCCCCAGGGCTGTCACGTTTGTGCCCCACATGCAAAGTGTCTTACAAATTGTAAGAAGGAGAGGCGTTTGTCTCTAGAGGGCCAGCTGCCAAATCCTCCTCTCCCTTGTCATCCCCCTGGCTCAGGTGAACATGATATGATTGTTTCCTAGGCCATACACCTCGCTCCCTGCACTTGTCCCAGACCCTGTCCCATGCTTACCTCTACTTCTCGCTTGGTCTTATGAGCCCCCAAGCCCTGCACACCAGGGTGAATCTAGCTCTGCCCTGAATCTGCCTCTTCCCCTGGTCTCCTAGTGGACTCTCTGATAGCCTCTGTCTCCCTCTCCCCACTCCTCTCCCATCCTCCTTTCCCTCCCTCTCTCTGTCTCCCTTTTGCCCAGGGATCATCTGAGAACGACAACGCACAGGGAGAGAACCCCCACCCCCTCCCAAGGTTTTCTAGTGGTTATTAGGTCTTAAGTTCAGGACTCAGGACACTCAGGTATGGAATGACATGTCTTGTCAGAGCCAGACCTGGCCCTGGGCTTGTGAGGATAGGATGTCTGCTGGGTGTTGAGACTGGGGCCAGTTTCTTGAGAATGGCCTGCTAAGGCTGTACTTCAACCAACTGGCCTAGGCTGGTCCGCCCCACTCTCCCCCCCCCCCCCGTCTGTTTTGATTTCCACTTAACGGTTTATGATGTGGAACCATACTATATGCTAATAGAGCTATGCATATTCAATGAGCATGCGGCAAGAGGCAGGTTGCAGTTCAGCCTCTGGCTGGCCGGTAATGAGCCCTGCAGGGGTCCCAGCCAGGGCTCCATCCATCAATATTCAGCTTGCACCGGAGTCTTGGACCAGACTTCAGATGTACCCCTAGGAGGAGACACCTTTACTGGCCCCATGTGTGCACCTGTTCCGTAAGAGGACTTGGCTCTGAATTTGAGACTGGGTCAGGTTCCTCCAGCTCACTTACTGGGTGACTATCATAGCAGCCTTCTCTGTTTGACTCCCACATCCTGAGCCATACAGCAGGGCACCTGCCCATAGGCCTGGTGTGAGGGAGGAGTAAGGCACCCAGTGGGCTGTTATTGGGTCCCACAAGCTCTAGCAGGCCTGGAGTAGGGCTGGGTAAGGCTGGCCCTGTACCTGACTATAGGCGTTTCATGTGGCCTTCCTAGCTGGAGTAGGTGTGGGCTTGTCTTATGCATCTGGGATTGTCTGTGGACTCATGTCTCCTTGGCCATTTTAGTTCAGCCCTTTGCTGGGAGGCACAGCCAGAGCCTGCTGCTGCCACATTGAGGATTGGCATGTGACCCAGGTTAGGTGCAGGTCTGAGGGAAGTTCTCCACCCATCCTGACAGTCCTGAACACTGTGGGCTCATCCATTGGAGAGCGACTCCCCTCAACATCTGCATGACTGTGCCAAGAGCACAGGTGTTCAGATGTCATGGAACCTGCTGATCTGGGAGTGAGGGTCACAGGATCCTCTCTGCCTGAACACAACAGGACAGACCACAGCACTCTAAGCTTCTTCTTTGGTGTGAACACAAACCCTGTTGCTTTTGTTCCTGCCAAAACTTTCCATCGCAAGAGGGGCTTTGGATCAGCCCTGACCCATGCTGTAACTAGGCAGCTGGCTGGTGGGAATCACTGTGTGCTGCCATAGAGTTAATGCATAAAGTGCTGGCTTATCCAGGTGTCAATGTATCAGTGTGGTCAGCGGCCTTCATGTTACTGGTTAGGGTAGCCTGGGGCAGGGTCTGAAGGTGACCAGGCTGGTCCTGAATAGCACCAGAGTTCTTTCTGGTAGACTGTTTACTGAGGGAGGCCACTGTTGACCCCCTAGGATGCCAAGAGGGCTGGAGGTCAGGGAGAGGACCCTGGGGTGGGAGGTTGCAGGTTCTAGAAGCCGCTGATTGCCTCCTAGACCAGGAACAAATGCCTCCTCTCAGTTTCCTCCCCGGTAAAGTGGGAGACTTGGCCAAACACCACTGATCTTACTTGGTGAACTGGGCTCTTCTTTGACCACCCCCAACTCTAGGGCTCTGTAATGTGGTCTCTCTGCATGGCAGATTATAGTTTCTGTGGTAGGGTCTAAAGGAAAACCTAAGTTGGGTATTCTCCTGGAAGTCTTCCCCTGGGTAGTGCTCCTTCTCTCTCTGATCTCAGAGAGAGGCAGAGTCCTCCAGCCTTTTCCATGGAGGGAAGAACTAGGGCTTCAGAGCGCAGGCTCTGCCGAGTGAGGTGCCGAGTTTAGCTCCACAGGGTGGGACAACTCTGAGGTGGAGAAAGCAGAGTGGCAGGGAAATGGGGAGCCCCCTGGAGTGCTCTGGACAGCTATCAGAAGGGCTAGCTCCACCGGGGACAGACCAATCAACTGTTTGCACCCCCTCCTTCCTGGAGGCTCATGTTGCTCCTGGTGGCTTTAGAGTCCGGTTTGGCGCATGTTTCAGTTCGTGAATTTTTCAAGTGAGATGGTGAGACACGTTCAAGGGAACACTAAATTTGAAATTCCCACCAGAGTGGTGTCCTGTTTCTGACCTGGTGGCCCTAGTTCCAGCCAGTGACCCTACCTTGCCTCCCTGTGTCTACCTAGAACCAGAGCAGGGCCTAGAAGATAGCCTTTGACAGCAGTTGTTGTCCAATGTCCCCTTTCCTGGGGTAGAAGTTGTGTGTTGCCCTGCTTCGGGTGGTAAGCCTTCCTCGCTTCTGGAAGGGACCCAGAGGAGACATGGAGATATATGAGATTGTCCCTCCAAAGGGCGGGCAGTGACTGGAGTTGTGGAGGGGATGCAAGTCCAAAAACCAGAAGTCAATGACTGGCTGGGGTCAATGTCCTCGCCTCCTGCCACAGGCCAGGGGCTTTTTGCTAGGGGTTAGGACAGCTCACCAAACACCTCAGATTGTGGGGAAGCCGGGGCTGAGCCTGTGGCTGCTGGGATGACAGGGTGGAGGAGCTGGTTTCATGGACCTGGGGGCTAGTCCTGGTCCCTTCCTGATCACCATCTGTCCTGACTGAGAATATATGTGCAGAGTAAAGGCTTCCTCTCTTCCATGCCAGGTCAGTGGGGCCTCACTGCACACACCTCAAAACGCTGTGTCCGCGGGCACGGGGACCAGAGTGTAGCTGCACGTCTCAAGCTACTACTGCATTTGATCCGTGGAGCCCACAGGACGTCTCTAGGAGAAAAATGTGGAAGCAATTACCCCGAAAGCCGTCGTTTGAGTAATTCCCAAAGAGACACCAGGGCCGGTGCTTGCGAAGCCTGGTGCGCGGCGCCCTAATGAAGCAATTAAGGCATAGATCCTCTGACTTTGATCTCGATGGGGTAATTTTTACAAAAACATCACGGAGTGATAGATACCCATAACTCAGAGTCCTTAATTGTACTTAATTTGTTTGGAATACGAATGTGCATTTAATTAAACCCCAGCTCGGCCCGCATGCTTCAAGCAGGGCTGTCAAGGAAAATTAAGACCCAGTTTGCTTTCAAAGTTACTGGTTTTTATCAGGCAAGGACAGCAGTCTTCGAACAGAAGGTTCGAGATAATTAGGCTGAGAGCTACAACCCCAGAAAGTAGAGAGGGGCACCATGGTGGGGGAAGGGCAGGTGAGACCAGGCCACGGTTGTAGGCAGCAGGGCCCCTTCTTACCCAGACCCCAGCTCAGAATGGGGGCTTAGAAAAGTAGATCTGTGTGGCAGCTGGCGTAGGGATCATGGCCCCGAGTGTCCCTCTTTGGGAATGTTTTTTAAGTCACACTGGCCATGGGGACACACAGAAGACTTGGCCTGTAACTCTGAAAGAAATGGGATGATGCAGAACCCTCTTTGGAGTCCAGTAAAGGGAAACTGAGTCACCAAAGGAGCACCTGGTCCTGTCCATGTGGCTCAGGAAGCTCCAGCACCTTCCAGCACAGTGTGATGGCACATGTCTCCTCTCCTCCCCACAGCATCCTTGTCATCTGGCCTGTCAGCTCACGTCCCTGCTTGGAGGCTATCCTGCTCATTCTGGCCCTTGATGTCAGGACCCTGCAGGAGATACTGTAGGAGGTAGGGTGATTCCGAGAATGGGACATGCCAGCCTTAGATTAAGGAGCTTTCTAAGATGGAGGAGGGTCAGAGGAGCAGGATGCAGCCCATTTTATTATTCAGTCAGTCCCAGGATCCTAGGAATTGCCAGACCCTGTTGGTTGAGGCAGTAGAGTGGTCTTAAGTGGCACAGCCACCAAGGACTCGGAAAGAGTGTGTTTCTGTCTTTCTGCAGAAAGTTAGAGCATAAGCACACGGCTACACATATGCCAAGCACCAGACACAAAATACATAGCGAACATGCAGCGCTGGCTGATACATGCATGTAGACACACAGGCATGCCCCACCGTGTACATAGATGTACATATGCTCATGCACCACATGCTAGGGAATGCATGCAGGCACATACAAGATGCAAGGTGCACATGTAACACATGTTAGCAAACTCACAACAGCATACCCCATCATGTACACAGACATACATACATGATACATCTATACGCTATCTACATAGTATATATGTATATGCATACAAAGACATACCTGACACATCTGCACACAAATGACACAATACTGATACTGACACATACATAGACACATGCACATTGCTACAGGTGCACACACACATGCACACTTATACACACATACACACTTACACATGCACACACATGCACCCATATGCACAAACATGCACACATACACACATACACACACATATAGACACATGAATACACACAAACATGCAAACACATACATACACATGTACACACATGCACACACATAAACATACACACACATACATACACATATATACACATGCACATATATGAATATGCACACACATATATACACATGTACACACATAAACACACATGAATATGCACACATGTGCACATACAGGCACACACACACTTGCACATACACACATCTGCGTGCATGCACACATGTGCATGCATACACATATATGCACATGTACACACACATGCACACACACACATACATACACACACCCGTGACCTTTCACTCTGCTTGTTGGCTCAGGGCACTGATGGTCTCATCTCTGCACCATCCCCCTACTCAAGTGTCTTACCAGGTGCTATGTTTGCAAAGATCTGAAAAGAGTCCACTCACTCTATCTAGAGCTGGCTTTACTCCCCTGTCGACTTGAGGAGGTGAGAAGCCCACTCAAGGTCACTGAACAGACCTGACTGGATTGCTGCTTTTCCATTTCAGGTGACAGGAATCTTCAGTGCCCCACTGGATCATCTGTAGTTCAGCAGGAACCCCTGGTCCTGGACTCACCCTTGGTCTCAGGCCCTGGTAAGTCCTGAGTTGGCCTTGGAGAGCAAGTGATACCTCCTTGCCATGGGGTAGTGGCCTCGGGTTCATTTTAAACCTGGCAGCAGCAAGACAGGGAACTAGGTATAGCAGCTATGTTACTTTGAGCAGTGGCCTTTGTGTGGCTTTCTCATTGCCCTTTGCCCCTGTTCTTAAGCTGCGCAGTGTCTTTTCTCAGTGACAGTGGGTGGCATTTGAAGGTTAATAATTTATTTCGGATGCCCACAATGAGGGGACACACCATCTCTAAAACTGCCCCTTCTGTTGTTGCTTTAGCAGAAGGCATAGTGAGGAGATGACCCTGGAGAGCCAGAGTCCAGTGCAGTGTCTGACCCTCCCATCCTCATGGCTCTCAGTAGCTGCAAACACGTTCCCTGTATTGGTAGACAAACAAGGCCTGGATGTAGTGTAGCCTATCAGTGTGGGGCTCCATGTCCTCACCTGGAGTGTGGGCGGTTGTAATGCTTCCTTGCTCTGATCTCCAGGGAGGTTCTTGTTCATTCTGACCCTCACCTTGACCAGCAGGGCATTAGCAGAGGTACCGCTTCTGTCCTCCAGCCATCTCCACACTCTAGTTATTCAGGAGCACTTGCTTACCGAGCATGAAGCCAGGTATGGAAGTAACTCTGAACCACACTGCATGACTCAGACATATTGCCCACTGCTCTGTGTTGTGCCCAGAGCCAGAAGGGTGCTCTGTGTGTGTCCTGAGACCATTGCAGCAAAGCACAGTTAACTGGAGTTAACAGACACTTCCTACCATCAGAATCGAGGCTGGGAGGCCAAGGTAAGGCCCAGGCAGCCTGGTCTCTTGTGGGCTGTGATACTGAGTGTGATGGTTTGTATATGCTTGGCCCAGGAAGTGGCACTATTAGAAGGTGTGTCCCTGTTGAAGTGGATGTGGCCCTGTTGGAGTAGGTGTGTCACATTCTTTAAAACCCTTATTCTAGTTGCCTGGAAGCCAGTATTCTGCTAGCAGCCTTCAGATGAAGATGTAGAACTCTCAGCTCCTCCTGCACCATGCCTGCCTGGATGCTGCCATGCTCACGCCTTGATGATAATGGACTAAACCTCTGAACCTGTAAGCCAGCCCCAATTAAATGTTGTCCTTATAAGAGTTGCCTTGGCCATGGTGTCTGTTCTCAGCAGTGAAACCCTGACTAAGACACCGAGTCTGCTTCAGGTCCCTCTGAACTTCATGTCTTCATGTTCTGGACTTACGGCAGCCTCACCTATGTCTACATATCTCTCCCATGGTGTCCTCTCTGTAGGTGTCTGACCTTTTTTGTAAGGGTGCCATCATACAGTGTGACCTTATCTAGCTATCCTACCTGCCACCACCCTACTTTAAAATAAGGTCAGGACCTCAACATACCAATGTGGGGACACAGCTCAGCATACAGTAGCCCTCAGAGGTTGTCATCAGGGCTGTGTGAGTTGCAGTATATTGGGGTGTTCGTAGAAGCTGTGGTATGCGGTGAGACTGCAAACTACTTAGTTATTCTGACCACTGCAGGCCTTATCAGGGCTCCTAACTATCTACTTGAAAAAAAAAATAATGGCCTTCCTGAACTGGTGGTCACTGCCAGACCCAGAGGAGTGTCAGAGTCCCTGGGGGTACAGTCATGTCAGGCACCTGGACGGGTGGGCTTTAGGAAACACAATGATCTCAGGAGGACTGCCTGCCAAGGAATCATTAGAGAATTAAGAAGCCCGCCATAATGAGAATAGGGACAGACACCAGCTGACTGTGGGGTTACCATGCCTACGATGAAGACAACCTCACAGTTCTGGGTCACCTCTTGAGAGGGGTGCTCCTATGGCTGGATTTGCAAATGTCAGATGTTAGAGGCTCGAGTCATCTGTAGTCACCAGGGATGAGCCCCATGTCCTGGAACAAAACCAAAGAAGTCAAAGCAAACAGCCTTCTTCTAGATCCAGCCTCCCACCTTCCTGCTGATGCCGTCAGGGGGCTCCAGGGAACCCTTCAGCATGGAGAAGAAACACCTCAAAGAACGAAGGATGGCCTGGGGCGGAGGTACCAGGCCATGATGGGAACACACTGCCTCTCGGGGCTGCACACACGTGTATGTCGACTGCCAGCTAACACTGCAGCAGGGAGTTCACACCTCTGCTCTGAGAAACACAATGAGCACTTGTGAGACAAACAGATTGTTTCTCTCTCTGGGCAAAGGGAGATGAAAGATGACAGCCAGGGTACTCACTTCCTGACAGCATTGCAGAATTGTCTCGGGGCAGGGCTGGTTTCTCTCCAGGGTCAGGTATGACACTGTTCCCATATTCTTGCTAACTTTCATGAAATCCCAAAGCAACGGACATGTGGAGGAGCAAAGAATCGTTTTTGCACATCTGCACGAACGTGCAAGTACGTACACACATTGGCACACAAAATGTATTTGTGTGTTTGCACACATGTGCACGCTCTTATCTATAAGCAAATGTGCACAATGTGAGCACACGCACAAGAACAAGCTGCCATGCATGTGCGTGCACATACATGTGTATATTCATGTGCACCAATGCATACATGCAGGCATGCATGCCCCCTCACACACTTGCACATAACCACATATCTACACAGACATAAAAATGCATAATTTGTGCACGGCAGCCATGGTTTTACCTCCTTTTGCTGGTAGCGTGCAGCATCCATGTTTACTGTTATCTCCTGTGTCTTGCTTGGTCATTGTAGCATCTCTGCTGACTGGGGTTCTCTCCCCTTCTGGTTGACCCAGAGGATCATTGCAGACGGGCCTGAGTCCTTGGAGGTCCTCATATTATCTTCCTTCCTTGTGTTGGCAACTCTTTTTAGGAAGACCAGGCAGCACCTGGAGACACCCTGGGTGTCAGCTGTATTCTCTCACCCGTTTGTTCCGGATGTAGATCCCATCAGCTCATTGTCACACAGCATCCCAGCAAACGCTTGCTCTCCTTGGCTTTTGTTTCTACATAACTACAGCCATGTCACCGGTGAAGCGTTCCTCCTTCCTGGGAACTAAGATTCATAAACTGCAGATTCTAAAGCCACAGGGGACAGGAGCAAGAGTCGTGGGGTGAGGGAGCTGAGAGGAAACGATTGTACAGGTAGACCCGAGTCTGGGCCCTGTCAAGTCTGGCTGCAAGAGGAACAGAGCCTCACCTTGCCCTCCATTACATAAAACATAACAGAAGGACTGAATTTCTGGCAGGGCCACCCCACTGTTATCATAACTATAACTGGATCCTTACTAGGCTGCCAGGTGAGCTGCCAGGGTAGGAGCCATGCTGCCTGGTTCTCACCGCAGCTAGCCTGAGCACATAACAATGCCATGCTGGCACATGATAGGCAGTCCTGGCAATCTTCCACATGTTTTGGCACTGCCCAGGGAAAAATCCAGGGAAGATCTTAATAGAAGGCTTCCAGCCACCTGTGACAGTGAGGATCTAGGAAATCAACCAGACTGTCTACAGTGGTGACTCAAATCCCAGAGGCTGCCACCAGAGGGCCTGGGGTGGTTTCTGCTTTGACAGGTGAGTCCTAGGTTAAGGCGGAGGTTGGTTTTCCCTGTATAGAGAGGTTTGCTCTCATGGCTGAGCCTGTACAGAGCAATTCACATACTGCAGGAATGGCCTGTGACCTGCCAGGATCAGAGATTCGGAAGTCTGGAGGCTGGAAGGCTAAGATTGGGCTGTGAACAAGGCTGTACTTATGAGGGCTCCCGAGGGGCTCCTGGAGTCCCTGTTTGTGGTTACATTGTTCCAGTCTCTACCTGGGCTATTTGTATCACTTCTCTCAGGCCACTGTCTTCCTTTAGGGTTTCTGTTTCTTAGGTCACTGGATCAGGACCCACTTTAACCTTTTAAGTTTGATTGTCACAGGTTCTGGAGTTTAGACTTGAAGATACCTTATTGGCAGACACTGGGGACAACCCCCATCACCCTGGAAGTGCCGCGTAGCTAGGGACAAAGAACAGGGCTGGCGGCTGCTGCTGGGTGAGAACTCATGAAGTCTGTGAATATTCCAGTCTTGTACAGACCATAGATGTCCCCCCAGAAGTGCACCCCGTTCCTCCCCTGAGCCCATATAAGCTTCATACCTCTAATCCCTGGGGTGTGCAGGCTACCTCTGGCACATCCACACCTCAGGCTGGCCCTCTGTCTGACAAGGTGAACAGGTTGACTCTGATGGCCCTTGATTTTCAGGACTTTCCTAGTTAGACCCTTGATCTATTGTCCTTCCTCCTGGATGGGAACAGAAAAAGGCTCAGAAATCCCTCCGAGCCTGGTCTGTGCTTGTCTTCCATCACAAGCCACGAGGGTATATGATGATGGCACTGAGGTGTGGGAAGGGGAGTGGGCTACATCACAAACGCTGCCTGGAGGGTCTGAAGCCTGAGCTGTCTGGTTCACCAGCACATCCCTGAGCTCATGATGTTCACAGACTCCTCATCTCCATGGTTATGGATTGCTGCCACCACGCTTACCTTCCAGCTTACAGGGTCATCTTGGGTTTTGTGTGTGTGTGTGTGTGTGTGTGTGTGTGTGTGTGTGTGTGTGACAGGAACAATGTGTGTACACTGAAGGCCTCATTCAGGTACTGGACCTCAGACTACCTTTCAGAAGAATGGAAGAGAAGAAAAAAGAGGAGTGATGGGAGAGAGAGGAGGGGAAAGGAAGACAGACAAAGAATGAGAGACAGACAGAGAGAGAGAATACAGACAGAGGCAGAGAGACAGAAAGAGGAGAGAGAAGACAGAGAGAGACAGAAAGAGAGATGGAGAGACAAAGAATGAGAGAGAAATAGAGAGAATATGATACTAGGGGAAACAGTCCTGTGATACAGAGAGGTCAGAGAAAGCCATCTCCAGAAGAAATCAAAGATACCTCCAGGCATCAGAAGCTGGAAGTATGCAGGGTTTTTTCCAGAAGCCTCTGAAGGGAGTTTGGCCCAATTGGCTCTTCAGTGTGGTTCAATGAGGCTGATGGCTGGCTTCCCACCTCCAGAACAGTGAGAGAACGGTGTTGGTGGGGGGATGCATGTGCGCGCGTGTGTGTGTGTGTGTGTGTGTGTGTGTGTGTGTGTGTGTGTAAAATATTAGGATTCCCTCTGGCTGTGGAATCTGTGACAGCAGCAGCTGTGAAATCTAGGAGAGGGTGGCCCTCCACCTCTGTCAGCCCGTGGAATGCAGACAGCGGCACCTATGCAGCTGGGCTTCTTGCCTGCTGTTAGCTCTCTTTCTCCAGGCAGCTGTGTCTGGGTGGGTCCATCTTCTGAGCATAGAACAGTGCCTGGCACCCCTGCAAATGCACCTTGCACAGGACCTCTTCCCTGAGTTCTCAGCTCACACTCCCCTGTTGGCTCAGGGAAACTTTGTTGTCTCAGAAAATTTGACTTCTGGCCACTGGGGTCCAGGCCTGTCAATCAATCACCCAGCCTCACCGGGTTCCTTTCTGTGTGTCAGCCAGTGAAGCAGACCTGCCATGTCTGCTGAGTGAATCCAGGGGTGAGCGCCAACAGATCAGCGGCTGTGTCCTGATCCCGCCGCAGCTCCAGCATCTCCTGCGTGTGGTTCTCAAGTGCACACTTGCTGTTTAGCATTTGTGCAGTCTCCCGGGTCAGACGTGCTGGCCTTCTGAGAGCCCAGAGGCAGAAGGGATAGAGGTAGGTGAGATGCATGTCTGGACCACTTGGAGAGCAGGAACCTCCCATCTGACTACTGAACAGATGAGGTGAGCAGAGTCCCTGAGGAGGTGAAGCTGGTATCACCCGTTTGAGGGGACATCTTCTCTGACAAGAGGGCCTCAGGGAAATATACACGATCAAGAATCACACCCCCCCCCCAGCCCAGGTCCACTCTCCCACGTGCTCCACATCCCAAGGCCAGGTCCTCCTGAAGAGCGCCCACTTGCGCGGAGGGCTTGACAAATCCCGCAGTTCAATTTGCTCTGTTTCCACACTCGATGTGATTACATTCAGGTTCCGTTTCAGTGTTTCTATCCCTGGGGCTAAAAGAAATGAGATTATTTCAGGGCCACCACTGTGGTTCTCCAGTTTTCTGACTGTAGCCAGAGACCTTCTCAACCTCCTGTAGGTTCTGAGTCTGCCCCACCTCCATGACCACCTTTGTAAAAGACAGCCATACTTTAGGGAAGCCTCTCATCCATCCCTGCAGCACTTATCTCAGAAGGATTAATCGCTGTCCACATAAGTCTCTGCCCTCCTGGGTTCCAGGAATAGTAAGGAAGAAGACGGGTAACCATGCACACGTGCAGTGGGGAACCTTAGGGCACGCTGCTGGGCTCTCCTTGTGAAGTCCTGGCTGATGTTCCTGTTTAAGAAGACAGCTCCCCAGTTGGGGAGATTGCTCACTCAGTAGAGGGCTTTGAAAGAATAAGTGTCAGTGTTCCAGAGTTGGAACCACAGAACCCATGTGAAATGTCGGGTGTGGCAGCATTGATCTCAGACCCGATGGGACAGAGATAGGGACATCTCTGGCCTGCAGAGTTTAAAGAACTCATGTCTCTGCTGAGATTCCTGTGGTTCACTGGTTAGCTATCAAAGGCTATTTGGCAAGCCCCAGCCAGAGAGAGAGAGAGAGAGAGAGAGAGAGAGAGAGAGAGAGAGAGAGAGCCTGTCTCAAACAGCAGCAGCAGCAGCAGCAGCAGCAGCAGCAGCAGCAGCAGCAACAGCAACAGCAACAACAACAACAACAAACCAAGAAAGTAAGGTAGATAGGTCAGGAAATGATTCTTGAGGTTGACTTGTGGCCTTCACATGCACATGCACATGCACATACCAGCACAGGAAGACATGTGCTCACTTATGTGCTCAAACCCAAGAGAAGGTTACTGTGCTGAACAAGGAAGGTCCTTCCCCTGACTGCTGCAGGCATCTTGGAAGTGCACTGTTCTTTAACTGTTCTGGTCAGCTTTCCGTTGCTGTGACAAAGGACTTGAGAAAGAAGCTCGAAGGTTTGTCTCGGCACACAGCCCCATAGACTTCAGCCCACTTTGGGTCTTGCTTTGGGTCTTGTGTGCCACTGGGAAGAACATCATGGTGGCATGGTGTGGTGGGGGAAGGCCGTTTACTATAACAAGGCTAAGAAGCAGAGAAAAAGGAGGGTCTGGGGGTAAGATAAACTCTGGAAAAGCAAATTTCTCCAACTAGGTCCCTAGGGCCCAGGAGTCCATCTGGCAGGCATAAATCACTGGGCTAACCTAACATTGTCCATAGTACCATCAATTGGGGACCCAACTGGCAACACATGAGACTTTGGGGGCTGTTTGTTATACAAATAACAACAGGTCACCCTTAGCAGGATATGTCATCTCTGAGATCACAAAAACACTAAAGTCTTTTCCCAGTGGACCAGCTTTGGAGAGTGGGATAGCTCGAATGGGAAATGTCTGCCATAAGCCCATGTATTTGAACTCTGAGTCCTCAGTGGTGCTGTTTGGGGAGGTTATGGGGAAGTGGAGCCTTGTTGGAGAAAGTGCACTGCTGGGAATAGGCTTTGGGGATTTACAACCCCAGTTTCCTTTTAGCACACTCTCTGCTTCTTCCTTATTGTCAGACCTGTCACCCCTCAGCTTCCTGCCACTATCCCTTCACCCCTTCATGATTGGCCTCTCCCCTACCCCCCTGGAACAGTAAGCCAAAATAAAATCTCTCTTCCTTAAGTTGCCTTTGGTCTTAGCATTTTATCCCAGCAGCAGAAGAGTAGCTAATACAAAAACCAAGAAGGGGGAACCCCAGCAAAGAAGGGGGAACCCCAGCAGTGCTCATTTATGCGATTCCTGAACTCTGTGCTACTTCACTTTTAATTAATTAATTACTTAATTAGTTAAGTAATTAAGCTGTCAGTTCATCAGGTCAGGGACAGTGCTGAGTACCTAGCCCTCCTGGTAACATGATGGAGGTTGGTGTTATGTGATATCCTGTCTTCCTTCTGGTGGTTGGTGGCATGAGAACCCTACAGTAGACAGGACCCAGGGGCCAATTCTAAGTCAGTCTCTACCCCAGGTTTGATGAGCCAGAACTCAAGTGGAGGAACCCAGCATAAGCACTGTATTTATGATGCTTGGCCAAAAGCCCCAGGCTTGGTGAAAGTTGGGGTTGCAACCTGAATGGCTGGACACACACTGTTGGGTACTGGTGAGTCCCACACACCATGATGGTGGCAGGACCCCTGGAGCAAGTTAGGTGCTGCCATGGATAGACTGTAGGGGGAATCTACCTGTACCACTAGGTTCTGTGTTCTCAGGAGGCTGCCCTTCAGGCTTCTTGCTGTGGCTACCCGCTGTCTCATGATCAGGTTTACTGCAGAGGACAGACAGGAAGCCCAAGGGTAGAGGAGCGTGGCCAAGGCTTCCTTTGTCTGCTTCCTTCTTAGGGCTGGGTTCTTCCTGTAAAGACCACTGAGGCTTCTGTGTCCTCTCTAGAAGTCCTCTCTCCTCTAGACCCAGGGACCTGACTCTCTAGCACTGGTCCCTATTGTCTGTTTTGCTTCACAGCACCCCAGTGTCTTGGTACACACCTTTGTACGAACTTCCTGTTATATCCCCAAATGTCTGGGCCACTGTCCCCCACCCAGACTCTAACTCATCAAGGTGGGCTTGTAAACTGTACTTTTGACCCACAGCCTTCAGGAGCTGAGTGGGACCCTATCCTTTCTCCTCCAAAGCAGCTCATAAGTAGGTCCTCAGGTGCTCAAGGACCAGAGCTGGGGAGACCAAATGCTGCCACCCTGAAAAGCCAGGAGTGCTTTGATGTGGGGACATTTCTGCTTCCACAAGTGTGGCCCTTGAGTTCCAGCAGAGACATGAGTCCTTAAAGAAGATGTTCCACTTGTTCTCAGGGTGAGCTTCTTGCCCTGGGAGATGATTAGTCAGCTGTGGCTAGGGCGGCCCAGCTTATCTCTGTGGAGAGAGGCACTCCACCAGGGACAACCCTCACATAATCCCGGGGATTTCCCTAGCGTGTCATTTTAATAGGTGTGATTGTGGTTTGGAGTCTGATGTGCTGGTAATTATCTTCCTGGGCTTAATCCCTGTGCCCCAGTAATGCCATTAGGGTCTCGACATGGAGTCTTAAAACAGTGATTATTTATAGTGTGCTGCACCGTGCTGCAGGGTGGGGCTGTGGAAGCCCCACTGTCTCTTTTACAGCACTTTGATGATGGCTGCGCTGGCTTCTGTGAGTAGCTGAGATGGAATCAGGGTCAGACTTTCTCTCCAAGAGCTACAATCTGAGTCCCTCTGCCCAGAACAGTGTTGTGTCCAGCCAGGCCATGTGCTCAGAGGCTTTATGTGTGCCAGCCCCACCCATGTGGCTTAGAGGCCACTGGGCAGTTGAATGGTCAGGAGGGGAGTCTAGCTGGGTCCCATGATGATTGTGTATGAAAGGCTGACCTGCCTTCCTTTCTCCGCATCTGTAAAAAAGACACAGTGGGAATACTTGCTTACAGCCACCAGTGTCCCCAGCTGTAGAACATTCTGGTAGAGGTAAAACTGAACATAAAAGAACTGGTGATTATTAAGTCTTGGGGCACAGGGATTTGAGGGCTGTGAGATTCACTTTTGATGCTATAGTGGATGTATTACCATTGCCCATGGGCAACCCCTCATAAGCATGTCCCATCCCACACTGATGTAAACTGAATTCTTGACAATAACAGTTTTACTGTATGATCGTGACAATGCAACACTAATCACAACAGTGTAACTATATAGCACAACAATGTAACTGTGCTAATGTAACTACAGCATCAACAATCCATATGCTACAATGTATCAAGGCACAACAAGCAATTATGATTGTTCTAGGATGTGGTTAGAGCCAGAGACTGTACGTGGACAGGCAGAGGGGATCTGGGTTCTTCTTTCTCACTCCTTTCAATTTTGTTCTGAATACAGCCAGTTGCTCTCAGTAATGAGATGTAGTTTGGATTTTAAGAAGCCTACCTTACTGGGGCAGTGAGGCACAAATGAGGTAATATGTACAAGCTGTGTACCTGGCACTGGTCATGACCAGTGCTCAATAGCATCAGCCATTCTGCGTTGCTTGGCTCAGACCCCAGCCCTCTTCCTGCCAAAGCTGAAGGAGAACCACAGATGTCTTCATTGCTGATGGAGCTCTTTAACCCCAGGAGGCAGGCTGGGGAGATGGAGCAATGGGCAGGGACACAGCTCTGGCTCGATTCTGCAGGTTGACTTCTGTAGTGCTGACCAGGGTGAGGGTGTGTGGGAGGGGCTGGTACACCCATGCCTACTTCCCCACTTGAGGCCTCCCCACTTTGTACCTGGGGAGGATCTGCAGAAGGGAGTTCCCTGGGGCCTCACGAGTCTGTTAGGAATCTTTGTTAACAGCTTCACATACGTCTTTTGAATTATAAATCGATAAATAGTTAATTCAGTAATAGAATTCTCCTGCATATTTCATGTGGCCTACACTCTGAGGGGCTTAGGATGCTGATGGCAAAGCAACAGAAGACTGAGGTTCAAGCTTTTTAAACTCCTGTCAGCACTTCTGAATTCAGCTGGCAGTGGGGTATGGAACATAGGCTGGCTCTTCCCGTCTCTGGCTCCTCTTCCTCTGGGATCACACAGTGATGGAGCCCAGGTGAGATCCTTGGGGACCCTAGGTACCATTCCTAATTCATTCAGCTACGCCCTGCTTGGAGGAAAGACAGAGGTTTATTGTGGCAGAGCTGTGTCCTCAAGTCTGAGTTTCAGGACCTCACTCTGTCTTTGGAGACAGGGCCTTAAAGTTATTTGGGAACCCTGATCCAGTGTGACACACCCTTATAAGGAGACCGGGAGCCAGACACAGAAGTATGACCCTGAGAGGTCACAGGAAGAAGCCACCACCCATATACTACATGTGGAGGAGAGTCCTCTGGAAGAACCAGTTCATGCCCAAACTGACCCCAAGTTTCTAGTGGTGGACACTAAGGATAAGCTTCTAAGCTGGAGGCCAGCTATGCGCCTGGTTCACTTATGGGAGCTCCAGGAGATAGACACTGAGGCAGTCATGATTCCCTCTTTGAATCTCTGCCCATTCTATAATGACTGAGCCTGAAGACTGTTCTCTCTATCACATCCCTGGTCCCCTCCCATCTTACTGTACCATACCCGCAGGGGCAGCAGGAACCCAGACCAAGAGGTCCTGCTTGCATTCTAAGAATCCACAGGGCAATGCTTTCTTGGAGACTAGCAGGACAGGTTCAATTAAGAGAGGGACCTATGCCATGATTATTCACTGCACCCAAGAAATGTCCTCTGTGGCCTCAGTACCTTCCTGACCTGTGTGTTCTCATTCTTGTCCCTATCCCAGTGTGACCTTGGGCATTACTGATGAAGTGTCTGCACCACCAGTGGCTCTATTCTGAGTGGGTGTATTCTGTGACCCATATGGAGATTCCTTTTGCATTTTGGTTGCTTGACATCTTCCACCATGGAGCCATGGCCTGGTCCTCAGCCAGGAGAAGCAGGGTCCTGCTGGTACTCTAGGGCAAGAACACCCACCTGGAGACTGGCCCACAATTCTAATGTGCAGTGTATGATCCTGACTGCCAATACCCTTTCACAAGTCTTTTTGTTGTTGTTTGTTTGTTTGTTTTGTTTTGATTTTTCAAGATAGGGTTTCTCTGTGTAGCCCTGGCTGTCCTGGAACTCACTCTGTAGAACAGGCTGGCCTTGGACTCACACGGATCTCCCTGCCTCTGCCTCCCGAGTGCTGGGATTAAAGACATTGCCTTCACCACCTGGTCCCTTCACCAGTGGCTCTTACAGACCCATGCCCTAGTAAACTCTAGCTTTGCCCGAAAGATGTTCTTTTCCCTAACCTTGTGGTTGTGTGGTCCCTCCAGCCAGGCCCTCCTGGTGGCTCGGGCTCTAGAAGGGAGCATGTGATGGTCCCTTCAAGGCCTTTGTGTACATGGAACTTAGGTCCAAGTTTTGGGAGCAGAGATGCTGTGGGTCATGGTTTTCATACTGTCAAAGACCTAGGGGCCAGGTGTGAAGAATTTCTGAATGTCTGTGATGTTTGCTCAGCCCATCTTTCTATGGCCTGTGTATAAGATGCAGAAACACTGTGCACATGGCTCCCATCCCTCTCTGTCACATGAAAGCCTAGCACCATGAGTGAGCCCTTACCAGCTAGTGGTGGATGGAGAGGTCTCACTTAGAGGTCTCACATCACGCCCAGACGACTCCATGGGATGAAGGTGCTGTTGCTCAGAACCCACAAACTTTATAACTTCAAGGCCAGCTATGGTCCATAATGGCCCAGAGACAGCCCAGAGTGGACCCAGCCCTTCCCAGGTGTGTAGCCTCGGAACACATCCCTTTACTGCACGACCAGACTTACACAGCTGCAGCCTCATCTCTGCCTCCTGTTGGCTTTGCTGGCAGCTGCGGCAGCGACAGTAGATTAATATCTCTTTAATCAGCCAAAATGAACACGGCGCACTGGTGACAGTCCAATTTCCTGCTGACAGATTGTGGCCTATCTCAGCCCGGCGCTCAGTTGCTTTTTATTTCTGCCAGAGATAATTCAGCTCGGGAGGACCAGCCACCACCACCGCATCCGCTGCCACCCATTCAATAAGTCTCGATGCTGAGTGCTCCTCACTGGCCTGTCACTGCAGCTGCTGGGGGAACTGAGCGGCCACCCGAGGCCAGCCGCATTTATAGGCTGTTGCTGCGATCAATGCGGGGTCTATTCTGAGTGCCTGGCTGCTGAGTGTCTCAGAGGCCATGGGGAGGCCAGGGCTGGAGAACACGTGAGCATCTGTGAGCTCATGTATGGGAGTATGTTTGGCAAGATTGGTGTGTGTGTATGTGTGTATATGTGTGTGTATATATGTGTGTTTTTGTCTCTGTGTGTACATGTGTGTGTATGTGTGTATATGTGTACATGTTTGTGTGCTTTTGTGTGTGTATATGTATGTGTGTGCATGTGTGAATGTTTGTGTGTGTATGTGTGTGCATGTGTGTGTATGTTTGTGTGTGTATGTATGTGTATATGTGTGTATATGTGTGTATATGTGTGTGTATGTGTTTGTATGTGTATGTATATGTGTGCATGTGTGTGTACGTATGTGTGTGTATATGTGTGTATGTGTTTGTGTGTGTATGTATGTGCATGTGCATGTATATGTGTGTGTTTGTGTATATGTATGTGTGTATGTGTGTGTGTGCATGTGTGTGTATGTGTGTAGTGTGTGTGCATGTGTATGTATATGTATGTGTTTGTGTGTATGTGTGTGTATGTATGTATGTGTGTGCATGTGTGTATGTGTGTGCATGTGTGTGTATGTGTGTGCATGTGTGTGTATGTGTGTGTGCATGTGTGTGTATGTATGTGTGTGTATGTGTGTGCATGTGTGTGTATGCGTTTGTGTGTGTATGTAGGTGTGTGTATGTATGTATGTATGTATGTATGTATGTATGTATGTTGGGAGTGGGGTATGAGCAGCTTTCAACAGAGGTTACAGAGCTTCTGTGGAGGGTGGCCGAGGATGCTGTCCCCAGTGGTGGTTGACATCCTTGCTGGAGGATGCTCTTCAGTGTCATGGAGTCACTTTTATCTCTACTTGCCAGTCTCCTGTGATGGGGTAGAGGTGCTTTCTCAGAGACCTAGCTCGAGATTGGCACCTTAGTGCTGACTGGTGTTCTCAGGAACTGAGAGAGGCTGTGAACCTTCCGCATAGTCTGGGCCTCCACTTTTATCTTCCCCATGTTTGAGGTTTATTTATGATTATCAGGAGAAAGAAGGCTTCTAGATCAGTGGATCTCAACCTTATTGCTACTGTCCTTAAACACAGTTCCTCATGTTGTGGTGACCCCCAACCATAAAATTATTTTTGTTGCTACTATTAAGAATCATAATGTAAATCTCTGTGTTTTCCAATGGTCTTAAGGGAAAGCATTGTTTGATTACGAGGGGGTCGTGACCCATCGGTTGAGAACCACTGGTCTAAGGTCCTGGGTCCAGGCCTGTGTCACATTCACATTAGCAACGGGCAAAAGGAAATTCACATTTCCTTTCAGACCATAGTCACTTGCACATCCTCTAAAGATGATTTATATGAGATCATGCTTCTAGAAGTTTCTACTTCACAGAGAGCTAAAGCAGGAGGTTTCAATGTTATGATTTGACACAGGCTGCAGGAGACAGGAAGATAGCACCCACCGTGTCTCTGAATTTAAAGCCTCTCACTCCATAAAGGAATGCACAGGGGCTCTGCCACAGTGGGCCAACTTACCTCACCACTTCAGGGAGGGCCAGGGATGTCACAGACTTGATACTCTGTCTCTTCCCTAGACCTGTGTTTGACTAGGAGGGGAGGATGCTGTGATCTGTAGTCCAACTGGCCTGAACTGCTGTTCATGGACTCACTTTCTATTCTTCTCCCCCATGTCACCCTGGCTTCCTGCCTGTCACCTCACAGATTGCCACTCGATAATGCTTTCTTGGAACCAGCAGTCCCAGTTGTCACTTGCCAACGTGGACACCAGGGCGTTGAGGAGAAAGTTGGTTCTTGGTGAGGCCTGATATCTACCTACTTGCTTCTTGTCAGCAGGCGGGGCTCCAGCCTCAGCTCCTCACTCTCCCTAGCAGAATCTCACTAGATGAGCTTCCTGGGGAGCCATACCCATGGTCAGCTCTGGGAGCAACATGGCCTCTGAGCCTCCTTTTCTGGTCCTCCTCAGCAATTTGACTCCAGCATCAAAAAAAAAGAAGCGTCTCTGGGAACTGGCAAAGACAGCCTGCCAATTTCTCTGCAGATTCATCCTGTGAATAAGACAGGCCAATGGTGACAGCAAGGGTTTGCTCCCCGCAGGGTGAGGAAGGCTGGGGCTCATCTCACAGTGAGAGGCCTGAGGTTCTGGAGCATCCAGAAAGTGTGTATACTGCCTGCCCCATGCGCAGCCCACAGAAAACGTGCAGGACCTGCAAGAATGCTCTGGAGGGAGGCAGAGAGCTGCTGCACCAGACAGGGATCCTGGGAAAGATGGAGGGCCAGGTCAGCCTCCAGGAGGGGAGAGTCTGTCAGCTAACCAATCTGGCTGGAGTGGCATGGGTGTAGGGAGCCTGACCACACGTCATCTTCAATGCCAAGGCCAGAGCAAAACGTGAACTTATCCTTAATTACTTCGACTCTGATCCAGAAACTTGAATCACATACTCAGTGCCCCTTTTCCTTGGGACTGTCTTGGGTGACACATACTCTTTCCCCCTCAGTCTGTCTGATGTGACATTGCTCTCCTTCTGAGTCTCTCTGGGATCTTCCAAACTGGCCCCGGATCTGGAAGCACGGCAGAGTTGTTACTGGCTGGAAAGTGCAGGACTTTGAGGACTGAGTGTGAACTATCCAAGCCTGTTCTCAGTGACAGCTCGAGAGCTGGGGTCTAGCTCCAGCTCCAGCTGCCTGAGGCTCTGCGGAAACCTCTCCTCATGGGCTCACCCCACCCGTTTTACTGTCAGCCTGTTCCTGCATCCATACAGCCGTGTTCCTACATGTATGCACGTATTCACACACACAACACGTGCATGCTTTCACATGTATGTACCTTCCTCTGAATCACATCCACCCATCCACCTGCATCTGTGCATATCCATGCATGTTTGCACACAGCTGCTTCTGAGGTTCCCTTCAACATAGGCCCAAAGGCTTACCAGCCTTGAAACACGATGAACTAAGGCCGGACTCTCTAGCAAGCAAACCTTAGCCTGGGTCAGCACTCCTGGCTGTCTCAGCTACTGTGTGCGCACATGAGTGAAGAACTGCTGTGTGTGTACATGTGTGGATGCAGCAACAGCTGGTACCAGTGTGTGTGCTTGCTTCCATGGGCACGTAGCTGCATCTTCATGCTGACATCTGTGTGCACTTGGGTCCAGCCCATTTGAGGTCTATGGTCTGCTCTCCTTGGCTTTCTGGTCTCCCATTTCAATCTGCTACTGCCATCAGCCGTGGAAAATTTTGTGGTGTGTTTTCTTTGGTGCTTTGGTCCAGCCACCCCAGAATCCAGGCTCCAAGGCCCTGTCCCCACATGGGTCCTGACCCTGGGAGGTGCCCCCGCCCCGCCCCATCGTCTTCGCCCTATGTCGCCTCAGCCCATCACGGCTGGCTGACAGGCTGGCATTTCCCTTCCTGTTTGGTTTTTTTCCCCCTGTCATGTCGACAAGCACAATCGTGTTCCCTGACAGACGGAAATATCAATCCTCAAGAACAGGGACAAAGCAGGTTTTAAACTTTAACGAGAGGCTTTAATGGAAATAAAATGTAAGTTCCCCTTCAGATGGGGGGTGTGTGTGCTTTTGCTTTATCAGAGAGAAATCTCCTTAAATAATAAATCAAGAACTCGCGTTTCCATTCTTTTACATGTGTGAATATTTAAAGCATGCAAAAATGTGGGAGAGCCATTTGCTGGAACAAAAGGAAACACTTATTTGCCCCCCTGAAAATAAATAAATAAATAAATAAAGGGAAGGTGTAAGCTGATGGGGAAGTGGGCACGAGGACTTGGTGCAGGCATCTGGGTGGTTGAGAGTGGCTGTCACTTCAGAAGAAGTTTGCCGTATGAGCTGCCTGGGAGACTGGGGGACCCTGTCTTGGTCTCCTATTGTTACTTACTGTTTGCAATTTTTCTTTATGGGGTGCTAGGGGAGTCACTCAGGGCCCCAGAAATACCAGATATGTTCGACGATTGAGCGATACCTCCAGCCTTGTTTACAGAGCTTAAAAACCCAGATTTCCATCCTGCACCTTTCTGTCACAACATCCTTCATTAAGGAACGTCTGGCCACTCTTCATGTATCCAACGCCTCCTGTGTTCCATAGTGGCTGGCGCTTACACATCAGAGTAGGGTGGGGAGTCCTGGGCCTTTGGAACCTGTGGTGTTTAGGGGCAGAGATTTGTTGTCTTGGTTCTAAAGCCCAGACACTAAGATTTATTAAGGGCACTGCTTGCCATGGAGGACCCTTCTTGTATCCTCCAGCCTTGAGGGACATCAGAGATCCCTAGATGTGGCTGCAGCTCGCTGGTTTCTGCCTCTTCGGTACATGTCAATCCTTTTCCAACACAGACAGCAGCCCCCGGATGGATGGGGACCCCTAATCCTTCATCATCCCGGTTCAATTATAATATGCAAAGACCGTACTTCCAAATAGCTTTCCCCTTTCAGATCAAGACTTCCTCTCCAAACCTGGCTCAGTGGCAACTGCTGGGAACCTCAGAGTCCAGGGATAAGGAGGATGTGAGTCAAAGTCATGACTGCCATGGAGTCCTGCCCACAGAGTCCCTTCTGCTGACTCACAGAGGATAGAGCCTGAATGCCAGGTGCCATTCTCTCTACCCCAGTCTCTCCACTAACCCCTATTTTTAAAAGTCATCTTTTAATGTATGGATTTAAAAAAAACAATGTGGAATAGTTGTCAGGATACAGGAGAGAGAAATTGGAAGATTTGTATGAGATTCAGGGGAACAACTTTTTGAAACACTATCACACATTTTGTTACTTTTGTTGCACAAGGCCAGCCATTCCTGTTCCAGGTGTGTGAGGCTTTCATTTTATAGAGACTGAAAATGTCCTTCTTAAGACCGTGTCCTTGGTAAGACCTGAGATCTGGGCTAGGAACAGAGGAGGCAGAGGCAGCTGGAGCAAGTGAGTAGGGCCTGGGCGGAGGCTTAGGCTGTGTTCTGTTCCCTCCAGGAGGGAAGGTAGGGACTAAGTGATCTACAGGTCCCCTTAATTCATACAGACATGGTTGTCACGGGAGCCTGGCCTGTGCTCATTGACTTTTCTTGGTTGAAGAAGACAAGCAGGTAGGTAAAAACAGAGGCTTCTAGAATGGATGTCACCCGACTGATCGTGGTTGAAGAAGGCAGTGACATTTTCAGGATGTCTGTATGGGCTGTGGCTGCTGGTAATGGAGTGTTTTAAGGATGCTACTTTTCTATCTGCACCTGCCTGCTTGAAGCCTCAGTAGCAGGAGGCAGGCAGGAAGGTAGCTTCCCTCCATGACAGAGCCAGGACAAAGACCTTGTCTTCTGCTCCCAGCTCAGGCCTTGGATCTAAGTCACTCTCTCTCGGTTTCCCCGTGGTTACTGGTTACTAGAGCCTGTCACCTCTGTTTCACTACCCTGTTTTATGCAAGGCCAGCATTCATTGTTTTTAACGACTCTTCCTTCCACTCACCCACCTTGGAGGTTTCACGGGTGACCACTCAATTATTCATGCCTTGCCCACCCTGGGATGAAGGCACAGTGGGAGGGTGCAGAGCCTGGAGTAGGCTTTCTGAGGTTGGCGAATTAAATTTTAAACTGAGCCACTTGGGTGGTCAGCCCGAGGTATGGCTCTCTTGCCCTGTTTGTCAAGGGAGGCAGCAGTGACTGTTCCCTGTGGTTGAGGAGCACTGGGGAGCATCCTAGATGGAGCAGGAACAGGCTCCATGTGGATGGCAGTTCCAGGCTGACAGTGGATTGACTGGCCACCACTGCTCTCCCAGGATCAGCGTTTGGATCCTCATGAGAAATGTTGGACTAGCCCAAGAGTAAGAAGTTGACAGCTTACGTACAGTGAAACAGATCCAGACACTTTTCAGGAGGGTCTATACAGAGGTCCATTCTGTCCCTGAGCCCCTCTTTAGATTCCCAGCTCTTGGGCTAGCCCCTCCCTCCGACAGAGAATGTTTCTGCAGACAGCCAGGGTCTTGCAGACAGCCATGTAGCTCCTGGGATGGCAGCTTGCAAGCCCAGACCGTTCTCATTAAGGCCAGATAGGACCCTGTGAAATCATAATACTAACAACATCATTTATTTCAGCAGCATTGGGGCAAAACGGCTTTACAATGGTGTTTTATGTGCTACATGTGCACCATAAATATTTCCATAAAAACATGCATTAAAATATAAAAGTGGGCCCCAAAATATCAAAAGTCGGGAGGGAGAAAACCCACAGCAAAGCCTGCGTAACCGCTGGCTTAGGGCTTAGCCGGCAGCTGCAGCAGGCTCCCTGTGGGTGGGGAGCCAGCAGCAGCACCTCTGTTCACCTTCTGCTGCTGAGAGGGTGGTAAGCCCCTGTAGGGCTGGGATCTCTGCCTACATAATCAAGAGTCTGCAGAGGCCTGTGTAGTATTTAGAGGCGTGGACACCAGGCATTGTGGACACACATAGCTTTTCCACTTATCTCTGTAGCACCCACTGACTGCATCCCGGCTATGCCTAGCCAAGCCCCACTGTGGTAGTGGACCTGTGGCCCTGAGGTCATGGATTGCCCATCTTTGGCAGTCCACCTCAAAGCCCTAAGCCTTCTGATTGGACAGTGGTGCTACCCAATCTGACAGCAATCCTATACTGAGTTAGGAGCAGAGGCCACATACCCAGGAAGGGAGGGTTGGCTTTGAACTGACTGCCTAGCTACGGAACCCCAAGGCCACCACTACCAAATCCCTGTTGTTACCAGAGACTCAAGAGGTTTTCTCACAGCCAGATGCCATGAGGCTTCCTGGCCTTTCCATCCTAGCTACCCAGAGTAGCTTCTCTCTAATAACTCCCAAGCAGGGCTTCTGGAGTCTGACCCAAGGAACTACATCTATTCTTGGACATTGCTGTCCTAGAACTGGGGACTCTGTCTGCTCTGAAGCTCCTGCCACCTGAAACCTCCTGTATTTGTGCCTCTCCTCAATGCCCCCTCTTCCCGAGGGGTCAATGGAATGAGGGGGACCTTATCTGCAGCAGCTCTCAGCAGTACCCTTCACACACAGTCTTATAGGCCCACAGCTATAACCTGTTCTCTCAGCCTTTCTGCGTAGCCTCTCCCATGGAGAGCTGAGGTCACCTTTTGCTAGCTGGAGGTTAGGGGGAGCAGGCAGAGTGTGGGGTCCGTGCTAACAGATCCCATAAGCACTGTGTTCAGAGGACCTGGTTGGACAGGCTGTGTTGGACAGACGGACATGGTTTGAAAGGCTGTGCCATGGCTTTGGGGGCGGGAATCTAAAAAGGTTTTAGAAACTGTTTTTGAAGCATGTCTATCTTTGGAGCCTCACAATTGAGCAGTATCCAGGTTACCTGGGTTTGGGGTGCCCTCCTGTTCCCCTCTCTCTGCACCTGAGGTGCTGAGCTCTAGGCTACACAGAGGACACTCAGGAACAAGGACAGCACAGAGCAGAGGCCCCAGCTTCTTCTAGCCTGGTCCAGGTTTGGGGGCTTGAGCTAGCGCCCAAGAAGCCTCAGTACCCAGAGCCCCCTGGTGGTAAGTACCCATCAAAGCAGCCACTGGTTTCATCCTGGGTCTAGCCTGCCTAGCTGTCCTTCTGGGACCTTTGTTCCTTGTTGTCTTTCCAGGGACATGATAGTGTGTGCAGTGGGAACTTAGAGGTTCTTTGGAAAGTCGGTTGGATGGTGTTTTGCTGGGGCAAACACGTTTTGCCGAGTCAGACACAGGTGAGAGGATGTTCTGCTAAAGCAAGCACAGGAAAGGACATGTGATGAAGGATTCTTTGCTCACGACACACACATATTAGTCCCCCTTACATTGTGTAGTTAAGCCCCATTTTTCAAACTCCATAGAGGAAAATGTGCCCAAAACTGGTGGTGTGCTCCAGTTTCTTGCTGCTTACTCAGAGTCCGGCTGATTGGCAGAGTGGTGACAGCTGAGACAGACACACATGCTGAGGTGAGACCCATGGAAGACACATGATATTAGGAGGGTATATAAATAGGACCCCACATTGCTAAAAAGCTCCAGTGACTCCCAGAACGTGGGGATCCTGAGCAGGGAGCTTCCTGGGGGCTGGGCCTGTGTTGCTACTTCCAGGGGTCATCCAGCGGGTTGCAAGTCAGGGCCAGACATCACTCTCAGCCCCCATCAGGTGTGTGGGACAGGGCCCCTGCTGAGGCCTCTGCTCCCATCTCAGAGAAGACGACTCTGTCCCAAGACACCCACATTTTTCTTCTGAAGAGTTGAGTGAAGTGGTGGCTGACCCCACTGTGAGGCAGCCTCTCCTCTTCAGGGTTGGGGAACTCACTGAGCATTGGGTACCTGACAGAGTTGAGTAGGAGCTGAGGCCACTAATGTGCTGGGCTGAGTGTGGCTAGGCAAAGCATGGGGGTGTGGGAGCTTCCGGCTCCACCAGAAGCATCTCCTCGTCCTGTGGCTCTGCAGGCAGGAGACTTGTCTTCCTGTCTCAAGAGGACACTAGGGTGGGGGATGGTCATGTCCCTCCACATGCTTTGTGTTGGATCATTTTACTCTAAAATGGGGATTGTGCATCAGAAACTTCATGATTCCACTGGGACAGCGGAGTGGTGTCCATAGCTGAGGTCAGGAGGCCAGCTCTATCCCAGAGCTCACCTAGAGGATTCCAACAACATAGATGAGCGCTCTCTCTCTCTCTCTCTCTCTCTCTCTCTCTTCCTCCTCCTCCTCCTCCTCCCTCTTTCCCTCCCCTCCTCCCTTCCCCTTCCCCCTCTCCTTCTTCCCCTCCCTCTCTCCTTTCTCCCCTCTTCCCCCTCTCCTCCCCTCTCCTTCTTCCCCTCCCTCTCTCTTCCCCTTCTTCCCCCTCCTCTCTTTCCTCCTCCTTCCCCCTCCCTCTCTCCCTCTCCCTGTCCCTCCTCCCTCTCCCTCCCCTCCTCTCCCTCTCCTCCCTTCTTCCTCTTCCCCTCCCTCTCCTTTCCCTCTCTTCCCCCTCCTCCTCTCCCACTCCACCTCCCTCTCCCCTTCTATCCCCTAACCCCAGTATATGTGTGTATACATGCCTGTGGGCATGCACCTGCTACATGTGGAGGTCAGAGAACAGCCTGGGGGAGTTGGTTCTCTTCTCTACCATGTAGGAATGGAACTCAAGTTGGGCAGCAAGTGTTGTCATTTGCTAAGCCGTGGTTAGCACTTCCACCTCCCTTCTACACGAGGAGAGCGTGAGGGATGGCTATGATTCCCAATTTAACAAGAGGTGTCACCCTACCTTGGGGTTAGGTATACACTCTGACCCAGACATCCTGGCAGCCACCAACTCACTATAAAAGGTTAACCCAGGTGCACACAGCACTTGGCTACACGGCATCCCCGGTCGCCTCCCCAGCTACAAGCCGGATGGTGCTGGCAACCTCTGCACACCCCAGCAGCAGCCATTCGACATGCTGCATAAACCTCTCAGAGCTGCAGCTTCACAGTTTGGTTTATAGCAAGATGCGGTGTCAATGTTCTCCTGCTTTGAAACATTTAAGCAGTGACAGTTTAGGGCCTCAGATCTTTACGGTTCAGAAGACCAAACACTCTGCTCGTGTTGCTGGCCAAATGGGCACGTTAGACTCTAGAAAATCCCATCGTGTTAAAACAGTGGAGAATGTCTTAGGAAGACGGCACCCAAATCACTCCAAGATGTTTGGAGCTTCAAGTCTCCTGTTCTCTATGGAAACATGTTGGTGTTCTTGGGCGTGGAGTCAAAACACACACAGAGAGGGGCTATTTTTAGATGAGTGCATTTGGAGAGAAACTGTCTGCTTCCAGAACTTTAGAGGGCACTGGGGTAGCCATGCCCTGCAGGACATGGGCATAGACAGTCTCTTCCTGGTCCTTAAGTGACATTTTGGTTCCTTTTGGGTGTGAGGAGGGCCACACAACTGGCCTAATCTTGTAATGATGGCATGGTGGGTGCTTGACGGTGGGTAAAGCGGCCATGCCAGGAGCTGCCTGGAGCATCCCAAGTCGGCAGGACACACGGGGTAGAACACAGAGCCTAAGAGCCCCGCCTCAGGGCTCGCTCCCATGAAGATTGTGTAGAGAAGTGAGTTGCACTCAGAGGCAGTTAGGACCAGCCGTTCTCATCCATTCTATCTCAGATAATGTGTCAGTCACTTGCTTCCTGGTTGAGGCTGGGTCCTGATAACCAAGCAGGCATGCCCAGGTGAATAGAGATGCAGGCAGTGTCTGGCCCATGCTCCTCACTATGCACAGTGGAGTTTCTCTGGTGAAGAGCTGGTACCTCTCCAGTTATGGCATGTACTAGGGCTCTGGCATGTTCTTGGTGCTGGGACCTCCTCGGCTCTGGCATCTCCCTGGTGTTGCCACCTCCCTGGATCTTGGTTCTTTCTGCTGGGTCTTCCCCCTGATGCCTGGCTACGCCTCTGTGAGAAAGATGGTGTTTTTACTTATAAGCACAGCATGCAAGCCATTGTGAACATGGACACAGACACCCAAGCTGCCTCCCTGGAACCACCACTTTCCACATCTCTGAGGTAATGAATTTAAGCACTGCTGTGTGGACCGGAGGCTGTTGTCAGGAGTACTTGGGCAATGTTGCTGCTACTGGGTATAGGGAACACAGCATAGGGTAGAGGCATTCTGCTCATCTCTGCCCTCTGAACTGCCATTTGGTCCTCATGGAAGATGGTGGAAAAATCACACTTCTATGAGCTTCGGGGCCACTCATATCAGATGTCTGTTCTCCAAACTAGAAGCTCCAGAATGAACCCCTCTCCCAGGACTCTTTGCCAGGACTCCTTCCCTGAGTCTCCGGGTCACCTCTCCTCCTGGGGCCAGTGGGTGTGTATCCTCCTGACTCAGAAAAGGCATTGCCAGTAAAAGCCAGACACTCTGCCAGTTTCAGCTTTAGAGCGGCTGGTATGGACAGCCCCAAAGGGGGTTAAAGGAGGGAGGTGTTCTGTTGCAATCTGGATGGAAGTCACAATGTGTAACTCTGAATGAACACCTCTTCCCAACCTGAGCAGTAATCAGCCATGGGAAGGAATGTCTGTGTATATCGGTCTATCCTGAGCTGCCATGATATGGAAGGGACAAGTCTTGTGCCAGTAAAGAGGTCATGGAGGTGGTCATTGGGGCAGGTTAAAGAGACGCTCAGTATTTTAAGGTCCATACATTAGTGTTTTGTAGAGGTCACCACCATAAACCACCAACAAGGCTCATATTCCAGAGACTGCGCTTTGTGGTCCAGAAGGCTGGGATTCCAAAAGTAGGTGTCACATTAGCCACTCCTACAAGGAGCTAACCTCCATGGTGGATAGGCAGTCTTGTGGAACCTCACCTGGCCATCCTCCTGTGAGCTGGTGTCCTTCGGAGCTAGGCCCACCTTGCTGAGTTCAGTTTTCTCTCCTCTAAAGACCCTTTCCCCAGGATTCTAGGGTGAAAGCTTTCCTGTGTTTTCTTGTGGCTATGAGTTCCCTGTGGCAATGTGGCCACCGTGTATCTGACACAGTCAGACTCAGGGTATTTGTTGTCTAACAGCCAAACCTAGGCATCCCACACGTTTCTTGGGTGGACAGGGCTACCTTTCCCCCAGAGCCTGGGTCCAAGTCCACTCTCTCTCAGTGGGTACCCGAGATGCCCATGAGAGAGGGTTCGCGCTGGAAGTCCATAGGATTGGTGAGGCTGGCACCTCCGCCCACCCTCACATGCTAGCTCAGTGAGGGATGGGAACCCTCTCTCTGGGAAGAGCTATGGGTCTGCCTTCATCAAATGCATATGTGTGTGTACCTCTTGCTCACATGTGTCTTGGCATGTCTGCATGCTCAGGGGTTGCAGTTTCTGGAAGCACCCTCAGGGGAGGTGACTCCCACACGCTGGGTTTTGGGTAAGTGATTAATTAAGTAACACACAGGAGTCCACATATAAAAGTGGTGGGGAAAAGTGACCAGCCACAGGGAGAACACGGTCATAGTAGGGCTTGTTTAAAAATCTCAGGTGCCCCTCCTGACACCCCAGCCTATAGCAGATAAGGCGTGTCAAAGAGTGGGAGTCTCTTCATACAAGACTGTAGCAGGCAGGTAGATAAGGTGAGTGAGCCTGGGGTACCAGTGGCCATGCCACAGTGAGTGTGTGTGTGTGGAGCCTTTGGGGTGCTGCCACTCCCACAGGGCCTGGCCAGAAGGTCGGGAAGTGTTAGCACCAAGCACGGGTTTTTAGCTGAAAACCTCCAATTTATTGACTTTCCTCCAGAAGCCAGTGTGCCTGTTATTTATGCTACTTTGATCTAAGAGCTGTTTGTTTACACTTTATTGGGTTATAAATTCCTCATAAGCAGGCGTGATATTTTTATGGTGCCCAGTAAGGATCCTCTGGTGAGTGCATAGAAGGCGCCAAAGGCTTTGCTATTGTGCCTATCTTTCCTTGCACATAGGAGTCTCCTCTCCTGGGCTCTCTGCCCATCATCTGGACATACCAGCTTGCAGATGTGTGTCTGCAGAACGTCTGTGGGGGCTGCGCTACCCTCCTGGGTTAGGGGGTAGCTTGCTGCTTCATGGAGCCCTGTAGGCTGGGGCCACCTCTGCGCAGAGCTAAAAGAAACAACTCTCACTTGCCTGACTCCTGTGCAGGCCTGGGAAGGGTTGTCAGTGGCCTGTTCTTGGCTCCTGAGTAGCTCTGAAGCAAGGACCTTGTGTAACCATTCAACTTTGGTGTGAGCTTGGGATGGGTCCATCTTTGGGATCCTCACAGGTGTGGAGGCCTCTGGCTTCCAGATCACAGGGGTCTTCTTTATCTCCATTGGGATTTAACTGGGAACAGAGAGACCAACTAAACAGGAGCCATGGTGCCAGGCATAGCTGCTGACTGAGTACGGAAAAAACAGAGACAGCATAGCAGACAGAGACACAGGAGAGACTGTCAAAGTGCAGTGATGCACTTAGTCAACCATATCCCACTGTGGCTGGGGAAACTGAGGCACAGGCTCAGCATCTGATCTGACTGCCAAGTATGTTTGAACATGTCTCCAATGTCGGCCCATCTGCTTCCAGGCCCTCATGATCAGCACTTGAAGCCACACGGGACCTTGATCTGCAGCCTTCTGTCTCTACCCATTGGTTCACCTCTGGGTGTTCTCAGAAAGAGAAACGGGATGGTCGGGTGGTGGGTGTGTGCACCAGGATAGACAGTGCTGAGGACAGAGGCAGAGAATAAACTCAGGTAGCAGGGAGAATCCTTAGGAAGACATCTGACCTCGGGAGGAACCCCTGGAAAGGTGAGAACAGTGTCCTCCGGTTTCTGAGTGAACATTTGAAACAGAAGGGTGGTATGACCAGGGAAGCTGAGAGTTCTGGTTATGGGCAGCTAAGTTGCCAGTACTGAGGGGCGATGTGGCTGGCCAAGTTAAGGGCAGCATCTTTGTCTGCCCCAAAGGGCACTGCGAGATGTGGGTGAGGGTACAGATCTTGAATCACAAGAAATCTGTGGTAATGACAGCATCTCTTTCCTCAACTTGGGAGCACACATTAGGGCTGAGGTGTGGCAGGGGCGTCTATATGCGTATTATTATTTTTTAAAATAAATAAATATTTATTTATTATTTTATGTATATGAGTACACTGTCACCCTCTTCAGACACTCTGGAAGAGGTCATCAGACCCCATTACAGATGGTAGTAAGCCACCATGTGGTTGCTGGGAGTTTAACTCAGGACCTCCAGAAGAGCAGTTAGTGCTCTTAACCACTGAGCCATCTCTCCAGCCCCCTCTATGCTTATTATTTAGAGTTGTTGTTGTTGTTTTTACAGATTAAATGGCAACAGAGCTCCATTGGGTCCCCTGGTTGGCGTCATCTTGCATTAGTGAACCCCACTGGTCACAGCTGGGAAGCCACCACTGTGGGCTGTTATTCAAGGGTGCAGTGCTTCCAGCAGGGGTCCTCCCTGTCCCCTCTACGGGCTGGGCAGGTGCATCACCTGTGCCCCACTCTCAGCACCCACCCTTGTTTGATTTCTGCCGATGCTCTCCCTACAAGAGCCCCAAGCCAATTCTCCAGGCTCAGGATCATGATTCTCTCATCTCAAATGGCATGCTGGGGTCCCTGGTGCCGACCTCTGATGGTGAAGCCCTGCCTGTACATGGATTCCCCGGCTGCCCAGGACCCTGGGCTACTGGGACACGGGAGATAACAGAAAAAAACTCGAGAGTGGGTGGATCGGTTCAGGGTAGATCAGTGTGTGGAGGACCTGTGTGCCTCTCCTTCACCATGTCTCAGCTGGAAGACCCCAAGTAAGCTGATTTTCCTCCATGAGACTCAGTTTCCTCAATCGCTCAAGAGTGGTTCCTGGGCTACCGGGACAAGAGGATGAAAAAAGGCAGCAGAGGGTGGTGTTGTGGGTGCCCAGGAAAGGTAGTCTCTTTCCCTGCCTGCTTCCGGTTGCCCGTGGATCATGGAGCCCCTGTTAAACATGGGGGAGCTGTGCCCATCTCATCTCTGGACCCCTGATCTCCGTTAGACTCCTCAAGAGGGGGGCAAAGTCTCCAGAGCCACGGTGGGAATTAGTGAGCATCAAGACAGAGAACATGACCCCTGCAGCAGCTGACGTGGGGCTTACACTGGGCGGGGCTTGATCACAATTTGGGACCCCTCTGTAGGCCGGAGATTGGGCTCCGCATTTAACCTTCTGCAGGAGGTTAAGCCACGTTGGGCCCAGGAGGACTTTCCCTTCGGCTTTTATGCTTGAAGATTTTCAGGTAGAAAATGAGGATAAACCTAATACTGGGTCATGAAAAGCATTTACAGCCGGGGCGACCCATCTGTGTCTGTGATCTCCTGGACCCGAGCCGGGCAAGCGCACACTCATTACCCACGGGCTTGCGTCGGCTGGGCTAGGCCCCGACCTGTCATCAGCTTTCAGGAAACTGGACCCAAAGAATAAGTATCAGATGAGCTGCTAATGTTGGAAAAAACGCGAAGAACATGCTCAGGGTCTCTGTTTTATGGCTGCTCTTGAAGTCAGAATTGGCGATTGTAACCCAACGCCAGCCTCTGCAACGTGTTTTCAGTATTGTTGGGGTAATTGAAAGTCCAGGCCGGTCTGGCTATTAGGACTCTGAGCAGCTGCAGCCCTCTGGCCCCTGGCAGGAAGAGCTCACAGAGATCCTGCCTGGTCTCACAGCTACCATGACACTCAAAATCAGGGCCTCTTACCGTCCCTTGCCACCACCACAGCTCTACTGGACAGATATGAGGGGCCGGGTGCTAGTGCCAAGCCTTGTGCTGGGACTTAGGCTTAAGGTTCCCTCCCTTCACAAACCAGGGCACCCAAGCTGGATGTCTTCCCAGGCTTCTGATGCCCAGGGGACTTCCTTGCCTTCTGTTACGAATAGGACTGTGCCCTTAAAAATTCATATGTTGAATCCCTGGCCTCAAATATCTTAAAGGAGACTTCATTTGGAAAAAAAAAAAACAACTTTGTTGCAGGTGGTCAAGTTAAGATGAAGTCATTACTGTGGGCCCTTGTCCAACATGGCTGGTGTCCTCGTATAAAGGGGAAAGTTAGACACACAGGGATGTTAGCTATAAGGTTATTTGGCCAGCAACCCTCCGGGAGCTGAGATGGGCCTGGAGATGATGTCTCCTTGTAGTCTAAGAAGGGGCAGCCCAACTTGCACCTCATCCTGCACTCCCCAGATTGGGAGAAGAGAACACCTCCCATTCAGGATACTGGTGTATGGCCATAGCACACTCCCAGGTGGGGCCATGCCCCAGAGCTACTGGAAAAGTCAGAGTTTATCTTCCACCTGAGTTCAGGATCCTGAGGGGATACTAGTTAGATTGATCGTGAGAGGCCAGGATGGGGGGGTGGGGACATTGGTCTGTACCACACAGTAGCCAGATTCACCACTCGAAGCTTTTCCTTGAGGCTGAGCAGGTATCATCCAAGAGTCAGACCAATGGTGTCATGCAGTGAAGCTCCAACCTGACTGTGGGTTGGGTGTCTGAAGAAACTTGTCCTGTTGTCTCATTGGATAGAATCAACAGAGGTCAGAGCAGTTCTGAGCAGGAGCAGTCAGCAGCTAGCTTCTTGTGGTCCTTCCGTTGGACCACCACAATAGTGAGGACATTTGTGATGGAGACAAAGTCATTCTCTCTCCACAACCCACTCACAGATACCTGTGGAGGAGAAGAAGCCAGAGGGAAAGGATGAGATAGAGCATCCAAGCCCAGCACAGCCATACATAGTTCAGCCATACCCAGCCATGCCCAGCCATAACCAGCCCAGCCCAGCCCAGCCATGCCCGGCCATGCACAGCCATGCCCAGCTCTAGGTAAGCACATAGATGAGCCAGAAACCTCTCCGCCAAGGCTGCCTTGTACTCAGGGTCAATGTGGAGTTAATCTTGGAGGGTCCTTTGCATTGGAATGACATGGGACAGGTAAAGATTGATGAGCAAAAGACCTGGCATTGAAAGTTCCCAGGCCACCCCTTAAAGATCTAGACGCCTCCCTAACATAAAAGGTTTGGGTTTTAGCAAAGAAGAGCCCATTGGCAGATTGAAAGGGATACAAAGGCCTAGGTGGGTCCTGCTAGAGGATTCAATAGAAAACAGGCCAGAGGCAGCTAGAACTACCCTGTCCAACCCTCCGGGCAACATCTAGCCCATCAACGTCAGCACTGGGAGATACTGCCCACGTGTTCTCTGTCCCTGCTTGGACCTCAGTGGTCTGTGTCACCCTGCGGCTTAGGAGGGAGATGAGCTGGCCCTGACTGACCCACCCTGACCCTGAAATGGCTGGAAATGTCCAGAACTGGCAAAGGTTAAGTGAAAACCGACTTGTCGCAGGTGAGTGGATGCTATCTCTGCTGTTTCTTGGTCTCAGATTCCTATCCCTAAGGATCTGTATACACTTTCTAACTTGGTACAAGTGATGGGGTGCAGGGGCATACCCAGCACCTCCAAACCTTCCCAAAACAGGAGTCATGATGCTAGCTCACGAAGGGGTAAGTGAGAGGGGTGTGGGATGGTTCTGCTCTGAGCTCTGTGCTGCTCCTTCCTGGCTCTGGCATCTTCCTTGTACTGGTGCCTCTCCAATTGTGGCATCTACTAGGACTCTGGGATGTTCTTGATGCTGGCACCTCCTTGGCTCTGGTCTCTTCCTAGCATTGGTACCTCCCTGGCTCTGGTATTGACACCTTCCTGGTTCTGGTGTCTCCCTGGTGTTGATATCTCTCTGGTTCTGGATTCTCCCTAGCTCTGGTCTTTCCCTGGTGCTGGGAAGTCACTGGTGCTTGGATTTAGCCCAGGAAATGTGCTGCATAGAAGGGATTGACCCAGATGTCATGTTTGCACAATTGGCCATTCTTTACACACCTGGGCTGGAGAATTCCAGAGAGGACCAAGAGGCCAGGAGGAAGCAGGGTCTCTAGGGGTGATGGTTGGGTAGGAAAGGAGAGATGGAGAGGAGAGAGGGGAACGAAGGAAAGCTGCAGGCCCAGGTGACTTGCAAACCCTCCCACTTGGGCCTCTGTAAAGAAATCCCCTCTGCAGTCCAGTCCTTGGAGCCAGGTCCTCTAGTGAATCAGGCCTTTATGTATAGTGCAGCCTCGACCGGGGAGATTCATGGCCCTGCATCCTGGGCTCTGGACTATGAATAGTGGCCCTCAGCCATTTCCTTCTGAATCAATCTATCACTGTCGTTATCTTTCAACACCAGTACTGCTAGCCTTTCTGGGACATGGGTCTGCCCAGAAATGCTACAGCAAGAGGCATACCCAGGAGACAGAGGACACTGGGTGCTGCCCTTCCTTCTGGGAGGCTGGCCCAGCGTGGCCTCTCTCAAGTGATCCCACAAAGGAATACCTTGGAGGCAAGCAGTAGCCTTGGGTTCTCAGTCCCTAGTGTAGGGCACAGAACTTGGGCAGATTCCTGGGCCCTGAGGCAAAGACTCCCTTTCTCCAAGTTCTGAGGAATTCTAGGAGAGTGGTTCAAGGTCCTCTAGGTCTCCCGTGCTCACATTTACTGTAGGTTTGGGTAGTTTTGTTGGTTTGGGCTTTGCACAGGCCAGACCCTCCCACCCACTGCTGGTAGGTGCATGACCAGGGACAGCCCTTGTTTTATTCCATAATACGATCTTTGGGATTTTCCTCTGGGGGAAACTTGAGTGTAGTCTTAAGAACCCATGAAAGAGACTGTGAGTCCAGGAAGACTGCCGCCTTCCCCACCCTCAGTGGGGGTTATGTAACTCATCAGCACCTGACATGATGGTGGAAAATGACGCTGATTCTCTGAATTTTCATTTGGTTATCTCTACCTGTTTCCTGAGCCTTATAGCACCTTTGGGTGTTCTGAACAAACACGGCACATGTGAAACCTGCACACGTATACATATACAAAGGTAAGTGTGTACACATTCTCAGAAAAGCCATACACATACACCTATGGGCACACACACACACACAGACACACACACACACCCCCCACACATATACACACATACACACACATACACCACACAAACACACACACATGTAGGACACACCACACCTATGGTGCTCACACATATACACACACATGTACTCATGGAACACACACACATGCAGGCACACACATGCACACACACACATGCACTCCTCCACCAACCCACCATACAACCAGAAGGCAAGTCATCACAACATATGGGCTCCAGAAAGGGTCAGAGACTGGCTGGCTGATCCTTCTGTGTGTAACCACTGTGCAAAGCCACGATGTCACATTGCATCTCTCCGGGATGACATCCTGGGCTGTGAGTGGCACAATGCCTGTATTTACCTTTACACTTTCAATTTACATGCTTCAGGCCTGGGGATGCGGTGTAGTGGAGGAGGTCTTGTGTAGCCTGAGCGAGGCTCTGAGTTCCACCTTTAGGACTGTAGGACTGTATAAGCCAAATGAACACCAGGTTGCATCTGCGTAGCTCACATAGCACCCGGAGGATTCCCTGCGGGAAGAATTTCTCCCCTCTTGCTTTCTACCTACTCCTTCCGGCCTCCTTACCTCTTGGTTTTGACAATGTTGGTTTTCGGGGCTGGGTTTTCCTGACAATGTTTACAGCCGACACACAGGGAGAAACACTGTTTCATTTCCTTCCACCCATCTGAGTGTTACTGCTTACTTTCTGTTTTTCTTTTCCAAGTAGATGGCTGTTAGTAATTGATCTTTAACCATCCTAAAGGATGTAACGTTTCTCTAAGAATGGAAAGTGCATCAAAGCTCTGGTAGTGTCACCAAGGAACTGGTTCTCTTGGAGTCCTGGCCCCTCATCTTTCCTCTCTGTAGAATACTGGCTGCTTAACAGTTCATATCTTAATCAGGGCAGTGAAAGGAATGCTGGGAGATCAGCATAGACCAGTCTGGGCACATGCACACACACACACACACTCCAAGGTGTGTCACTGTTCTCTGAGAAATTAATTAATGAATGACCTCCATCTTGGGGGCCTGCTTCTCGGTTTTGAACTCTACTGTCTGGAGCTCATTTTCACAGTTTTCCTCCTTTGGGTTTCATCTGTGCTTGACTGGTTTTCATCTTTTGCACATCCTCTAATAGCTTTTCTGAGAAAGGGATCTAAGCTTTGAAATTTTCCGTGTTACCGCAATACACCTGAAGACTGGAGATGGTTGACTTCAGTGTTCTGAGAGTTGGCTTTGAGCTTCTACTTGCTCTGAAGTTAGAAAGTGTTTCTGTTTCTGATGCTCTGACTTTTCTCCTTCTCTGGCAGATCCCCCGGGGAGTTCTCTCTCCCCAACTCTTACACCTCAGCTACAACCTCACCATGATCCAGCTGGGTCCCACTTCCCTGGGTTTAGCACCTTTGCACTTATGCTGGGTTTTCTTTTATCTCCCTGGCAAGATGCCAGACTTCTGAATCTATCTTATAATTTCTCCCATTTCCCTTCTTGACAAGAAGACCGAGTGGCACATCTGGAGAACTGTGGGCTCTTTTTCATGGGTAGTGCAGCCCTTGGCAGCTTGCTCAGACTCTCCAGAGTCTTCCTGTCTCTATCACGACCTCAGTAGGCAGATCTTCCCTCAGTAGTGCTGGGAATTATGTAGAGTTAATTCAAGCTGAGGGTAAAGACAAAGCTTTTAAGCAGGAACTAGGTGGGCTTTATCTCTGTATGTCTAGCAGGGTCCACATACAATGCACCTGCCCCTGAAGTAGCTGCCTAGCTTGCATCCACTCTTCCTGTCCCGAGGCCAGCTTCCATGCTGGGGGCCAGCTTCCATGCTGGGGGCCATGCTCCATCGGGGCTCTGAGAGCGGGTTGTATGCTTCTATGTTACAATGCATGAAGGCCTAGGTGTGCAAGCCTCCCCCTTTCATGCCAAGGAATCCAGATACTCACTCACCTCTGCTCCATGAGGAAGGAATCTTTGGACCTCATTCACAGATGGGGACCCCAAGCCCTGGCAGCCCCTCTAGGTAACCCTCTTCCCAATGGCACATTCTTTAATCAGTCCCAAGCCAACCACAAAGTCTCACTGGAGATTAATCTGTCTCGAGTCCCGCCAATCGCTGAGCCCCTCTGGACTCAGGCCGCCATGGCCCTTGCTCTCCTAGGCCTCTCCACCCTGGCAGGGTGCCAGCCTCACAAGGCCCTGATTTATTGTCTTTGAAACAACCTGCAGATGTGGACTTGTCTGCTGGCTGTTGCCAATTAAAGTGCTCCCGGGCACCGGCCCTCCTGGCCTCTACTCTCCCTGCTTGGAGGGCTTGCTGCATGCAGGTTTGCTCTTGGATGCACCCCGAGCAACTGGTTAGCTCTGGGTCACCCCAGGGTGGGTCAGCCCTGGGGTTCAGTCCCCAAAGGGAAGGGTTTTGCTTTCTGCATCTGGCCTTTGGTTATCAGTGACAATGGGCAGGCTTGGAGTCCTCTTCCATCAGCACTAGGACCTACTTACTCTGATTTGGTGGCTCAATCTCAATCTCAGTCTCTGGAAAGGTGTGTAACCATCACGGGGTGTGAATAAATCATCTGCATGAAGCTAAAGTGAGAACATAGCACATGCTGGGGCCAGTGAAGACTGGTGCTCACCCAGCCCTTGTCTTCTGCAGATGCACCGAGGCAGGAAAAGCCACTAGTTGCTCAGGCACTTGCTCTGAAGTCCAAAAATTCTGGAGGTGTCTGAACTTTTGTTGAAAAAAAAAAAAAGAGCAACCCATCTAAAAAGTGAGTAAGTGTCTTATTTAAAAGCAGATATACATTTCAGGCTAACACACACATCACCACCACCCCTCGTCAGTCCTGTGTCTTTGGTGGTAGACGGTTGTGCAGTCAGAACGTGTACAAAGGATGTCCCAGGTCAGGTAGAACATACCTTGCTTGATGCATGCCTATTCCCTTCTTCAGATGGATGGTCCTTCTTGCTTATTGTGCTGTGTCCACTGCAAGGACTCAGGCTGGGTAACTCTGCTCAGCAGCTCCGCAGTACACAGCAGGGTTTCTGTTTGAAAGCAGGGGATGGGCATCTGCCTTTGTCCCTCTGCAGCCCCTCCAATGCTTTGTGCTCTGTGGCCCTGGGGAGGTGACTCTGGCTGCCGTGTGCTTCCCTCTATCCAGATCCAGGCTGGTGCTCTGCTCTGGATGGAGCCTGGGCTCCGGGGTCAGGTCTGAACAGTCAGAACAGGACCCAGGGCGCTTGGTGGCCCAGAGTATCCAGGTGCTCAGTGAGTGGGGCTGAGATCAGTATGGTGACCTGAACAGGTCATATTAGTCTCTGTAGCTTCTACACACAGGAAGTGGAAACATGAGTCTGTATATGTGTGTGATTATGGGTGTGTAGAAGTGCATATATGTGTGTGAAGGCAAATGAGTATACATGTGGAGTGTGTATTGCATGCTTGTGAGAGAGCATACATGCATGTGAACATGTATGTGTGAGTGTGTATGTGTGTGGGAGAATATATATGAATGTGCATATGGGAGTGTACGTGGATGTATTGTGTCTGTGAATGTATATGTGCCCACATGTGTGTGTGTGAGAGAAGGAGTTAACATGTATGTATGTAAATATGTGTGTTTATGTGAGTGTGAGTGTACATGTGTGTTTGAAGGCACATATGTTGTATGCATGTGAGTGTGTTTGCTTTTGTGTATGCAAGTGTGTATGTGAGTGTATGTGCATATGCATGTGTATATGTGAGCATGTGTGTGTATATTGAGGATATGTGTGTATATGTGAAAGTGTGTGTGTGTATGTGTGAATGTACAGGTGAGGCTGTGTGTGTGTGTCTGTGTGAGGGTGAGTGTATGTGTAAGGATGTGTGTATATGAGTATATGTGTGAGTGTGTGCATATGTGAGTGTATGTATGAGTGTGTGAAGGTGAGTATGTATGTATGTGGATCTGAGTCTATCTGTGAGTGAGTGTATGTGGGTGAGTGTGTTTGTGAGTATTCATGGGTCTATGTGAGTACGAGTGTGTCTATGTGAAGATATGTATATGTGTATGTGAGTGTGTGCTTGTGTATATGTGGGTGTATGTGAGAATGCATGTATGTATGTTAGGGAGTGTGTAGGTGAGTGTGCATGTGCATATGTAAGTGTATGTGTGAAGATAAGGCTGTATGTGTGTGTGAATCTGTGTGATGGTGTGTGTGTATATATGAGAGTGTGTGTACACACCGGTTTTCAGTTCTTAGCTTTCTTGGCGTATACACAGCAGAAATTCATGGCCCACACTTTTAAAGTCTGGTTTCAAGCATAGTCAGTGCAGCCAAGCAAGGGCCTTCTACTCACCACACCCTTGTGTGACGGTGCCTCTGGGTTCTGTGTGTGTGTGTGCATGTGAGTATCTGCATGCTTATCCATATATCAACATGTATGTTAGGACACATGTTTAGACACATCTGTGTGAGTGCATGTGTCAATGTGTTGGTGTGTTCTTATATGGGAACACCATGCATGTGTTATCCAACAGAGGGTGTTACTGTATGTCAGTATGCATGTGTGTTAGTGTGGGCCCAAGAGCAAGAGCAAGGTGTCATTGTGCATATTTGTCAGTGAGGGTACCAGTCACTGTGTATTGGTATGCACACATGGTGTCACTGTATATGTGCATACACATATATGTTGGAATATGTGGCACAGGGCTTCTCCTATGAGGACCCTTCCCATGGAGACTGGCCCTGGAGCTTCACATGTGTGCTTTGGCTGGGACAGAGATGCCTTGGTTTATGTCAAAGAAATTTCAGTAGGAGTCCTCCCCAGCAGATGCTGGAAATCTGATAGCTTGTCTCCACCGAAAACTTAACAGTCGTGTTAAAGGCTCTTAAAAGTTTCCCTAGAGATTCGACAAGCATTTTTGTTATGAAAATGTAGCTATGAACACCCATAAAGGTTTAAGGGAGCCTGGCCTTGCAGCCATGCCTTTGGCATCTACAGGCAATGAGTCAAGGGTTGCTGGGACCACAGTAGGACTTGAGGATTGCAGGCCTCAGATTGGGAATGATTCAGCCTGGTGGCCACCTTCTCACAGATCCTCTTCCCATAGGAAGAGAGGGTTATCCTGAAGTTCTGGGTCTGTGGCCAGCACCAGGGAGAGCAAGGTCCTGAGGAGAGCTAGCCACTCTCAGCACATTATCCTCAATGCAGAAGTCTGTACCGAGTAGGCACTTCTTCTGCAGGGGTGTGGGCCAGTGGAAGTGAGCATCCATCTGAAGGTATCAGGACCTCATAGGTCAGGGTCCATATTCTCAAGCTGGCCAGGGACCACTTCAGACCTATCCACTGGATCAGTGCAGTCCCAAAGCCTCATCTTGCTGCTACTGGGTCCTGGCGCTCTGGCTGTGCACTTTCTAGTCAACAAGCTACCTGCTCCTCCACCTGGAAGAGGAGGCTGAAGTCCTCCCAGTTCCCTGCCCCAGGGCGATCATGATGGAGACAACAGAGGAAAAAGAGTAGAGAGAGGGTCAGCCGAAAGTGGTAACTGCCCATGGGCAGCTGAGACTGGACTTCTGTGGGGAATCACATTAGGATGTAAGGACAGATGAAACACAGCAGCTGCCACTTCTCAGCTGCAAGTCTGCAAATCTGGGAGTCTGCAAGTCTGTGGTCCTCCCTGGCCGACACTATGCCTTCTGTGGCCAGCTCAGCCACAGGAAAGTACTTCAGTTACCTGCTATTATTCTCTGACTATAAAGTGACCCACAAGCTGTTAGACTTTTAAACAACTGAATTCACTAAAAATGCACTTGCACATACAAGCAATGTGGCTCCCAAATAGTAATGTCACGTTAAATAAGAGCAAACCACACCCCTAACACCGAAAATAGCTGAATCAGAGCCTGACAGGTTCCCAGCACCCTGTTGTAGCATGCTCCGTCATATTTAAGAACTGGTCTGTTTGGGGTTTTCCTGAGGGCCCCTGCACTGTGTAAGCAAGGGCATCCTCACTGGCTTTGGGCACAGATAGAGGCGGTGTTTCCTCTGACACTTCACTGCTTGCTGGAAGCTGCTGGAGTTGGCATGGCTCGGTTCCTCAGCACTGAGACTTAAGCTGAAGTTGGGAGAGGACACAACATGCTCCCTTATCCTGGCACTCCACCAGGGAACCAGCTACAGTTGGGTTACTGGAAGGCCAAGCCCACTGTCCTCTCGGCCAGGGTTTTCTTGTTGACCGTTGCCACGCCCAGCATCTGTGGGCCGAGATGTGCCGCTGCGGTGCCGCCTGCCGCAGCTTCTGTCACCGATGGAGCCTTGGGCATCACGATTTAATGGATTAGTTAAAGTGATGTGAAAAACGGGCTCCTGATTTACAACCTGCAATTTTTTGCTGACTGCGGCATGTTTTTTTTCCAAGGCCCAGCTTTAAAATCACGGGTACATAAGGCGAGGTTGTTCCTCCGGCTGCCCTCGGGGCTCATCCGTGGCCCCTTTGCCCAGGGCCCCTCCAGACCTTTAAACAGGAAGTTTAATTTTATAGAATTAAAAAAGAGAAAACGGTACTTAATTATCGGGCTGTGAAACAGCGTTGCCCTTTCTTAATTTTAGTAGCTAATAAAAGGCTGAGCCTGGAGTTAACTACTTCTGGTCCAAACGCCTTACAGTTTGGTCTATTTGAATAGAATATTTTATGAACTGTTAGATATTGCACTATGGTTTTCAAACTCTGCTATGACATATTTCTCTCAAGATTTATTAGGATTTTTTATTTAAAACAATATATTAAACAGGGAAGAAAAAGTAATCTTAGGTAAAATTCAAATATTAGCAAAACATAGCTCGGTTCTAAAACCTTGCTCATTTGAAGTCCTCTCTCCGCCCTCACCCTTCCCCAACTACCTTCACCAAAAAAAAAAAAAAAAAAAGCCCAGGGAGCAACAGCCCACAGCTGTGTCATTAATTCAACATGTCTTCCAACCTGACTCCAATCAGGGACCAATCTCAAGGCCAGTTGCCACTTAAGTGACTTTATGGGAACAATGAGCTATGATGTCTAAGGACCAATGAGCTATGATGTCTAAGGACCTCTGGGTGCCTTCCTACTTTGCCAGCAGGTTCTGAGGATGGCCACAGAGGCCTGTGCCTGGAGATGGCCAGAGGTCAGAGGCCCTAGCCCTATGCATGCCCCATTTTTCAATGTTTGGCACCCAGTTCATGAGAGAGGACTGTTCATCCCTCTACTTCCAGGAAGGTCCCCTGCTGCAGAGGACCTACTATGTGCCAGCACAGGAATTTCCATCTTGGTGGAATCCATCCTTAGACACAGCAGAGGAAGGGGTGTGAGTCCCAGATCTCCTCACCTGGGAGGTAGAAAGGAAGAAGAAGGTGGCAAGGCTGCTGCTTACCGGATGCACTCAGGTAGTACATACTAACAGAGAGAGTGAAGAAGGTTCCCAGAAGGAACAGGTCGCTCATGGTGAATCCTGTGCTGGGTAAGGTTATGACTCTATGCTGGTTCTGGTGCTCTGGGGAAGACAAAAAGGGAGAGCCTTGGAACAGAGCCTGGTTCTGGGAGGGCCTCATGGGGTAGGAGCCCTGTAAGAAGCACAGCTGGGGACCCCAGGGGTAAATATGGAGCTCAGAGCCTCCTGCCCCTGCCCTTTGCCCACCTAACAGTTCTCTCTTAGCCTTACTCAAGGCTGGAGATGGTACGAGGGGGCTGGTCAGGCTGCCCTCATAGAGTGGGTAGCAGGCAGGCAAAGAGCATGTTCACAGCTTATGGTTACACATGATAAATTCAGAATACTGAGGTCTCCTCTTGTGTCTCCACCGACCATGAAGCATTCCTACTGAGACCTTAAGGTTCAGCCTAGGCTGCCACTGTCCAGCCGCGGTGGCAAGCATGAATACCGAGAGGGATAAGGGCAGGTGCCTGAGGGGAGGGTGACAGGGGTTGGTAGGGGCACTGTGCCACAATATTTGTGATCTTTGGGAGGCTTAGGCCCAGTCATAGCCCAGGGACAGACAAGTGCTCTGGAAGATGTCACGAATGGCTCCCTGCTCATTCCTGTTTGCACACGGGGCCTTGGGAAGCATCTGCCACTCTCCATGGTCACTGGGTGCTGGACAGCCCTGGGTCGGCTCAGCTTCCCAACCACAGGCAAGCCAGGAGGAAGTCATCCTTGTCAATTACAGCCCTTGCTGTTTCCGAGAAGCCTCCTCACCAGCTGTGTGCCTACCCGTTAGCCTTGTGTAGCTAGCTAATTTGTGGGCGTTTGAAGCTTTGAGTAAATATCAGCAATGGAAGCCTAGAATCGGGCCCCTAGCATCCACACACAGGTTTATTACTCCTCAACCCCCCCACACTGCTCAGCCTTCAGGCTCAATACACACAGTCCTCATCCCACAGGGTTGATACATAGTAACAAGTCCATCTTTGTACAGAGCAGGAGGCAACAATAGCTCTCAGCTGATACTGTACTGCCTCTCACCTGGAAGGTGCCAGTGGCTACCTAGTGGGCTACCCCTGTGCAAGGGGCCTGGGCTTCTAGGGTGGTCATGGCCACTCTGCCTGGGTACCCATATGCTGGGAGCCAGAAAGAAAGAGGGTTGTCCCGTTTCATCTCCCTCTGGACCTGTTCTTTCCCTTCTCCTCCTCCCCTCCCTCTTCTTCCCTTCTCTTTCTGGTGTTTTGTTGTTGTTGTTTGTTTTTGGAAACCATGTCTCTATTCACTATCCTCCTGCCTCAGCTCCCAAAGCAACAGGGTTATAGTTGAACGCTGCCCCCACGCTGCCCTCCCATCACACTTATTCATTTTAGAGCCATCAGACTGGGAATATTCTTTCCCTGAGAAGGAAGCCACGACACCAAGCATGGTGAAGCTCTCACACATAGGAAGGGGGTTGGGTTGGATGTAGGGTCAGAGCAAGGCTCTTCCACTGGGTTGACCAGTGTCCCTCTGTTCCTCAATATTCACGTACACTCAGAATCTCAGGATAGGGCCTCATTCAGAAAGAGAAGAGAGACTTTTAGAAAAAATTAAGATGAGGCCATATTGGATTGGGGTGGGCCCTAACCCTCAGGACAGGTGTCCCATAAATGTGGAGAGAAAGCATGGGGATGCTATCAAGGAGAAGCTTGGTGACAATGGAGGCAGAGGGGACAGCACAGCCATAAGCCAAGTGCTATTGGCAGCTGGGAGAAGCTGGAGGAGGCAGGAAGGGTCCTTCATGAAGCATCTCATCCCATGAAACACCTCAGAAGCATCCCATCCCATGATCTATGTCTTTTTTAACAAGGTGACACAGAGGACGGGGGCTTCACGTGCTTTAGTGACCTTTGGCACCCACAGTTATGTAGCTGTGAGATACTGCAAAAGAGGGGTGCACTGTCTCCCCAGAACCCCAACACAATGTCTCTCTCCAGGTTGTCCTGGGTGTCGGGATGTTATCAATGTACAGATATAGATGTCAGCCTAGCCCGATCCAGCTTCTGCTTGAGCAGACCTGAAAGCCGCCCTGCTGTCTGCTGAGGAACTGCTCCTGTAGGTTCCATAAAGAGAGCAGCGTGGAGCCTGCCACCCCACATGGGTCCAGGCAAGGGTTGTTGTCATCACTTCAGAGACAAAACTATTAGTGAGTAAGCCTCCTCTCTTTGGTCATGCCCAGACATGAAGTGTCCCGTGAGCTTCGTGAAGTTACCCTGGTGCCAGGCAATGCCAGAGGCATAGGATTCAAGCGACAGGAGCCTTACCTGGCTCAGGGTTGCCAGAGGAGGAGGAAAACTTGCCTCGAGGAAAAAACAGAAGGTAGGGATACGCCAGAGCTCTCCTGGGGGAGAGAGCCCCCAGCAGCCAGTGTAAAGCAGCTCCCCACACATCTGGCCATCTGCGAGGGCTCCCCTTACGTTCTAAAGTGCCCAGCATGCCCAGGGGATTCTTCCAAATCTCATAAATGCCCTGCTTTGTTTGGGGCAATGCCTGGGTTGGTTTTGATTTCCTTCGGCTCGGCCCTCCCATCCTCACGTGGAAGTAAATGGAGCTGTCTAGGGTCTATTTTGAGTAACCCCCGAGCTCAAAAATACTTCTGGGATGATAAAAGCCTCTTGGAGAGGCATTTAATGCTGTCTTCAAAGGCGAAATCGGGATGGAAACAGGACCCGCCACCTTGCAGGAGCGAGAGAAGGGCAGGCCTTGGGGAAGTCGCAGGCCCTTAGTGAGACTTGAGGGAGATGGAGCAGAGCAACTGTGGGGCTGGAATTACAACTCGGGCCCAACGTCATCTGGGATTAGAAACTTTGCAGAGGAATAGTGGCAGCCATGGAAAAAGTGCATTTGGCTGGTCCCAACTCACTCCCCCAAGCCGCTTGCTGCCATCTCCTACAAGATCAGCTCTGTCGGGGATAAAGGGTGGTGGGCTGGGCAGGAGCTGGGCTTTTGCCAGCGAGAGGGTAAGGGCTGGGAGGAGCAAGAGGCAGCAAACAGGGAGGGGCGTGAGGGGGGCTATTTATAACCCAGAGCTGCAGACAAGACTGGGAGAAGCCCCCACCACAGCTCTCTCTCCTGCCCCTTCCCACCCCTGCCACTCCCTCCCAGGCATCCGGAATGCGCTCTGTGGTCAAACATGTCAGAGAGTCTGAGAAGCGGCGGCCAGGTCGGCAGAGATGGCAGCCCTGTCAGATCCATATGGAGGTCATTACTGGCCCTGGGATTCTGGGTTGGGGCTCCAATGTCCAAAATGACAGCCTAAACCACTAAGGGGGTGGGGGAGGGTCGAGCAGGAAATGACTGGGCTGGTCAGGAGTCCCATGAAATGCAGTTTACGGCTAGGCCAAGGCTGGCAGAAACTGGACCCGTAGAGCAGAGGTCTCCATCATGGGTGCCTGGCCTGTAGGTGTCCCCTTAGCAGAGGAGACAGGAAAACCCAGTGCCCTGGATGCGGGGAACCAGTCCTATGCAAGCAGCTGGCATGTGTGCAGTCCCCCTCACCTCTGCCCTCTGCCCCCTTGGCTCTTCCTGCACCTCACACTATCTTCTACTTCCTCTCCTCAAACACCGGCTTCCTTTTGGCATTTTGCTTCTGTGCACCTGCCAGGTTCCTTCCTCCCTCTCTTTCCCAGCACGCCTGATCTCTGTGCTCCCTCTCCCATAGCTGTGACACTCAGAAATTTGGTTTAAAGGGATCGCTCAGTGCCTGAGGAACCTGCTGTGGCAGGCCAGAGCATGGACTGCTGGATGCTCTCCGTTCTTCACCACGAGAGTCCTTGTAGTCCCAAGCCAACAGTCGGAGTTTGCTCAGCTGCACTAACCCTGGCTACACTGCCCTTCCCCAGCAAGCCTGACACTGTGTAGACCCAGCAGGGTCACCTTCCTCTACCGTCCGGTCTCCTCTCTGTGTCAAGGCCCTGTACCACAAAGCCTTTGTGTCTGTCTCAGAGAACTGCAGCTGAGCAGGTGTGTGTTAAGGGCAGACAGTAAAGACCGATGCTCTACTGAGGACATCTGGGGAAGGCTGGCAAAGGTGACTTGAGGAAAAAATCAAGGAGAAGCGAAGTGTTGAGCAGCAACTCTCAGGAAAAGATGTAATCCCAGAGACGGGATAAAGTGGAAATGTAAGGGTTCTTCTTTAGGCCGTTTGGATGGTGTTTTTGAAGGCAAACAGATGAAGAAATGTTTCATTGAAGTGGACACAGGTGAAAGGCTAATGTTGGCTGAAGCAGACACAGGAGAGAGGATGTTCTGCTAAAGCAGGTATGTGAAAGGACACACGATGAAGGATTCATTGCTAATGACATGCATGTATTGGTCTTCCTTACACCGTGTAGTTGAGCTGCGTTTGTCGGATCTCCATAGAAAGAAACACTCCAAAAACTTCAGGTGGTGTTCTGCAGTTTCTGCCTCTTCTGCAGACTCGGGCTGATTGGCAGAGTGATGTCAGCTGAGACAGACGCACGTGCTGAGGAGAGACCCGTGGAGGACACGTGAGGGTGTAAATAGAATTTGATGGACAGTGGCGGAGGCCGAGCTAGGTTTGCTTATAGAGTTAGCTATGCAATGCTTGTTGGTCTTGAGTCTTCTCTGATCTTCACTTCCCTGAGAGAGGCACAGCTGAGAACTGCTGCTGGCATTCCTGTTGGCCCTGGTCCCTTCTGCTGATTCATGCTTCGGCTGAGGCCTGGCTATCTCTGCTGGTTAGTGCCATCGATGCTGACTCGTGTTTGCTAACCCAACTCTCCCAAACTGGTCTGCTGGTGTATCCGTGAAGTGTTTGTGAAGGGTCGAGCTGCCGCTGCTGACCTGTGAACTGAATTGATTTCCCGACAACACAGACGGGAGTTGCTCCAAAGAACCTTTCTAAACAGGTCCACTTCCCCTGTTTCCTTTCTTTTCCACTACCTCTGGTAGGTGGTGGGCTAAAATGGTGATTAAAGCATTTAAGAACCATCATCAAAAATAGGTTTTGAAAAAATTAAAGTTACAAAGGGATCATGGCATTGGACAGCACCCACTTATGCTAAATCATCAATCAGCGTGTTCAGTCATACACAGGTGGTCCTGGTGCCCCCAGGTCCTCAGTGTTTTTTCATTGATCACCAGAAACAAGGTAGGTCCTCTCTGGAGGAGGCTAGCATCATTCTTAGTTTTGGTTATTTTAGTAAAACATATAATGTCTGGTCTCCAACAAAGAAATAACTAGACGCACAGAGATAAGATAGTATCGATAAAGTCTAAGAAAGCAAGCAGTATAAACAGACAGAAACCCAAATATTCAGACACAAACGTTATCCATGTTTAAAATGTGTGAGGAGATAAAGTTAATACGTTGGAATTTCAATAAAAAAAAAACCTATAAGCTGTAAAAAAAAAAAAAAAACAGACTGGATGATCAAGGACTGAAAGTTGCAGTAATCAAAACTAAGATGGGTGTCTTGAACAACACATTAGACATAGGAGAGAATTTAATGTGCAAGAAGGCAGAAGAAAGAAAAAAAATCTACACTGAGGCTTGTGGAATTAAAACTGTGAAGAATACATAGAATTTAAGATCATGGAATAAAGTGAAATCACACATTTTTCTAATCAGATGCCAAGGGAGAGGCAGGAGAGATCAGATCAGAGAGATCGATGATTGCCAACATTCACGTTGGGGAATCGCTGAAATTATTCTCAGATTGTTGAATCATTAAAACTTCTAATCTCATTCAAGCCTTCAGCCTTCTCACAGCTGTGAGAGCTGAGGTTTAAATATGTGTGTTCGTGTGTGTGTGTGTGTGTGCGTGTGTGTGTGTGTGTGTGTGTGTGCGCGTGTGTGTGTGTGTGTGTGTGTGTGTGTGTGTGTGTGTTACAGAGATGAAGAGAGAGGACCACCATGCTAAGCGACCTTTTTCTATCTGGTTCATTAGACAAAGATGGCCTTTCTCCAGATCTCTACCCTTCTTTGTCTTCCATGCCTCTGTACCTCCTGAGTCACTGTAACAAACCCTAAACACTAAAGAACAAGAGGACTGTTTAAACGACCAGAAAAACCTTACTTTCAAAGGCTCCAACTAGACCTAACGTTAATGTACAGACAGGAGGCAGAGGAGGATGCAGCAATCTCGGCTCACACACACTGGGGTTCTAAGGCAGGAGGATCATAATGTCAAAACCTATTTGAACTATGTACCAAGAGCTTGCCTCAAGAATCCATCCTAGATTTGTTATTTCTTGAAGTTTGGACTGAAAATCTCTCTAGCCCCAGCCTAGACTTCTAAAGACTACAAAGATACACTTCAAAAAGAGGTGAAACCAAGGTATTCCCAGCCAACAGAATCTGTTGTGATCATAAACACTTAAAGTTTCAATAGAAAAGGAGAGACTCCTGAGGGTCAAGCATGCAGATAGGAATAAGGGCGTTTCTTCATTCCAGATGGCAACACGCTGCCTAGTTTATGTAAATACTGATTATTGAAACAAAGATGCTTAATGGATTTAAGAAATATACAATTGGGACCTACAGTGTATGAGGATATATAACACCCAATGTACGTTAAATGGGTGAAATAAAATTATTACTAAACATCTTTATGGATCCATAAGAGACGTTAAATTTGGTCCAGGCAAGGCTGGATGATGTAATCTCTAGAGTCATGTCTAAGTGAGCAGAAGTCTATGCGTAACTGATATCTATGCAGATAATAGAAACAGAGAAATAAAGAGAAGTGGAATCAACTCAAAATAAGCAAGACGGGAAGAAAGGGAGTGTAGACTCTTAGGGGTGAATAGAAAAAGACCGAGTATACCCGTAATTACAGTAAATGTAAATATGTAAAATACATCAAATGATTTAATTAAAGAAAGGTATTGCCACAGCCCGAGACATTTTGTTTATGAAAGGCACAAAACCAAAATCTAAGTAAATATCACTTCTAAAACATATAGAGAGTCAGTCTAATGAGAAGAACATGGGGGGTAGGGGATTTAGCTCAGTGGTAGAGCACTTCCTAGCAAGCACAAGGCCCTGGGTTTGGTTCTCAGCTTTGAGAGAGAGAGAGAGAGAGAGAGAGAGAGAGAGAGAGAGAGAGAGAGAGAGAGAGAGAGAGAAGGACATGAAGGAGTTGAAATAAAGAACAGGAACAGTTGCATTAGAAAGCTGGGGTGACTATGTGGAGACTGGATAAGGTCGTCTTCAAGGTCAAAAAGAATTAACAAAGAGAAGATGAGAGAGGAGGGAGAGAACAGAGGTATGTAGACCGACAGAGGAAGGAAAAGAGGGAGGGCGGGAAGGAAGGAGATAGAGACAGAGAGAGACAGAGAGAGCTTTCTATGAAGAACTCCTATGCTCACAGATCAGAATGATTACATAGTGAAAATGGCCATCCTACCAAAAGCTATCTACAGATTCAATGCAAACCCCATCAAAATTTTTACGGGCCTTAAAGGACAATCCTAAACTTCATAGAAAAGCAAACTCTCGGAATTTCTAAAAGTATCGCCACCCTGATTTCAAATGGTAACACAGAGCTAAAGTAATAAAAACTGCAGCCAGGTGGTGGTGGTGCACACCTTTAATCCCAGTACTTAGGAGACAGAGGCAGGTGATAGCTGTGAGTCTGAGGCCAGCCTGGTCTATAGAGTGAGTTCCAGACAAGACGACATAGAGAAACCCTGTCTCAAAACAACAACAACAATAACAACAACAACAAACAAACAAACAAACAAAAAATGCAAGATATTGTCATAAAACCATATGTTGATCAATAGAATCAAAGAAAAGATCCAGACTTAAATTCACACACCTATGGACACCTGATCTTTGGTAAGTCAGAAATACATACTGGAAAAAAAGGACTGTGTTCAACAAATTGTGCTGGTGTGACCGGATGTCTGCATGTAGAAGAACATGAATAGATCCATACTTACCATCCTGTACAAAACTCAAGTCCAGTAGATCAGAGCCCTCAACATGAAACTAGATACACTGAACCTGAAGAGAAAGTGGGGGACAGCCTTGTAGCCATTGGCACAGAAGAGGACTTTCTGAACAGAACACCAATAGTACAAGCACAAGATCAATAATTAGTGAATAGGACCTCGTGAAACTGAAGGACACCACCACTCAGACAAAGTGGGAGCCTACAGAACGGGAAGAGATCTTGCCAACTCACATCTCATAGAGGACTAATATCCAAAGTATATAAAGAACTCAAGAAACTAGACATCAAGGAGCCAAATAATCCAATTGAAAATGGACTACAGATCTAAATAGAATTTTCAACCGAGGAATCTCTACTGGCTGAGAAACATCCTTAGCCATCAGGAAATGCAAATCAAAATGACTCTTACGCCCGTCAGAACAGTTAAGATCAATAACACAAATGACAGCTCATGCTGACAGGATGTGGAACAAGGGAACGCTCCTCCATTGCTGGCAGGAGTGCAAACTTGTAGAGCCATTATGGAAATCAATATGGCTGTTCCTCAGAAAACTGGGCATTGATCTTCCTCAGGACCTCGATACACCACTCTTGGGGTCCATCCTCCCAGAAGGACATGCACTCCACTATGTTCATAGCAGCTTTATTCATAATACCAGAAACTGGAAACGGACTAGATGTCCCTCAACTGAAGAATGGATGCAGAAAATATGGTATGAAATACATATACACGTTCTAGGCTGGAATTAAGAGAGAGAAATAGAGAGATTAAGAAAATGTGTCACATTCTTTTTGGGTTGTCAAGAATAGAATATGCAGGCTCTAAGGCTGAGGATGCTAACATAAAGTTACAGCCGTGAGATGGAAGGCCACTGGGGTACAGAACTTCTTCCTCCCCCTCTCTTCAGAACCTTACACTTTCAAGCTTTTCAATTGGTCGCATAATAATCCCTATACTATCAAAGGTATTATATTTTTCTCAAAGTCTACTGACTAAAATGTTATATTTTGTGTAAAATATACACTCACAGTAATATTTAGGCTGACTTTTTTGCTAAGAAAAATAGGTATTATCAATTAGCTAAATATTCAAAACATAATATACACCTAAACATAACATGATTGTGCATAAAAGATATGTGCATGTGAGTGTGTGTGTGACTGTGTACATTAGTGTGCAACGGTGTATGTATGTAAGTGTGTGTGAGTGTATGTATTATGAGTCTATAATGTTTCCCCACTTCACAAGGGTAATGTGATATCTCAAATCTTTATAAGTGAGGCTGTTTCTGTTCCTTATGTGATATATTAATTCTTTCATACTGAAACAATAAGCAGATTACATATGGATATTGGGTAAAGAATATTTGTGATATCCAATTCTGTGCCGTCTTACTTGGGCAGTAGATATGTGGTCATATAATATTTTGGATGTTTCTGAGAGACTGTTGGTCACTTAAAATTTTATATTTGGCAGAAAAGAAACTGTGCTGCATACACTCACGCAGATGGAGTGTTACTCAGCTGCTTTAAAAAATGACATCATGAAAAATTTGCAGGCAAAAGGATAGAACTAAAAAAAAAAATCATTCTAGTGAGGTATCCTAGACTCAGAAAGAGAAATATGGCATGTGCTCGCTTATAAGTGGATATTAGCCGTTAAGTAAATGATAACCAGGCTACAGTCCATAGACCCAGAGAGGTTATGTAAAGATGAAGGCTCTAATGGGAACACATGGATCTCCCAGGGAAGGGAAATAGGATAGATTTTGTGGGTGGACTGGGGACAGGTGGGGATGACAGCATGAGGGATTAGGTGAGGGGGGATGGGATGGAGGAAGAGCACAGGGGGGAGATGGTTGAGATTGAGGGCATTTGGGGCACAGCATGGGGACTTTCTGGAATCTGTGTAGGGGATCCTAGGAGGATACGGAGTTTGAATTGGCCATCTCATGTAGCCAGGCAAGCGTCCACTGGACTGGGGACTGGGTTGCATTCAGTTGAATTGGTGGCTGAGAGGGTCCCCAAACAACCCAGGTTGATGCTAGGACAGATGGTTGCTTTCCACAAACCAACAGTGGGGTCCCACTATGGAGGACAGCATCTACACAGTTCATTGAACATGGAAAGGTTGAGCCAGTGCCTGCTTGGAGCCTTCTCCCCTACATCCTAGTCTCTCTGTTTTGAGAAGGTATTCTGCAGGCTACAGAAAGAAACGTTGACACCAACCCAGCCTCAAAACCTGTCTTGCTTACAAGATGTACTGAGTAGTGCAGAAGTTGTGGGAATCTCCAACTAATGTCTCATTTAACTTGAGGGAGCCCATGTGGAGAGAGGGTCTAAATTTGAGGTCTCTATTGGGTCCCACCCCTTGAGTCTTGGGGAATCCCTTGGAAGAGGGGGAAGAAAGCCTATGGGATCAGAGGGGACAGAGGACATCAGGAGAACAGGGCCCACTGAATCAATGAAGCAGGGTGCATACGGGCCTGCAGGGGTCTGCAGCATGTCCTCTGTGTGTATGTTGTAGCTGTTAGCTTGTGGTTTTCGTGGGACTCCTAACAGTCAGAGTGAGTGTCTTTGACACTTGCCTACTCTTGGGACTCTTTTCCTCCTCTTCGTTTGCCTTGTCCAGCTTCAGTGTGAGGGTTTTTGCCCTGTCATATTACATTTTGGTTTGTCTGTTTGGTTGTTGTCTCCTGCCCTTTTCTGAAGGGAGGTAGAGGTTGAGCAGATCTGGGGGAGAGCCAAGGTCAGGGGAAAGCTTGGAGGAGTGGAGGCAGGGAACCTGAGGTCCTGATATATTGCAGGAGAGAAGAATCTTATTGATTTAAAAAAAAATTTTTACATGAAGACATATGGATTTTAGGTCCATATGTATATACCTAGTACATATGTATGTATGTATGTATGTATGTAGTTTTTTAAATACATAAAACAAAAGATAACAGGATAAAAGGAAGAGACTGATGGGTGCACAAAAACCAGCAGATTTTTCTAACACAAATTACTTTGCAAGTAGCAGAACAAGTAGACAAACTCGAAGGATATAGAAGGACTTAAATAGCACAGTCAGCAACTTGAATTCATGGACATAAATACACCTTAACACAGGAAAACATTGGGGCTGACAAGATGGCTCCGTGGTTAAGAGACCTTGCTCTTTTTGCAGAGAACCCAAGTTCAGCGTCCAGAGCCCACACGGCGGCTCACAACCATCTGTGACGACCTCTTCACTCAAGGTCATCTTCACAGGCACTGCACTCACATGTACACACTCATGCACGAGCAAACGCGAGTCCATAAATAAAAATAAAACCTTTATAAAAAGAGAGAGAAAATAAAATTTTAAGTAAAGTCACACACGTAGTGTTTACAAAATTAAGATTATGCAAGAACACAAAGCAAATCTCCAGCACTTTAAAAAACTAAAATCATAAAAAGAATGTGGCCTGATCACGAGGAACTATGACTATTTGAAAAGAAGAAACAAAGGTAACAAACAATAAATAATCTTGAAAGACTGGGGATTTACAAAGCTATTTTTAAGAATAGCACCTCATCTAAAGAAATCACATTGGAAGCAAGAGTTTTAAAAATTTAATAACAATAAAATTTATTCTATTTGGTTGGGAAGGAGTTAACTCACTAACAGAAAGACAGACTGAAAATCAATTATAAATACAGTTGTTTCAGGAAACCAGTTCTGAAACCAAAGGCAGCAAAGAAATAAAATAATAAAGGGAAAAATAGATGGAAAATAAAAAGAAAGCAAAGGAAGAAAAGCCGTCGCAGACAGCAGCTGAGAGGTGAGAATCCTACAAAGAAAACCTCAGGTCAGCTTAACTTCCCTGTTCAAACCCACGGATGCTCAGGAATGACTGCAGCCCCACACAAACGCCTCGAGAAAACAGAACAGGAAGTCTCTTTCCTCCGTGTACTCTGGGAACCCAGCATAATTTTGATGCCAAAAACTTACATTCTGAGAAAATTTTTTTCATACCATTCTACCAGCCACCTCCAAAGACGGGTATAAAGACTGCCTAACCTTAGGAGACATCTGAAGTTCCATCTCGGGCTCTTCTGGGCTAACTGCACTGAGGTCAAGGCTAGACCTACTGAGGCAACTGCAGTGGAGTCAGGACTAGCCCATCTGGAGTAGTTGAACAGAAGCCAAGGCTAGCTCTTTTGGAAGTTTCAGGACTTCACTCTGTGACTGTTCTTGGCCTGCTCTCTGACTGGAGATGGCCTGTGTGTCTTCCATTCAGGAGATGGTAGATTGTTCATCATGCTGTTGTTCCTCCCACCTGTGCTTAGGAACTATGTGGTCAGAGGCAGAGCTGGTAACATCACTGACAGCCATTCTTCATGGGACAGCAGGTGGATCAGGCACAGGGGAGGAAGGAGTATCTATCTTTTGCATTGTCACAGTGGCAAGGCAAAAATCATGACTTCATCAAAACATGCCACTTCCTATTCTTACAGGTACTCACCAGCCATGTGGATCTTCCACTCAGAGGTGTCTCCAGCTCATACTGGCCTCAAGAAGCCTGGGAAGGGCCTGTATCCAGGGCCCTTCTCAGCTGCTGTGGTGTGGGCTGGAAATGGCTTTGATCTGGTGACTTCTCAGGTAAACTGGGCCTGGGCAGGACTCTCAGCTTAGGTATCACTCTCAGAAAAGGAGACAAGACACAGCATAGAAACAGCTAGACATTTGCCTCTATCACTGTCACCCCTGGGATACCTCTTGGGGAGACTCACTGCTGTCCAGATGCCCAGGCCCTAGACACACACACTGTTGGCCTACCCTGAAGCCCCAGATTTTATTTAAAATCTAGAGAAAGGAGAGACTGTAAGAATAGGTAAGGCAAGCCTTGGAGGACTAAGGTACTAGGGTTCATCCCACATCTCTCCTCGTAGATGTCTGAGAACTTGCTGCAAGCCCTTTTGTAGGTCCCCCTATTGGGGATGTAAGGTTCCTGGAGATGCATGATTCTAACATATCCCCAAACAGAAAACTTCATGTCACCCATGATAAAAAGAAAGCGTCTTCAACCAGGAGTTGGGGCAACCTGGAAGACCGTGTACATTCTTGGGGCCCGAGTCTTGTGGCTATGGATGGTTTGTAAGCATCTGCATCCCTGGCCCATGGGAAGGAAGTCCAGCCTCTGAGGTGGGTCTCTGAGTGACGTTCATTTCCCTCCTTGAGTACGGCTGTCTGATGTCAAGCTACTCTGACACAGGAAGGCCTGGCTTGCAATGTTTACTCCTTCAAGTTTCTTTTGGCCAAGAAATGGGAAATCTAATGTAGGGGCAGACAATCTGCATGTACTGTGGTAGATCCTGGTCATGCCCTGGGTCTCACTGGACTTGGGTTGGACACTTGTCCTCTCTCCAATGGGCTGAATGGTGTGGTGGTCGTAGATCTCTGGAAACCTGCCTGGTCTATAACTCCATTAGCAAAGACAGATCAAGTGGTTCCGAGACTCTCCACATCCGTTTCAGGGTCAGAGGTCACCTTTCAGCAGGCCTCTTTAAACTTCTTTACCTACCTGCTGAAGTTCTGAGCCCCCAGGATCCTAGGATATGGCTGTACTTGGAGATGGGTTCCTTACAGGACTAGTCGTGTTAAAATAAGCCACAAATCAGGCCTGAGATTTGTGTCTATATAAGAAGAATCCACAACAGTATTTAAGGACCCCGAGAAAAGAGTCTACCAGCCAAAGAAAGAGATCTCGGGAGAAGCAGGCGCCACCATGCCTCGCCTGCTTACTCCAAGCTGCCAGGATCGTGAGCACTCACTGTGCAGGCAGATCACCCACCCTGCAGTGCTTCACTATGCCGGGCCAGAGCTGACCGATGCCCTGCCTAGAGGACCAAACAGGAGAGTCCCTGATGCCAGCCAGGCACAGATGCCAAGGAGTGATGGCGCTGGGGTGGGAGAGGGTGGCGTAATAATGTAGTGTAAACAGGATCCAGACTCGGGGTGTCACTAGCTGGTCAAGCAAATATTTACTCAGAGCTTTGTAAAGGTGAGTAGCACACAAGCTCCCATCCTCACGGAGCAGACGGGCTATTAGTGGAATTAATAGTCACTTAGAGAAGCTAATGAGAACATATGCGATCGTTAGCACTGTTGCTTAGCAGATACTTGTTGTCTCCCATTGCTGCGGGGTGAGGCAGCTTCCCTGCTGTGCACTGAGGCTTGGCCCCTGTGACTTCTCTGGCCAAAAGGGATGCTGGTGACATGATATGGCCAGAGGTCTCCTACCTGATGAGAAAATGTCCTGGCAAGCTTACCACTGTCCTTAGGAAGAATACTGCTAGAGTGCTATAACTCCAACTGTGACATCAGACCCCATAACTCCACCTATGGCATCAGACCCCATAACTCCACCTATGACATCAGACCCCATAACTCCACCTATGGCATCAGACCCCATAACTCCACCTATGGCATCAGACCCCATAACTCCACCTATGACATCAGACCCCATAACTCCACCTATGGCATCAGACCCCATAACTCCACCTATGGCATCAGACCCCATAACTCCACCTATGGCATCAGACCCCATAACTCCACCTATGGCATCAGACCCCATAACTCCACCTATGACATCAGACCCCATAACTCCACCTATGGCATCAGACCCCATAACTCCACCTATGGCATCAGACCCCATAACTCCACCTATGGCATCAGACCCCATAACTCCACCTATGGCATCAGACCCCATAACTCCACCTATGACATCAGACCCCATAACTCCACCTATGGCATCAGACCCCATAACTCCACCTATGGCATCAGACCCCATAACTCCACCTATGGCATCAGACCCCATAACTCCACCTATGGCATCAGACCCCATAAGTCCACCTATGGCATCAGACCCCATAACTCCACCTATGACATCAGACCCCATAACTCCACCTATGGCATCAGACCCCATAACTCCACCTATGGCATCAGACCCCACAACTCCACCTATGGCATCAGACCCCATAACTCCACCTATGGCATCAGGTAGAGCTACCCTGCTGAATCAGGTTGGGGCAGGCATTCCCTCCAACCTGCTTGAGTGTTAAGACTATGAGGACCTATCTTTGGGGGGTCTTTGCTACAAGGGTTATTTTTACCTCATCTGGGACTTTTGGAGGATAAGAAGTCTTCCTAGAAGGAGCACACACAAACACCATAGCCTAGAATGTTAGGGAAAGGGAGACCACTACTCCAACACAGGGTCCTCAAGTTACATCCTGTCAGCCCACTGTAGCTCACTGCTATTCAAAACAGCAAGGAGCCAAGAGCTCCATCAACAGTTTTAAGTCTACTAAAGAAAGAGAACTTTAATCCTGTGAAACCTGTATGTGAAACCCAGGCTGTGCGCTGGCACTGTTCAGGTAGCGTGTAGCCACACCCATTCCCTGTCACCCATGACCACTGTCACAAGTAACATGGAACTGAGGCTTCTTTATTCACTTCCTGGGGGTTTCCATCCAGCCACTCGTCTACTCTCGTACCCACCCACCAAGAGGAGGAGATTCTGAGTCGAAGTACGCTATCCCTTTGTCTGGCTACAACTTGAGGCATCTGAGGCCCATGCAGAGCTCTGAGTTGTTGGCATCCTAGCACAAGGAAACAAGCATTTCCCCATGAACATATGGGGAAGGACTCTCTCTGTGTCCTGAACTTGACCGTATGTCTGTTGCCCTCCTTCCTGTCTGCATGTCCCCTGGGCACTTTCCATATGCAGTGCATGTGCTGAGGAAGAAGATGAAGCACTAAGACAGTTGCCTGCCCATCCATCCAACATACCCTTGCATCCATTCATTATCTACTCATTCATCTACCCATTCATCTACCTATTTATCTATCCATTCATCTACCCATTCATCTACCCATTCATCTACCTATTCATCTACCCATTCATCTACCTATTTATCTATCCATTCATCTACCCATTCATCTACCTATTCATCTACCCATTCATCTACCTATTCATCTACCCATTTATCTATCCATTCATCTACCCATTCATCTACCTATTCATCTACCCATTTATCTATCCATTCATCTGCCCATTCATCTACCTATTTATCTACTCATTTATCTATCCATTCATGTGCCCATTCATCTATTATCTCCCATTCATCTACCCATTCATCTACCCATTCATCTATCCATTCATCTGTCCATTCACCTACCCACATATTCACTCCCCCTGCCCCCTGCCCATCATGCATCCACTCACCATCAACCCATCTATGATCATCTATCCATCTACCTACTATCTAAACATCCACCCACTACTCACATATCCATCACACATCTACTTACCATTTATCTATCAATCTACCACTATCCACACACTCATTCTCTTATCCATCCATCCACCCACAATCCATCCATTCACACCACCACACATCCACTCACACCACCACACATCCACTCACACCACCACACATCCACTCACACCACCATCCACTCACACCACCACACATTCACTCACATCACCCATCCACTCACACCACCACATGTCCACTCACACCACATGTCCACTCACACCACTCGTCCACTCACACCACAATCCATTCATACCACAACACATTACAACCACCCACCCACTCACACCACCATCTACTTACACCATCCACCCACTCATACCACCATCCACTCATACCACCATCCACTCACACCATCCACCCACTCACACCACCACATATCCACTCACACCACAATCCACTCACACCACCATCCACTCACACCACCACACATCCACTCACACCACCACACATCTACTCACACCACCACACATCCACTCACACCACCACACATCCACTCACACCACCCACCGACTCACACCACTCTCTGTCCACACCCCCATTCTTTCACACTCTTCTTGTCCACTCATCACTTACCATCCATTCACCCATCATCCCCTCTCCATCTGTCCACCACTCACCTGCCCACCCCAGCCATCCATACATTCATGCTCGACACGTTTATTCGGCGAATGTTACTCAAGTGTCCGTTTGCCCAGCTCCATGCTGGCTGGCTCGGGACACACTGCAGGACTAAAAGACGGGTCTCTGCTTTGTGGGACGCATACACACAACCTATTCTGTCTTCACGAGTTAACAGAGGGGCTGTGGAAATGGCTCAGTGCATGAAGTGCTTGTTACATAAAGATGAGGGTTGACCTCCAGATCTATAGAATCCACATAAAAGCAAGGCAGGGTATAATCCAAACCTGTGGGCCGTTAGAGACAGGAAAACTCAGAAGCAAGCTGGGGCAGCCACACTAGCCAAACCTGGATTCTGTGAAAGAACCTGCATGCACACACACACACACACACACACACACACACACACACACTAGACACTAGGAAGATGCCCAGCACCATCTTTAGACTTCACCCCCACATGCATGTGTAACCCCCAGTGTTGACTTGCCAAAATATGAACACACATGCAACAGAGATGTCCTGGCTGTGGTGGAGGTTAGACCCACACCTGCTGAAGGGTGAAGTCACACAGGATGGCTAAGAGGCTGAGGCTGAACTAAGGTGACCCCTAGACCTGGGTCAGAGGAGGGCAAAGCACTAGGAAAGGCCAGGGCCATGTGCAACTGAGGCTCTTGTCCATGACACACGAGCCTGTGTGCTAAAACCAGAGCAGAGCCAGAGCTTTCAGGGTTCAGTGGGGGAACTGTTCCCCAGGGTACTTTGTCCCCCATGCTTGGATAAGTAGTGTCCCTGAAAATTCAGACAGTGCACGCTTATCTGGAACTTAGGTTGCTGCAGGTCTAACTAGTTAGAAGGAGCCATGCTGGATTCAGGTGGGTATTTAAGCCAGTTGACTAGAATCCTTACAGGATTGACTTTAGAGCTGCAGAGGAGACACATGGAGAAGGCATCTGAGAGTTGAAATGCTTGCACATGCTAAATGCTGGACCCGCAGAAGCTGGATGGGAAGAGGAAGGGACTTTTGGCCCAGAAGAGTCTTTAGTGTTGTGCTTCTGGTCTCCAGACTGGAGAATGAGGTTCTGTTGTTCTAAGGCACCCACTTTTCAGTAACTGGTGTCGTGACCCCTGGAAAGCAACCCCAAGGTCAGGCTCGCCTCCCCTTTGCTGGGCATGGCTACCTGGCATGGAGATGCTGCTGGCCCAGGATGCAGCAGCTCATCACCAAGACTGAACTTCTTCACATGGGAAGGCAGGGGGCAGAACTGGCTTAGCACACAGTAGGTGCTTTACAACATAGCACAGTGAAGGTGCTTTACAACAGATCTTTCCACTTACTGGAAACTAGCTATGTTCAAGTCCCTTTTATCTTGTTTTTAACTTTTCTGTATGTGGTATGCACATGTATACACATGGATGTGTGTTTGTGTGTGTGTATGTGTGTATGCATATGTGCATGTGTGTCAATGAGTGTGTACACGTAAGTGTGTGTGCATGTGTCAATGAGTGTGTCCACATGTATACATGTGGATGTGTGCAAGAGTATGTGTGTGCATGTGCATGTGTGTGTCAATGCATGTGTGTACATGAGTGTGTATGCGTGCATGCATGTGTGTCAATGTGTGTGTGCACATGCATGCATGTGGATGTGTGTATGAGTATGTATGTATGCACGTGCATGTGTGCATGAATGTGTGTGTGTGTGTGCTAATGCATGTGTGCACATGAGTGTGCGGACCCTACATTGATGTCTGGAATCATCTTTGATTGCCCTTCCATTTTATTTATTGAGGCAGAATCTCTCAATCAAACCCAGAGCACATCGATATGACTAGTCTTGCTGACCAGCTTGCTCCTGGCCCAGTCTGCCTTTACACGGGTTTCTCATGATGCACACTTGGGTCCTCATGCTTACACAGGACGTTCTCTGACCATTCAGCACTCTCCCCAGTCTACATCCTCATTGTCTAAGACAATCTATCTCTAGGGATCACGACCTGACCACTTCAACCTGTGCCCTGTCCTGAACCCCACAGCTTGTTCCATCAACCCCTGGCCGCTCACTCTGGCAGCGCTGCTGAAGTTCTTGCCCTGCTGTCTCTGAGGATAAGATGTCTCTCATGAGGTCCCTGCCTGCCTCAGTACTGAGACTGGGGGGTGGATTCAGTTTCCCACTTCTGCAGATGATTTAGAAAGGATTCTGAGGCCAAGGAGGTCGTCCTGGAATGCTGGCTAGACAAAATAATGTATCAGAAAATTCCAAGCGGCCTTCGGTCACAGCTAGAATGTGGCTGGTGAAGTCTTTCCCAGCCGGCGATGGGGCTCTCGGGGGGGAGGTGCCTTCCAGCTGCAACTGCCTAGCTGGACTTCCACCTCTGCCATTGACTCTTGGTCCTGTCTTGGTTAAAAGCCCAGTGGATAGGCGGACAACAATCAGCTGCGCTTAGAGCAGCCTCTAGCCCTTTTGCTTGAAAACATTCTGTAAGGATTCACACCTGACAGACCAGGTGGATTACTCCACCCATTAGGGCCAGGATTACTGTGGTCCCTGGCAGTGGGGAGTAAACCTGGGGCAGGAAGTTTGGGAGGCATGATGGTGATATCCCAGTGGCAGTGAGGTGACCCGTGGGCCATGTTCAACTAGCTGATGGCTTCCCGGTTGGATCCCACCTTCCCTCCTCTGGCTCTTAGACAGCTGTGAACTCAGATGCACCACATTGTCCAGATGCCTCCCAATGACCAGCCCTCTTATGCAGCTAGCAGCTACAGGTAGTGAGCATCCGTGGGGTTGGTAGCCATCATCTTTCTGGTGGAGAGAGCGCTATGGGGTCAGGAGATCAACAGCATCTTTAGCTTCCTCCTATCTGAGTTCATCCAGATAACATTCCTCCCAGTGGAAAAGTTAACTCTACCTTCTGCACCTCCCGAGGATCCACGCCACTTTTGAAATTAGAATAGAAGTCTGGATGGGTATGGGTATGTCCTAACAGGTGGTCTGGGCCACCTGGGCAATTCTCAGACAAAATAAGGTGGCACCGGGTGGGTCATCTTTAGTACCAGGTATTCTCATACCACCCTATGGTGAGCAGACACTTGGTGCGCTCTGTGGCCTGCTGGGGCCTGGCCAGACCCGGTGACAAGATGAGTTGGACTTCATGGTCGTATTGAGATGCTGGGGACTTACATGCCCCCCACTCTGAGGGCAGCATGCTGTCCTCACAGAGGAAGTAAACGAACATATGTGTGCCACAGTGACACTCACGTGGATGCAGGCTTGGAAACCATCCCGATGGGATGGGAGGGGGTTTTAACTTAGAAAAGAGGTCCCTTTTTACTTCTTTGCATGAGTCACTTTCCCAGAGCGTGGAGAGATGGGCAGGCGGTTCTTATCTTTAAACCCCATGTACTTAACGCTTATTAAAATCAATACCGTCCATTAGCCGGCTCCGTTTCCATTTTTAATCATTTATTGATATACGGCCTGTGCTTTTATAGGACTAAGCAAATTTCCGCTCTCCATGTTCCTCTGCAGCCCGGGGGCAGGCCGTGCGCGGCCGCGGGACGTAAATGTTTATTTACTGCCTGCTTCCTGATTGAGAACATACCTGGTCCAGGCCTTCAGATGGCTTTTACACGGGGGACTCGGGCCACTTCCTGTTCTCCAGACACACAAGGCCATTTTTAAGGAGCATAATGAAAGCAAGGCATTGTGGCCACAGTCACGGGCCGGGCGGCCAAATGGGCGGCAGAGCAGGACACAGAGGGTTTGCTATTTACCAGCTCAGTTGCTTCTTGCTGGGGGCAGGGTGAGCCCTTCTCAGCTGGAGCTGTGACACTTCCCTGCATATCTGTTGCTCTCTCCTGAGATTCAACAGGCTCCAGCCTGTGGCTTTTTGTCTGGGAGGAACCAGGTGACCCATGGCAGGACCAGGTTCTGCATATCCCTTTACTGAGGAGGTCTGTTGGCCCTAAGGATGATGACAATTGTCCCCTCTTCACCTTCCTCTTCATACACAACCCAGCCTGGGTCCTGTGTCTTGTCTTACCTCCCAGATTTCTCTGAGCTTCAGTGAGCTGGCCAAGAGGCTGCGCCCAAACTGTCTGAACACGTCTTTAGATCAGCCACTGTGCTTTGTCCAGGGAAGAAATACGGAAGTCTCTGCAGACTGGGAGTCCTCTACCGTAACACTTCATAAGGATGTATGAGTGTGAACCAGTTGTCAGTGTGGAGAGACAGATGGATGGGACTGTCTGGCTACAGATGAGGGGCTCCAAGACCTGGGGTAGATGCTCCTCCTTCAGGGTTCCATCAACTTTGTACCCTGATTTGTCCAGAGGTATCATACAAAAGCTGGCCCTCAGTCTGAGGTGTGCTGGCCTCTTAGCTGCCCCAGGAGGCTGACACTCAACACTTGGCAAAACTCAGATTCACATGGCTGCAAAACCAGGCACATACCCAGATACCAGGTGGGTGGGTTCAGAGGGCATGTGACAAGATTCATCTTCTTCCTTCTGAGAAGCCTGGAGCCCATGGCTGCCTCAGGGCTGTCGGACTCTGTGCCAGTGGGGGCTGCAGCCATAGAGCTAGAGGAAGGGCACCCAGGCCCCAACCATTTCCAGACTCCCCAGGAACTCTGGGTGCTCTCAGGTCCTCCTGGAGTGGAGTGGGTGGATCTAGTGTCTATGTTTTACATGTATAGAATCAGCTTTATTTCTGTGTTTTGGTTTTGTTTTTATACCACTTAGTGGTTTGTGGGAAAATACAGTTGCTGCTAAAATAAGCTGAAATACACTTGTCAGCCTAGATACCTCAGCCTCACACACAGGAGACTGAGGCACAGAAAGGAGCCGGAGTCTCACGGAGGTGTGACCTGGAGATACTGACTTCCTTCAGGAATCTGCCCCCGGATTCCCAGCTACCCCTTCATTAAGGGCTTTGGTTATGGGCAAGTATGAAGGAAGAGGGGCCTCTCCTTGCCCGGGCGTGCAAACATCACCACAGGCATGCCAAAGGCACACCGCTGGCCACCCAACTCAGGACACCAGGCCAGCAGTTGTGGGTTGTATGTGCATCTGTGATCGGTGGCTTCATAAAACGCCTTCTAATGAAAGTAACACACACAGAGGGGCAGGCATCCCAGGATGCGGAGCAGCGTGGCGAAGAAATGCGCTTGTTAAAAATGTGTAATGAGAGACAGAACAAATCCCCAATATCGGCCAACGCTGTCGTTAAATCCCTTAATGATAGGGGCATTTTCTCTGGTGCGCCGCACAGTTTGTTATAAACCTCTTTGGCCTGGCGGAGTGGGGGCCAGAGGGTGGGATAAGAGGAGTGTGTGTGTCGGGGGTGGCTGGCTGGAAAAAGTCTGTCCTGGAGGCGGAGGCCAACCTTGCTTCGTCTCTCCTCGGCTTTGCCCTCCTGTGTCTGAGCTGGCATGTTGGGCTTCGACTCACAGTCTTTAGAGCTGTCAGTAGGTCACCACTGAGACACTCTGGGTGCTGGCTAGGTATTTGAACCTAGGCCTGGGGCTATCTTTTCCTCATGGCCTATCAACCTACCAGAAAATGCTCATGGGTCAAGTACAGTTGTCCCAAGGGTGCAACCCAGAACTGCCACATGAAAAGGTTCTTTTGGAGTGTGGAGTAGGGACAAGAAATCACCTAATATTCAGAACCAGAGAGATGGGTAAGAGTCAGAACCTGTAGCTCAGGGTGACACTTGGTTTCTGAAGCCTATGCTGACGCCTAGCAGGTGTTCCAGGGACTGGGAAGAGTCACTGTTGTCAGGCTCCTGGCTTGGGGGTCTAGAAGGAAAAGGGGATTTTGGCTGGACTCAATATTACTTCCCAGGACCCTTTTCCCCCTCTTGGAGCAGAGCCCAGTGTCCTTTGGAGGGATCATCCACGTCCATTCCTGACCTTTATGGCTCCGCCAAACTTCTGAGGCAGAGGCCATCCCTGCTGTTATGAGGTAGAAGTCATGCAAGTGGGTGAGCATGTGGCCTTTGAACCCTGGAGTATCGCCTCAGAGTTTTAACTACCCTGGTTCTTCCAAGCATAGGGTCGGGTATGGTTCCTGCCTCTTGCAGCACCAAGATTTTGACACCGAAGGGTCTTCGCCTCTGTCCCAGCCCTGTGGGTGGAAACAGACTCCATCATGTTGGCCACTTCTAAGAACAGGGCACATTTTCCTGTGAGTAGGGACATTGGTCTGAAAACAGAATGGGGTAGACTCCCCAGAGTCCTACACATGTCCTTGGAAGAAGATGTACACATCTTTACACTGTAGGTGGCCCCAGGCCATGTGGTCATGAGTGTTGGGTGCCTCTGTTTGGAAGTGGCAGGGAATAATGAGGAAGGAGACACTGGGACTGGACCCTGTGGCATCTGACCTTCACCCCAAGGCTGACGATCAGGCTCAGATGTCAGCTACCTCTTGTGAGCCTGGGAAGCAGGGCTGGGAGTGTGCCCAGCAGACGCCTTTGCTTTACACATTTTAAACACCTCTGCACATTCCCCCGGGTGCAGCCTCAAGACCAAGGAGAATATTATATTCCAATTCTTAGGGATAGGGTACAAAATTCATATAGGATACCTAAGGGGCAAAACTACATTTGGGAATTTCAAGACCCTTGGTGGATGTTGCAGCCTGTGTCTTGCCTCTCCCCTGTGTCTTGCACCTCTCCTGCCTCTCCCCCGTGTCTTGCACCTCTCCTGCCTCTCCCCCATGTCTTGCACCTCTCCTGCCTCTCCCCTGTCCTGCCTCTCCCCTGTGTCCTGCCTCTATCCTGTGTCCTGCCTCTCTCTTGTGTCTTGCCTCTCCCTTGCCTCTCCCCTGTGTCCTCCTCTCCCCTGCCTCTCTCCTGTGCCCTGCCTCCCCCCACCTCTCTCCTGTCTTGCCTCTCCCCATCTTTCACTCACTCCATCACTATCATCCCACCAGCTCTGCCCAAAGCTCTGCTAACTTCTTGTCAGTCATCCATCTGGAAATTCAGACCACGCCCAGGCCCAGCTGGGTTGGGTTTGCTCAGCACCCTCATCCCCTTGTCCTGCCTGGAAGAAGACACAGGTGTGCTTAGCAGAGCGGGGTGGGGGGTCCTACTCCTCAGGGCTCTTGTTTGGGGTCTGGCTGACATGCTGAGGCTCTGTCTGGATGGGTAGGGCTGAGCACTTGGGCTCCTAGGCTCCCATGTCCACACAGGAGGCCTCAGAATTTGATTATGCACTGGAGCAGAGCAAAATCCTCCTCACCAGAGGCTAATGAAGGACCCATGCACACACTTCCAAGGGCCACATTCTGGAAATATTGAAGAAGGCGGCTGGTGTTTTATGTCTAACCCTGATAGCCACATCTGAGAGTTGAAAGCCAGGGTGCTGTGCAAGCCCTTCTCTTCTCTGAGGTGGTGGCTGGTTTTCCTTCATGCCTCAGTTTCCTTACTTGCTCTGTCTACCAGGCAGAGCAGCTGGGAGGTACTGTGAAGCTGTTATGCTTTGTAGATGCTTTTGTTGAGGAAAGAGCCAGTGAGCACAGACTGACGGGTTCCATTGTCCTTCCAGGGAGGTCAAACCCTACCCCAAATCCAAATACCTGAGTGAGTTGTGATGATGAGCCAGGACACATGGTTCTGAGGGACACTAAAGTACCTCTGCTGAAGAAATTCTTTATCTACGCCCTAGGTAGAAACTGGGCAAAGCTGGGGTGCCCCAGCCTTCCCACGAGCCACTCCAGACCAGACGATTCGGTGCTCCCTGCTCCTCGAGTAACTTCCTGGGCTCTAGGAATAGGAATGCCCATGCGTGCCCCAAGCCTTTTGCAAAGGACAGAGCACATTGAAGCACAGGCAGAGGATGCAGAAAGGCCAGGGAAAGGCTTGGTCAGGTGTCCTCTTGCCCTCGTAAAACTTGCTTGGCAGTCACATGGAAGCCTTGGCCGGACTCTCTGCCCAGGGCAGCGGTTAAATGAGCTGCCTGAGGGCCCAGGTGTGGATATTTTTAATAGTCTGTGACCTGCCATCCACTCTTGGCTGGGTGTTAACGGCCAAATGTTTTGCAAGTAAATTACCAGAAAGAATTATTCCTGAGAGGCAGAGATTTGTGGGAAGGTGTTAGAAAACTGGACAGCCAGTAATGTTTGTCCCCGTCCGTCCCTACAGGCACAGAGGACAGCTGGTGTGGCCAGCTGGGCCGCTCCTGAGGCCAGGGCAAGGTGCAGGTTGGAAGGAAGGGTGATAATCTCTTCATGCAAGTTGCTTTCCTAGAGCAGGGCCTGTGGTGAGCTCTCCCTTCGGCCTCCTTCCCCAAGTCGGGGTTGGGGCAGGGATCTGGACAGATGTCTTGGCAGCAGAAGTCCCTCTCTGAAAATGTCATGAGTGTATCTTAGGAGTTGGGTCTGGGTCTGAAGGAAGCTGTCCAGATGGTATCCCTGATTCTGGAGACAGGAGCTAGAAGGTGGAGGGGTTTGACCGGGCATGTACCTCCTTCAAGACAGCTGGTCTGACCTGCATTCTACCCAGTCCTGCAGCTCTAAGGAAGAGAGGGTACGAGGATGGAGTTGGGAATGGGCATTCTTCCTTGTAAGCCCCAAGAGAAGAGATGACCTGGTCAGGAGCCACTGGCTAGTTTCATGGCCAGGAAAGCTGCAGGCTGTTCCTGGAAGGAAGGAGTAGGCACTCCTCTGTGGTGCCTTGTCTTTGGAGGTAGGCAATGAGGCCAGAGAGGAGGTATGGCTGGAAGCTGTAGCAAAATGACAAAAAGACATATTATACTGTCCCAAGGGGGGACACACAAGTGGAGGTTCCTGCAGTGAAAATGTCAAGCTCATTACAGGGGTGGTGACCCCAGAAATGGATGAGTAGGTGGGATGAAAGCCCTCACCTGATGTCATTGATAAAAGTGATAATCTGCTTCCTAATGCCACATCAGCGAAGACCACTGGGGTACCCACTCCACTTGCTCTCTGCCTGGACTCCTCCTCCTGGACTTCAAGCATCAAGAGCAATGTTGCTGGAGCAGGGGGTGGAGGGGGTCTGAAGCTGTCCTCAGCTGATGATCTGCTATTTCGTGGGAAGGGAAGACAGGTTACACTGTGAGGCAGGCCAAGGTTGGTAGCTGGACTCCGTGTTCCTGGCCAGCATTGAACATCCTGGAGAGTTCTTTAACCCACTGAGCGATCCCCATCCCCTTCTCATATGTGCAATGCAAAAGAAAAACTCCATCTTGGAGCTTTGGTGGGTAGTGAGTGATACACAGTTCAGCACCTGACTCAACACCATACAGAAACCAGTGCTGCATGGGACACGAAGTTCCCCATGGCTCCCATGGGGCTGTAGCTAATGTCCAGCTCCCTGAGGCCTTGTTAATACTGTCCGTGGTTAGGGTTTAACAATAGTGTGGACACTTTAGTGCCAGGCTACTGACCTCGGTGGGTTTGTGCCCTGTGCTGGGACTGGAGGGTGGGCACCACTGCTGTGTATAGGGAGACATTCTGGTAGGTAAGCACTCAGTCTTTGAGGCTCTGGAACAGGAGTGCCCTGCAGGCTGTCTGGGCAGCGGGAAGTTAGAGGGGGAAGGGGGACAAGAGGGTGAGAAAAGGGCATTGTGAAACCATAGCAGTCCCCCCCTCTCATGGCACTTTGAACAACCCCTTTGCCCTCTGCAGACTGGGCTCTGCGTCTTTAAGACACTAATGGGCCCTCTTTTTTTAAAAAAATGACAGTTTGCTCACACACTCACAGGTTCTCGTCTGACATCAGCAGGGAATCAAAGATATTTTATTATTTGGAAATTCCATATAGGGAAGGCAGCCTCGAGGGTCTGTCATGGCTCCAAAACCCACACCTCCCCCGGGAGTTAATTATTTTCTTAAAATGCAACTTGCACCGTTGGTCTAAAACATTCCAACTGTGTTCACAGTCTTTAAATCTTCAGTAAACCTTAGAGTTTAAATCACTTGCAGATAAGAGTAATTCTGTTGGGGAGAGGGAGCCAGCCTGCAGCAGAGGTGAAGTGGACAAAATGAAAAGCCCATTGACTGAGGCTCCTTGGGTACCTCCTGACCGGCTGCTCAGAGCACAGTGGCTGTAGGCAGAACCTGACAGAGCCTGGATCCCAGGGCTCCAGCCAGGGCTTCCCACCTGCCTTCTAGGTAGGCTAGACTCAGGCTCTTTGTGTTGAACCTGACATTGGCTCAGGTGAGAGCCTCAAAGACTGAGTGCTTACCTACCAGAATGTCTCCCTATACACAGCAGTGGTGCCCACCCTCCAGTCCCAGCACAGGGCACAAACCCACCGAGGTCAGTAGCCTGGCACTAAAGTGTCCACACTATTGTTAAACCCTAACCACGGACAGTATTAACAAGGCCTCAGGGAGCTGGACATATTTGTCTGATAAGAACCTCTGCTCTCCATAATGGACATTCCCAGAGGGGGCCTGGGTGTGAGCCTGAATGTTCGAATGTAGCCTGAATTTCTACTGAGGACTGATGTCCACTTAAGACTTGAGGCCTACCTGGGGTCTAGTACCCACTTGTTATATAAGCATTCGCCTGGGCCTGAGTGTTTTCACTGGGCCTTCATTTTCACTTGGGGCCTACAGTACACCTGGAGTCTGCTGTCTCCCCAGGGTCTGATGAACACCTAGATACTATTGAGACCTGGGCTTGGAGCTTGTTTGTCAGTACTGGAATTGGTTTCTACCTGAAGTCTAGGTATGAACTTAGACTCTGAAGCATGGTCTGATGGGGCTTGATAGGTCTTCCAGATCCCCCAGATGCCGCCTCCAGCACTGGGCCCATCTGACCACTTTAGATCAGAGCCTGAAAGGTATGTTAGTATAGCTTACATGAGGCAACTGGTCTTGGGTAGGCAGCCTTTGGGTCGTCACTTTGCCTCTGGTCCCTCTAGGCACAGGCAAGCTACCAGATCATCATGGAAGCTGGTATTCCCTTCCAAAGGCCTCCTATAATTCAGAGAAGAGCGGGAAGCAACAGCAGCCCAGGGTGAGCCAGCAGGGCAACTGGATTAACCATGCTTTGTTCTAGGTCGTTTGGGTTTCTGAGGTACCAGTTCTGATGCTTGCTGACCCCATCAAAATGTTATCATCTTCAGCTGAATCTCCCAGGACACAACCACCTCAAGGACATCCTTAGCCCAACCTCCAAAGTCAGGTGAAGTCACTGGGGCAGAGAAAAGGAGTAAAAGTCATAAGAAAGCTTGTTTGTTCTGGTGGGGCTTGCTAGGTCTTCCAGATCCCCCAGACTGCAGCCTCTAGCTCTGGGCCCACCTGACCACTTCAGGTTAGAGCCTGAAAGGTACTCACTGCATGAGTCCTCGTTCAGGGCTTTTCCTATACCCTGTTTGTCCCCTCTTGGCAGAGAGGGCAGTGCAGGAGGAAGGGGAAATCTAGAAAATGGCAGAGGGGATCTGTATAGCCTCTAAGGACCTCTACGTAGCTCTGGAGACGGCTTTCTGGAGGCAGGTGCTGACCCACTTGGCAAGAGGGGATGTCATGTCCATAGACAAGAGCCATCCCTGCCAGCCCCTCCTCCCTAGTACCCCCCCACACACACTGAGGGGCAGCTTGCAGGAGCCTGTCAGCCCTGGCTTCCCTGCCCCAGTCCGACATTTGCAAATGCTTTCGCGGACCATTGCCATCAGCTTTGCAGCTACTTCAGGGAGAGCGTGTGTGTCGGTGTCTCTCCTGGTCACCCTGGCCCCAGAGTATGGGAATGTGCTTTCTGCCTCCTCCCCTGGACCCGGCCAGCTGGCCCTCTCCCAGCAGAGACTATTGATCAGTCTCAGCAGAACAGTTGTCAAATGTAGGCGTGTGCTGCCCAGTGGGTGCTGTTTTTAGACATCACCCAGTAGCACCAGCTACTAATGGGCACAGGGGTGTCTACCTGGTGGCACCCCAGCCTGGACTTCGTGTTTCTCTGCGGCTCCCACCCTTCCTGAGAACATCTGTTGTGTCAAGGAGGCAGACTTGGTTTGTTATCTATCCCCTCATACCCACCCTATGTTCTCAGCCCCCTCAATAGCTGGAGCTATGGGATCCAGATTCTGGGATCCCTGATTCTCTGGAGAAAAGAGAGATTCCACCATATATCCCTGAGGGAGCATACCCAGGGAGCAGGAAGAAGTAACTCTCATGGAGTGTCACCCTGGCCCTTTAGCATCCTCTGAGAGAGGTTGTCTGCGCTCTGCCATGCAGCCCCTGCAAGCAGAGGCTCTAGAGGCACCCTTGGTCTGGCCCTGCTCTCACCAAATAGCATTTTGATGAGTTAAGTGTGAGAGAATTAAAAACAACCCGATTAAATTTCCTTTATAAATACACATGGGTTTGGAAATCAAGGGGAAAGCGGCTTCGGGCAATAAAACTCTATGTCCACGTTCCCCCAAAGCCAAGGGCGGGGCTACTGGTGGCGTTCTCGGCCTGTCGCTCTGTGCTTGGCTCATGCACACGATCTAAGCCCCCTGAGTCTGAGGGAGTTCAGGCTTCTTCTCTGCCCTATCCCTGCTTTATACCTCCATACCTGGCTTGTATCACTTGTAGACACAGCTGGTATCTCTACACTACCCCCAACGGTGACAGTGCCCACGGCTGCCAGCGTGTCTGTCAGTCTCACCTCCAGTGGCCAGGCCAGGCCTAGCCCCACTGTTTAGGAAAGTAAACAGAGACAGAGGAGGGTGCCACTGGACACATGTCTTTTGTCTTTTTATTATTATGGAAGACATCCCTCACATACCAGGGAGCAGCCAGGAGCTCGGGGGTGGGGAGTTGGGGAGGGGGCTCGGGTCCTCAACTTCTTTGCTTGTGGTCTCTCTGGGAAGAGAAGAAAGAGGCAGTCGGGTATGGATGGCGGGGGGAGGGGTCTGGAACCGTGGAACTTTTGAGGTCATTGGAAAGGCAAACAGAATCATTAACAGTTTCCAAAAATAACCAAGCAAGAGTGAGGTTCCCAGAGTCTTTCCAAGTGGCAGGGCTTGGACAGGGGGCACCTCGAGAGAACAGGCATAGAAATATCCAGGCCTGGGGTTGGCATGTTTCTCCATGTTGGCTTCCTGAACTTCGTCTGTAGGATGGGTCAACGCTGGAAAAGAGAACATCGTATGCATTCACTCAGGTCCTTATACAGAAGTTTTCCTGCGTGTTTGTATTTATCAGCTGCGCCTTGTGATATGATAGGCCAGGCACTACTCTGCGATCTTTTGTTAACTACTTAGTTAGAGTATTACTGTCACTGTTTATGTTATACCTTTTGAAGGGCTTGGAGTGTGGCTTGGTCCCTGCACTCTGCCCTCAGCATACGCTGGGGCTCACATCGGCCTATGAGACATCATGACCTGAGCTGTCAGGATACCCACTGCCCAGCTCCTCAGACCACTGTCAACCCTTCCTTTTGCCTCTACCTGACACACAACCACTGGTCTTCTTGTTGCTTCCGAGTTAACATTTCCTAAAACTCGGTGAAAACAGAGTTGATAACATGCACAGCTGGGGTTTATTGTGGGGATGCTTCCAACACCCAGAGTATGGGAGGCACCAGACAGCACTCGTTCTCCTGCGTGCATGTACCACGGCAAGCTTAATTTCTAAGTTAGAGATGCTGGTCGTGCTTGAGTCTCTGCCTGGCCTACCGGCCTCTTGAAGTACATTGAGTACTTCACGACCTGGAGATGTGACTCAGTGGTAGAAGACTGTCTTAGCCAGGGTCTATTGCTGTGATTGGACACCGTGACCAAAGAAACCCAAGAAGGAAAGGGTCAATTCAGTCTACACTTCCATATCTGTTCGTCACTGAAGGAAGTCAGGACAGAAACCTGGAGGCCGGAGCTGATGCAGAGGCCATGGAGGGGTGCTGCTTACTGGCTTGCTCTCCATGGCTTGCTCAGCCTGGTCTCTTATAGAACCCAGGGATGACCACACATCCAACCCCACCAATCACTAAGAAAATGCCCTTCAAGCTTGCCTATAGCTCACTCTTTCTTTCTTCCTCTTTTTCTTTCTTTCTTTCTTTCTTTCTTCCTTCCTTTCTTCCTTCCTTCCTTTCTTTCTTTCCTTTTTAAATTATTTTTATTTTTAAACATTTTTTTACTTTTGTTTGTTTGTTTTTTGTTTTTTTGTTGTTGTTTTTTTGTTTGTTTGTTTGTTTGTTTGTTTGAGATAGGGCTTCTCTGTGTAACACTGGCTATGCTGATACTCACTCTGTAGACCAGACTGGCCTTGAACTCAGAGATCCACCTGTCTCTACCTTCTGAGTGCTGGTATTAAAGGTGTGTGCCACCATCGCCTGGCTAGCCCGATCTTACGGAGGCATTTTCTCAATCCAGGCTCTGCCCCCTTTCAAATGACTTCAGCTTGTGTCAAGTTGACACAAAACTATCTAGCACAAAGGACTCACCTAGACTGTAGAAGCCTTCCCTGCTCCCCAGTGTGTGTGTGTGTGTGTGTGTGTGTGTGTGTGTGTGTGTGTGTGTATATACATGAAGGTATGTATGTTTGCATGTGCATATTTGTGTTGAAGTCAGAGGTAAACCGTGGATGTCATTCACCTTTTTTTAAGAGACAAGGTCTCTTATTGGGGTCTTGCAAGAGCTGATTATGATAGGCTACCCGGCTCACAAGCCCACAGACCCTTTTTTTTTTTCTGCTTTTTTTTTTCATTATCACTACACCTGACTTTTTAATGTTGTTGCTGGAGACCAAACTCAATTCATGGTTCCTATAAGGGCAGCGTTTTGCCCACTGAACCACTCCCTGGCTTCCTTGTTGCTGGCTTGGAGCTGAGTCGCAGCTGACAAATTCTCTTTACCTCTGCTGAATCACCGAGTCTACTGAAGCCCCGCTCAGAGTGACAGCATGGAGTGTTACCTTGTCTGGTTCACTTGTCTGGCAAGTGCCTCACACAGATTCAGAATATGTGCCTATAGACGCTCTACCACCCTAGCAGGATGTGCCAAGCCCAGAGTACCAGTTGTAGGTATGGGGTGTGTGCTCCAAAGACCTAGGCACACCCATGAATGTGTACACAAATAAAATATGGAGTCCCAGGGGAGGAGAAAGGAGTTATAGAGGCTCTACATCCATGGCATTATGGGGACAGTAAAGCCCTTGGACTAAGTTCCTGCAACCTATCCACTGAGCTGAAGGCCCACAGGTGGGTGGTGGATGCCGTGCAGATGTTGTGAATGTCTACAGAGAAGCTTCCTTCCGCCAAATCTTTTCCTCCCTGTATCAGGTCAGCTTGAGCTTGACCCCAGTTACTCTTTGCCAGTTCTGATGGCTGAGCAGTTCTGGAGCCTACTGTGATCTCGGAAGATGGCCTCTTCTGGCCCTTTCCAGGCTGCTTCAGACCAAAGAGGTAGAAAGACAAGCTGTCAGGTATCAGGACCCCAGCCTCTCAGGATAGCCTTTCTGAACTGGGTCCCAGGTAACAGATCAATCCCCACCCCCTTGCCTATGCCTGAGGGCTGAGGGCCCACCTTCTCTTATACGTACTCTGGGGTCCAGGTGAGCAGTATGCTCTCTTGCAGGTAGGCAGCAGTGAGAGAACCCTGAGGAGAGAGGAGGAGCATTCCTCGTGCCTTTGAGACCTTTCACTGGCTGCTCCTGGAAGTCCAGCCCTGCTCTAGACACACAAGGGTCCTGGCTACTGAAGAAGAGGCAATGAGGCCAAGATGGCCAACTGGGTGACTTCCTTCACAGAATTTTAGCCCGGGGAGGTGGCAGGTGTAGATGCTGGGCAGCCATGATGGTGAGTGTGAATTCTGAAGTCCTAGTGAGCTGCGGGTCCACAGCCTGGGGAGGACTGGCTTGGCCCCACTGGGTACCTGGCCCTCCCTCTGCCAATGTGTGCTAACACATCACTCGGGGGTCCACATCTGCCAGTGTGCCAAGAAGTCTTTTTGGATGCTGGGTTGACTTGACCCCTCCCCTGCTGGGCCTGGTCCAGGACTACCAGTGAGCGAGACTGCACCTGAAGAGGCATCTTTGTTTCTGTAATTTCGCCCGTTGGAAAAGTCCCCGGTATTAATATTTATGAGAAATGACCTAATATCCCCGCTGCCTGCCGTGTGTTTGCTTAACATATTTAATGTGATTTGGGGGCTGTGTTACTTTTTAACTGCCTCAGCGAGGGGGCCTGACCTGTCGCTCCCCTCCTGGCCATCTTGCAAAGGCAATGCTTTCCACAATCCCTCCAAATTCCCTATTTTAATAGTTTCAGAAAAGCCCTGGGCCTTGCCTGCCTGGGCCATGGATGGCCAGCCCTGCTCTACGGAGGTCCGGTGCTGCATTCTGGGGGTCTAGGGTCCCTGCATACCTAAGCAGACACAGGGTGGATTGGCAGTGGGTTTCTGTGGGATGAGAAGGAAAAAGGCACGCAGGGGAGTTTCTGAAAATAGCTTCTGTGTAGTTCTGAGACAGCAATTTAAATAAGTGCTTTCTCCCATTTCTCTGGAACACAAAGGTGATTGTTTTTACTCTGAAATAGATGGCCCTTCCACTGTAAATTGATTTTTTTTCTTAGCATCCCTTTGTGTGTTGCATTAGCTAATGCAGGGCAGCGGGCAAACTCCTTGGGGTGACTGGGACAGTGCCTAGCCTGCACCCAACTCCAGAGAGACCATATTCTAAGCAACAAGCCTACTTCTCAGAAGCTGTGTGACATTAACTGCCTTTCTTTACTTCTCTGAGCCCGGCTCTTATGGTGAAAACAATTGACAGCCATAATTGTTTTGGGCTCACAAAGGCATTTGGAAAATCAGGAAATAGAGCTGGGCCATGCTAGAACCTTCCTTAAAGAGGCAAAAGAAGCCCCCCATGGAATTAGCTGGGGCCCTCCCTGGTGCATTGGGTCATGGAGCACCTCAGCTCTGCTATCGATGCTGAGTGCAGCCATCTGGTCACCTTGATGACCAGGAGTGGAGAGAGTCGAAGTCTTTTAGGAATAAGGGATCATTTCTGGATCCAGGTTCTACCACATAGTCCTGAGGATGACAAGTGATCTCTCTGCATGAGGCCCCACAGAGCCATCAGGATTGTGGATTACCTATGAGAGGTCTGAGCTCTGCCTTGTCTATACTATAACATGTCTACAGGCCTGGGGACGCATGCACTGAGAACTTGGGTAATACAAAAAGTAACAGAGAATGCCTGTGTCCTGTCACAGAATGTCCAGTAGAGATGAAAAGAACAACACACCTACCTGGTGGAGGGAGGAGGGTGTCCCAGCTCCACCTTACAGGGACAGAGGTGATTCCCCCAATTATAACAGAAACCAGGGTTCGAAGTTCTGTCCCAGGGGCCAGGCAGAACCATGAGCCCATAACATGCAGCATCCGGGCATCCAGTTGATTGCTTTTGGGTGGACAGTTTCCTATTTTATACTCTGTAACTCTGAGGCTCCCAGAGAGCTCTCAAGAGAGCTGAGTGGGAGCATGTCCCTTGAGGCTATGAGATCCCCTGTCCTGGCCCTCATAAAATCTACTCATAAGCTGACCCCAACAATGAGGCAGTACACATTCAAAAGAGCAGCTCAGGCCTTTCTCCAGGTGTGGGCCCAGTAGCCTAGATGGCTAGTGCCCACCTCCAGGCGACTAGTAAGTTTGGCTTCAGCATCTGAGGGTATCTAGACAGCCTCTCCCTGGCCATCCCTGTCTTCTGCCTTTTCTGTGAGGAAAAGACAACAACTGTAGCCCACCCAAGGAGCCAGGCAGGCAGATGGGTTGGGAAGAAAGGGGGTGAAGACTTTGGGAAGGGACCATGCACATATCTGTGTTTCTTCCAGGGCCATGTCAGTCCTTGGTGTGCTCACTGGAAATGTGGCATGCACTCACCATGTTCTCTTTTCAGTTTCTGGACTGCAGAATGAAGACACAGATCCTGGCCCTGCCACTGGTGAGAGACACAGCCAGCTGCTGTCTCAGGCTGGTCCCTCAGCCTCCTGGACACCAGCTCACAGATCAATCAGTTCCAGCACTTCCCAAGGCACTTCTCGAGTTTCACACCATGGGGGTGATGTCATGGCAGAGGCTGACTGAGCAAGGGAAGAAAGAGGCCCCTCTGTTTCAGACTTGAAGGCTTCCTGGCATTGGGTGTTGGAATTCCTCTTCCTAGATTCAGGAATGAGAGGTCAATGCTTTCGCTCCAGAGTTTGGAATGAAGATTGTCTGTCTGTCTGTCTGTCTGTCTGTCTGTCTGTCTGTCTGTCTATGTCTAAATATATGTATGATTACTATAGAAGCAAGCAATCTATCATCTATCTATCTATCTATCTATCTATCTATCTATCTATCTACCTGCTTACTATAGAGGACAATAGGAGGGAATAGAAAACATTAAAAAATATTTATTTGTATTTTTCTACAGTATGGCTCTACTTACAGCCTGTGAAAATCATCAAATTATCAATCAATTGATCCATCCATCAGCCATTTATCATTTCCTTCTTCCATCCAGCCACTTATCCACTTATCTATCATCCACCCATCCATCCACCCACCCACCCATCAATCTACCCATTCAACCACCCATCCACTGATCCATCCATCCATCCATCCATCCATCCATCCATCCACCCATCCACTGATCCATCCATTCATCTATCCATCCATCCATCCATCCATCCATCCATCCATCCATCCATCCACTGATCCATCCATTCATCCATCTACCTACCCATCCATCCACCCATTCATCTACCCATCCACTGATCCATCCATTCATCCATCCACCCATCCACCTATCCATCCATCCATCCATCCATCCACCCACCCATCCATCCATCCATCCATCTATCCATCCATCCATCCATCCATCCATCCATCCATCCATCCTCCCATCCACTGATCCATCCATCCATCCATCCATCCATCCATCCATCCATCCATCCATCCACTGATCCATCCATTCATCCATCTACCTACCCATCCATCCACCCATCCATCTACCCATCCACTGATCCATCCATTCATCCATCCACCCATCCACCTATCCATCCATCCATCCATCCATCCATCCATCCATCCACCCACCCATCCATCCACCCACCCATCCATCCAACCATCCACTGATCCATCCATTCATCCATCCATCCATCCATCCATCCATCCATCCATCCATCCACTGATCCATCCATCCATCCATCCATCCATCCATCCATCCATCCATCCATCTATCCATTCACCCATCCATCCATCCATCCATCCATCCATTCACCCATCCATCCATCTACCCATCCATCCATCTATCCATCCATCCATCCATCCATCCATCCATCCATCCACCCACCCACCCATCCACCCAGCCAGTCAGCAAGCTCCTATCAAACCATAGGCAGTTATCTCTTTAAATCACATCCAATTTCTTTAAATGAGAAAACTGGTATTTTCCCATGGCTTAACTTAATATCAGTGATCTATTTATCTTCTCTCCCCCCCCCCCACTCTGGACATCATATGCATCCATATGCACTGGTGCCATACTGTCCCTTGATGATGTTTCTATGACAGAATGAGAAGGTTCATCCTGAAAGTTCTGCAGGAAATGCCAACCTTGCAGCAAAGCATCTATGAAGGCCTTTGGTGGCTCAGCAGCCCAGCTGAGGCTTCCCTCTGTGGGGCACAGCTTGTGGGATGGGTGAAGGGTGCTTCTCACACTGGTCACTTTCATTGTGCTGCAGTGTGTGGGGGGGTCAGTGTGGTAGCTGTAGGGGGGCACAGTGTTCCCTGAGTAAGCATCAGGGGAAGTGACTTTTCTAAGGAGCAGTGTGACATCTCTAGGGCAGCCTGAAATCCAGAGATGGGTCCTGTGCTGGGGGCAGTGTATGTCTTAGCTTGCTATGTGGTCCTGGATGAAGACAGGCTTCCATTTGCTTAGCTGTGAAATGAGGTCACATGTGGTGATTACTTTCCTGGGTGAGAAGAGTTGTCCAGCACAGGCTGGGACAGCTCAGAGAGGGCTTCTCCAGGGGAGCTCTGCCCGCCCACTCTCTACTACTCAGGTCGGCCCAGCTAAGCACACACCCTGACGCCATTCACAGGGTGACCTGCCCAAGTGAGAGGACCCAGATGAGCATGGATCCTATCCAGATGCACAGTTAACCTACTACAGGGTTAGTACAGGTTGGTGGCTCAGCAGCCCAGCTGAGGCTTCCCTCTGTGGGGCACAGCTTGTGGGATGGGTGAAGGTTGCTTCTCACACTGGTCACTTTCATTGTGCTGCAGTGTGTGGGGGGGTCAGTGTGATTCTGTGATTCTGATGTTTAACTGACATCTGGGAAGGCACATATTCCCTAAGTGAGCAGATCAGAGAATAGTCATGAACTGAGTAGGTATGTCACCAGCTCCTGGATGGGGATTTCATTTTCTGTGTGGACTTAGGAAAGCCTTAACTGTGTCCATGAGCAAGAAGCCCTGGGATGGGGAAGATCTACAGTCTGCCCAGGCACACAGGCCTTCCTGTTCAGAAATGGCTCCATGCTGGTTCTATGAATGGAATGTTTTGGCCTAATGAGCAAAGGAAGCTGTTTGTGGACTCTGATGGCCAGGAATCTTGGAAACACCAGGTTATGCTTCTATGGCTGACATTACGGTAGAAAGCAAGCAGGCCATAAAGTCGTGTTCTTCTAACACAGACATGCATATGGAATGATATGCACAGTGTAAATTGTATGTGTGAGCACATGATTGTGAGAGTGAGACTGCGCATGTATACATGCGAATGTGCACGTGTGCACATGCACATGCCTAAATTTCTGAGTGTGAGTGCATCTGTGTGCTGCTTCGGGGTGGGAGAGCCTGGTGGCTAGACCAGCAGATGTGGGTATAAGCCTGCTGGGTCTCTCCTACAACACTAGTGCTCTGGGTCTTGCAGCTAGCCTGGAGCCATTTGTCCGATCTCACAGACCACTGCCACTCCCCACTCGGCTACCACATTTGAGCAGTGGTCACTTCAAGATGGATGGGCCTCATCATGGAGCCAGGGACCAGCATGCCGAAAGCCCACCTTCTCCACACATGGACCGAGTTAGTCACCCCTCCCCCATGCCATGTCTGTCCAGTGCTGTGCCCTGGTGGTCAGCCCCTGCCCCATAGCCAGCCCACCTCCACTTCTAATTGGGCCGCAAAGCCATTTAATGGTGTCTGAGCGTCTGCAGGGCTGCTCTAGGCAGAACAATGCACCATTCATGTTCCGAACAGAACACTAGTGATCGGACTAATATCTTTAAGCTAAAAAACAAGACTTAATTGGGACAGATGCTGCAAATTCCAGGGCAAAAGCCCCACTCCCCTGTGATCTGAACCAGGCATGTGCCAGGGCTTCAATTTTAACAGCGGCTCTTACTTTTTTATTGGCATGCACAAAACCCACTAATGCTCTGTGCAACAGGCCAGCGGTGGGTCTCCGTGGAAACCTCCGTGGGTGCAAGGTCTGTGGAACCTTGTGGCTGGCCTTGTTGTTTTGATGGCAATAAAAAATGCCATGTAGTGAATGAACTGTTTCCCTATAGAAACTGGTGGTCTCTTCCTTTCCTCCTTTGGTCGCTCTGTGACTTTTGTCCAAAGAGAGCTTTGGCAGGGCCTTATCTGTTGGACCTTCCCACCCTGATTAGGAGCTGTCAGACTTCTCGGATGTGGCCTTTCCATGCCAAGACACCTCCTGTCCTCTGTTCACTGGATGAGGTCTTCCCCATAGAGCCGCTACTCTGACAATACATACCTACCTTTCCCCCATGCTCTATGTCAACACACTCTCACTTTTAATATATCCCCAGGAGACTCTTAGAAGCCAGTTGCTGACTGCTTTACTGTATCAAATGCTTGTTGGATAGCTTTTCTTTGCTTTCTGTTTTTCTTCCAGAGGAGACAAACCTGAGGGGCTGGAGAGATGGCCCAGTGGTTAAGAATGCTTGCTACTTTCCTGGAGGTCTGAAGTTTGGTTCCCAGGACCCTCACTGGGCAGCTCTCAACTGCCTGCACCCCAGTTCCAGAGGACCCAAAGCCTTCTGGTTTCCACGTGCACTTATCCACACAAAACAGACACACTTACACATAAATAATTTTTTTAATAGCTCAAGCTGGGGACCCAAAAGCAATCTTTCCCAAGCTCCATTTCCATCAGTTAATGGAAGTTGCTGCCGCTGGTCCTAACTTATCTTGGACACGCTAAGAATATTGTTTCTGTTGGAAAAGATAGAAATGATGAACCTTCCTGCCAGTGTGGATGTTCATTTGCTAGAATTCCTGAAGCTGAGAGAGCTGTTGGTGGGATTCCATGATCTAATGAAAGCTTCCAGTAGGGGCTTCAGCTTCAGGAAGAGCTCATCCTGTCGTCTACCCACTCACCATCCACCTGTCCATTCTTCCACCTATCCATTCTTCCATCCATCCATCCATCCATCCATCCATCCATCCATCCATCCACCCACCCATCCATCCATCCATCCATCCATCCATCCATCCATCCGTCTGTCTGTCCATCCATCCATCCATCTACCTGCCCACTCATCCATTCACCCACCCACCCACCCATCCACCTATCCATCCACTCACCCATCTATCCATCCGTCTGTCCATCCATCCATCCATCCATCTTATTCATCTGGTAATAGATCAACTTATTGTCCACCTATCAGTCATCCATTCAAACATCCATCTATCTACCTACCTATCACCCACCTGTCCATCTATTCATCTAACCATCTACCCATCCACCCATCCATCCATCAATCCATCCATCCACCCACCCACCCATCTATCGATCCATCCATCAGTCTATCATCTCTCCATCCTATCCATTCATCTTACATTCCTGTAGTCATCAGACTCTCTACCATCCATCTATCTAGCCCACACATCATATGCTCATCTATCCTCCTATCATCTACTTAGCTACCCATCCATTCATTCATCACCCATCCTTCTGTAGGAGGAGCTAAGGGAGACAGAGAACGAGAGAGGGGGACATGGAGGTGGATGTTCACCTGTCTCTGCCAGTCAAAGGTAGTTGGTATATCTAGGTTGGGTATTGGGTTACACTTCTGATTGTAAGAGTATCTTGTATTAATCTTTACCAAATATATAAGCCTTTAGATAATCTAAGCATGAGAGTCTCATCTGTATCAAGCCCGGGTGGTTGGCGGGATGGTCTGGGCACTGCTCAGCTTTGCAGAGACAGCGTGGAAGACTGGCAGAGTCATCTCCCACGCTGGCGTCTCGTGGGTGGCAGGGCTGGTGTCTCTGGCTGGCCATTTCTAGCTATGGCGTGCACGTGGCCTCATGGTCTCGGAACATGGCGTCTGATCTAGGCAGAGATGCTGCAGCCTAGACAGTTGGATTGACTGGCGGCCGCCTTTTAAATGATTACTTCAACATCCTACATCCATTCTTCATCCATTTAGCTACTCAAGAATTTACCATTCATCCACTGGTTATCTAGTCATCTATTCACCTACTCGCCCACTTCTGTAACTTTAATTCTTTTCAATCCCTATTTTTAATAGAGTTTCTGAAAAGCTTTAAGCTTAAAAGCCCACCACTCACCAGAGGAAGTAAAAAAGAAAGGATATGGGGGAAGTGGACCTGTTTAGAAAGGTTCTTTGGAGCAGCTCCCTTCTGTGTTGCCTGGAAATTTACAGTTCAGCTCACAGGTCAGCAGCAGCAGCTCAGTCCACTGACAAACACTTCACGGATACACCAGCAGTCCATTTTGGTAGAGTCCGGATAGCAAACATGAATCAGCAGCAGGAGCACTACCTAGCAGAGACAGCCAGGCCTGACCCTCGGCACTAGTCGGCAGGAGGGACCAGGGCCAACAGGAGCACCAGGAAAAGTTCTCTCGTGGAAGTGAAGATCAGTGAAGATGTGAGACCCACAAGCATTGCACAGCTATGCTATTGCAAGCATTGCACGTTTTATCAGCAAGCCTAGCTCAGCCTCGGTTACTGCCCGTTGAGTTCTATTTATACACCTCCGGAACATCACATGTCCTCTCACTTGCTTGCTTTAGCAGGACATCCTTTCTCTTATGTCTGCTTCAGGGAAATGTTCCATCATGGTTCTGCCTTAGTCTTTTACCTGTGTCCACTTAAACGAAATGTTCTTTCACGTGTTTGCCCCAGCAAAACACCATCCAACACAGCTGACTTTCCAAAGAACCCTGAAAGCTTCCACTTCACACTCCAATCATCTACTTACCCATCCATCCATCCATCCATCCATCCATCCATCCATCCATCCATCCGTCTACCCATCCACCCTTCCATCTGTCTGTATGTCCATCCATCTACCCATCCATCCATCCACCCGTCCATTCATCCATCCCCCATCTGTCCATCCATCCATCCATCCATCCATCCATCCATCCATCTACCTATCAACCCACCTACCCATCCATCCATCTGTCCATCCATCTACCCATCCATCCATCATGTCTGTCCAACCATCCATTCATCCCCTATCCAGTAGAGACTTTACTTCTGCCAAGTGTCACATTTTTGTGTGCTCTTGTCTGTTAGTACCTCCTTGTACACAGAGTGGATGTGCTTTTGTGGGTTACTGGGTGGCTCTTGGAATAGACTAGCAGGTTGAACAGGTGTCATAGACCCAGAGGAGGCCACAGGGTCAAAGAGCCAGTAAACAAATTCTTCGTAAGACTCTGGTATTCCTTGTTGAAATGCAGGATTTATTTTTAAAGCTGATGGGTACTTGATAGGATTTTCTGGGTATATCGGTCAGGTTTTAGGGGCACTTGCAAATGCCTATCAAAGTGGGTGTGCTTTCTGCAAACACAAGCCAGTATGAAATACTTGATTCTAGGGTCTGAATTTGTTTGTGATACTGTACAATTTCTCAGACCATTTTCTCTGAGGGATGGCTACTCTCAGGGGCTCTCCAGCCTCTCAGGGTTCTGTGTGTGGTGCTACCTCAAGGCAGCCAAGCTGTCACTTCCTCCATGGCAGCGAGGGTGACGACTTTCTTCTGCCTGCTCCCAATTTGACCGTCTCCACAGAAAGATGCCTTTTGTGGACTTTCTGTGGGGTCCCTTTTCCTTCCTAATTGCTCTTGGTCTCCGTGAAGGGCAGATGTACACCTCATGTTGCCTTTGCTGCTTCAGGCTTCTTCTACACATCACACTCCAGCTTCCTTTATCAACACTCATCAGGACAGGTCCTTGATTTCCTGTGATTCCACTTATCAATCTTAAGCTGACTGGTAGTGCATCTCCTGTCTTAGTCTTTGCAAGGCCACACATGTGACCCAATCCCAGCACCTGCACCACCTCTCTTTCACATCTAGAGCTGTGGTTTACCACACACTTTTTACTTGCGGGATGTCACGGTAGTTTCTTTTGTCTCCACATCTGCGTCTATCCAGTAGGCCCCAAACTCTATTTTGCACTGCCACTGTAAGCAGAATCCACATAAAAAGATCCATGTTTCTAGACCTGATTCTGTCCCTTGATTCTACACAGACAGAATCAACTCAGGTGGAGCCTGTTCCCCTCAAGAGAAAGTGTGTTGTATTTCTATGCCCAGATTCCCACAGCTCTGATACCTCCCAACTGCCTACCATCTTGTCGGTTTTACAGGTCAGCAACCAACTGTGTTCTCCGCTCAGGACCTCAGGGGCACTGCCAATGATGTGAGGAGGGTGGTACCACTTGCCAAACTTCAAGGTCTTCTTTCAGGCTTGTGTGGCTGTTGGCAGAAGTTGGTTCCTGGGTTATGAGTGCCTTCATCTCTGGCTATCAGCCAGGTTCTGTTTCAAGATCATTTGCTGTTCAGAAGTCCTTGCTGTGTGGCCTCCTGTATCTTCAAAGCCACCTGAAGGGAGAGCCATTTCTCCTGTTTAATTTCTCATAAATGATTCTCTTCCCCTGAAGGAGCCCTGCTCATCTTTAGGGGATCATGTGATCAGGCAAAGCCATTCAAGAACATCTCCATTTTGGCACCCTAATGGCACCTGCAAAGCCCTCTAGCTCCTCTCAATACAGTTGGGGGAACTTTGGGGTGTGACTACTTTCTAATACCCTCTGGGGCACCGTGCTCAGATCCAGAAAAAGGAGCCACATTCCTGGGATACTGAAGCTGAGAAACAAAGCCACAGTTAGATAGAAATTCAGTCTCTCAAAACAACAGAAGGCTGCAACCTTAGCCCACACCCGGTCTCTCCGGCAGCCGCTTGCAACAGTTTGACTTGTCAGGTGAGCATTGCCCAATTCCTGAACTGCATGTGATGTGCTCCACTGTGTATCCCACGTTTTCTTACACTTTCTCTTCTGTTGATTTAGAATTGTGGTTGTGAGTCATTTTGGAGCAGACATCTTAAGAGGTTTGAACAAAACAGATTCCCAATTCCTCAGGTGACCTCGAGGGGGCTACTGTGGCAGCTGAGTAGGACAACTCCCCAGTCAGCTATTGAGAGAAAAAAAACTGTATACCCAGAAGTAAGCCTAATAGTACTCATGCTTCCTGACGTTAGCTAGACTTTCCGATGTTGAATGACCCTCGTATTCCTCTGGTGGAAGTGTGGCCTTTTAAAAATGTTTGCCTGTTTCATACGGCCAAGTCTAATTTTTTAACTGTTTTACTTATTTAAAAATTTATTCCCACAAATGAACATGACCTCTGCTTTCCCCTTTTGGTAATATCCATTTCTGATGCCAAATATTAAGACAATTTTATCCACATTAAGTAATTCAGAGGGCTGGGAGATGTCTCAGTGGTTAGCACTCTTAGCTCTTGCCCAGGACCCATATTTGGTCTCCAGCTCATGAACATCCAGGTCCAGAGAATCTCATACCTCATTACAGCTCCTCCAGATGCCAGGCACACATGTGGAACAGATACATACATGGAGGCAAAATGCTCATACACATAAAATAGATGAATCTTAAAAATTAAAAACAATAATAGTTGTCAGAGGCGTTTCATTCTATTATCTGGAAGTTTTAGACCAAGGGCTTTACATTTCTGTAGTGTTTCAGAGACTGTTACGATACTCCACTCTGAAGGATATTTTAAATTACCCTTAGGGCCATAGTCCCAGTTGTTTACACAGCTCCTTTAGTCAGCTTTTAAACAAAGCCATGGACATCATTTGAATTTCATTTGTTTCCCCTCTTATATGCTTCCCTGCACCTGCATTCCGCTGCACAGGTGTCATGTCCGCCTGGCCTCCTTCTGCATGAGAGGCCTTTCTGTTCTCCTCATGCTTTGTGGATATTCCTCACTACTGCATCCTCTGCTGCATCCTCCACTGAATCCTCTGCTGCATCCTCCACTGCATTCTCTGCTGCATTCTCTACTACATCCTCTGCTGCATCCTTCACTGCATCTGCTGCTGCACCCTCCACTGCATCCTCTGCTGCATCCTTTACTGCATCCTGCTGCACCCCTACTGCATCCTCCACTACATCCTTTGTTGCATTCTCCACTACATCCTCCACTGCATCCTCTGCTGCACCCTCCACTGCATCCTCTGCTGCATCCTTCACTGCATCCTCTGCTGCACCCGCTACTGCATCCTCTGTTGCATCCTCCATTGCAACCTCTACTGCATCCTCCACTGCAACCTCTGCTGCATCCCCTGCTGCATCCTCCACTACATCCTTTGCTGCATCCTCCACTGCCTCTACTGCATCCTCCACTACATCCTTTGCTGCATCCCCTACTGCATCCTCTACTGCATCCCCTACTGCATCCCCTACTGCATCCTCCACTGCATCCTTTGCTGCATCCTCTACTGCATCCCCTACTGCATCCTCTACTTCATCCTCCACTACATCCTTTGCTGCATCCTCCACTGCATCCTCTACTGCATCCCCTACTGCATCCTCCACTGCATCCTCTGTTGCATCCTCCACTGCAACCTCTACTGCATCCTCTACTGCATCCTTCGCTGCAGCCTCTGCTGCATCCCCTACTGCATCCTCCACTACATCCTTTGCTGCATCCTCCACTGCATCCCCTACTGCATCCTCCACTGCATCCCCTACTGCATCCTCCACTGCAACCTCTACTGCATCCTCTACATCCTTTGCTGCATCCTCCACTGCATCCTCTACTGCATCCTCCACTGCAACCTCTGCTGCATCCTCCACTGCAACCTCTGCTGCATCCCCTACTGCATCCTCCACTGCATCCTTTGCTGCATCCTCCACTGCATCCCCTACTGCATCCTCCACTGCATCCTCCACTACATCCTTTGCTGCATCCTCCACTGCATCCTCTACTGCATTCCCTACTGCATCCTCCACTGCATCCTCTGTTGCATCCTACACTGCAACCTCTACTGCATCCTTCGCTGCAACCTCTGCTGCATCCTCTACTGCATCCTCCACTACATCCTTTGCTGCATCCTCCACTGCATCCTCTACTGCATCCCCTACTGCATCCTCTGCTGCATCCTCCACTGCATCCTCTGCTGCATCCCCACTGCAACCTCTGCTGCATCCCCACTGCATCCTCTACTGCATCCTTTGGTGCATCCTCTGCTGCACCTTTATTACACAAATACAGAACTTAACAGAGAATTTTATTTGGCTCATGATTTCTGAACTCAGCTGCATGTACATAAGTGGGCAGAACGCCATGACAGCCGGGGTGTATGGTGAAAGTAGGCCAGAGTGTGGTGAGGACTGAGAGCCGGGTACCACCTTCTACAGCATGCACACCTGTTCCCACCATGCTCCACCTCCTATAGCCCCATCTCCCAGCCCCACACCATCACCTAGGGATCCTGTAGAAGTTGTTTCATCTTCCAACCATGACCATGGACCTCCATGCTTTTGAAGAATGCACATGGACAAGTTTATTTTGTTTTCTTAGAATTTTGTGGTTATCAGTTCTGGTTAAGAATGCCTGAAAACATCATGTTCAGGATGTGAGATATCACTGTGTCCTTTGGGTGTGTTGACCTTGACCCTAGATTAAAGTGGTACCTACTTTGTTTTCTTTTTGTGAAGTTAACTATTTTCCCACTTGTAGTTAATTTGAGATAGAATATTTTTAGACTGTTCAAATCTGTTCTTAAAACTCTGCCTACTAACTTCATTGGAGGATATTGCCTATATAGCAATTATTTCTGTGGTTTTTAAAAATAAGATTTTATTTGTATGTGTGTGTTTCCTGTTCTGTCTGTCTGTGTGTGTCTCTGTCTTTCTCTGTGTATGTCACTGTTTCTCTGTGTTTCCTTGTCTGTCTGTCTGTGTTTGTCTGTGTCTGTATATATCTGTCTTTGTTTCTCTGTGTGTATGTGTTTCTGTGTCCGTTTCTATCTTTCTCTGTCTCTATGTGTTTGTGTCTCTGTCTTTATCTATCTGTCTCTCTGTCTCTGTGTGTGCATGTGCCTGTGGGAGGGAGGGAGGGAGAGAGAGAGAGAGAGAGAGAGAGAGAGAGAGAGAGAGATATTGAGAGAGAAAGAGAACAAAAGCATGTGCCTGCTAGTGCAGGTACCAGAAGAAGCTGAAAGAGGGCATCAGGTCCCTTGGAGCCTGAGCTACATGTTGCTGTGAGCTGCTTTGTGTGCTGCGAACCAAGCTCATCTCTCCAGCCCCACCACTGGGGTTTCTAAAAGAGACCTTTGAATTAGCACAGAGTGTCAATGTTCATGAATTGGCTGCCATGTTGTTTTGGGGGTGTTTATTGCTTCTCTCATGTCTGTTCAGTGTTCACGGACTGGTTAGTGTTTCCTCCTCTTGCATCACTGTTGCCAAACCAACAGCTTTGGCCCATGAGCTCTTCTTGCCCCATCCTGTGTCCTTTAATACCCCACTCCATTAGGAAACAAACTTCCCAAATCAATCAGTCAGGATTCAGAGATCGATTTCGATCCATTTATCTGGCGTCCCCCTTGATTTTCTTATAGGAGATAAAGATCTTTAGTCCACTATTCTGGAAGTTTTCTTTCTGTAAAACTTAAAAAAAAAATCTGTAACTTTAATTTTTCTTAAACCTTATTTTTAATGATAGTTCTTAAATGCTTTAACCTCCCTTTTAGACCACCACCCACCAGAGGTAGTGAGAAAGAAAGGACATGGGGAAGTGGACCTGTTTAGAAAGGTTCCCTGGAGCAACTCCCATCTGTGTTGTCTGGAAACTGGCAGTTCAGTTCCCAGGTCAGCAGGCAGTGGCATCTAGATCCACTCACAAACACTTTACAGATACACCAGCAGTCCATTTCGGTACAGTGGGGATAGCAAACAGGAACCAGCAGTAGTGGCACGACCTAGCAGAGACAGCCAGGCCTCACCCTTGGCTCAGTTCAGCAGGAGGGACCTGGAGGAAGACCAGAAGTTCTAGGTTGTATCTCTCTCAGGGAAGTGAAGATTAGCATTACACAGCTAGCTGTACCAGCCACGCTCAGCCTCCATCACTGTCTGTCAAGCCCTATTTATACTCTTTAGACATCACGTGTCCTCCACGTGTCTTGCCTCAATATGTGTATCTAATCAGCCTGAGTCCGCAGAGTCCCCACAAATGGAGCTCAACTTGAAATGTGAGGTGGACTAATACATGCATGTGGTTAGCTAAGAATCTTTTATCACGCGTCTTTTCACGTGCTTGCTTTAGCAGAACATCCATCCTCCTGTGTCTGCTTCAGTGAAATGTTCTGTGTCCACTTCAGGAAAATACTCCTTCACGTGTTTGTCCAAGCAAAATACCATCCAACACAATTTACTTTCCAAAGAACCCTTAAATTTCCACTTCAATTATATCATCATCATCATCTATGGATGTTTACCTGCATGTATATTTGTACATCAACTGTGTGCAGTGCCTATGGAGGTTAGTAGAAGGCACTGGATGCCCTAGAATTGGAGTTACAGACAGCTGTGACCATGTAGAAGCAGGGAATTGAACCTGGGTCCTCTGGAGGAGCAACCAGTGCTCTTAACCACTGAGCCATCTATCCAGCCCCAGGAGACACTTTCAAAATCCACATCTCTATGTCAGTGTTGTGCTATTATTACAGTGGACTATATGAGACAGGGCCCAGCCCTCATGACCTAAGCTCCTCCCACTAGTGCCCTGCCTCCTGAGGGCTGACAGGCACTGCAGGGCACACCCAGCCTGATGCAGCTGTCAGAACAGGCTATCCTTCCTGCCGCTCCTTGTTCTGGTAAATAAATTTGTTAAGTAAATAAATAAATTTAAGGATGTTCTGCTAAAGCAAGCACGTGAAAGGACACGTGATGAAGGATTCTTAGCTAACCACACGCGTGTACCGGTCCACCTTACATCCTTACATTTTGTACTTGAGCCCCATTTGTGGGGACTCTGCGGACTCAGGCTGATTAGATATACATACTGAGGCAAGACACATGGAGGACACGTGATGTCTAGAGAGGTCTGCTAGTACGTTGCGGTAAATCTCTGACCCATGGAAGTCCAGTCAAGGAAGACACAACTCAATTAATTACAAATGTATGCTGCACGCCTAGATTGGACAGATTTACCATTGAACTACTCTATTCCCCAGCTATGAGATCTCTTACAACTTGCAGTTTCCTAGGTCATGATCTTCTCCATCCTCAGTCCTTCCCCCAACTGCCAATTTCTCCAACGGTTCTTCTGGCTCCTCCCCTACCTCTGGCTCCTCCCACTCCTCTTCTACTGCCCAATCACTGGCTCTAGCCTTTATTTAACAAATTCGATTGGACAGAAGGTTCACAAGATTCACTCCTCCTTCGCAGCCCCTCCCAGGAGTGGAATTACCATGACAAGAGGCTAGGGCTATCCACCACACTAGTATCCACCCTTTGCTGGGGTCATGGCAGGTAGGACAGCTTTATTCATAAGTCATAGGTCTGAGCTTTGCACCTTGAGGACTAGAGAGAGGGCCTCTCTGTTCTAGAAACCCATTCTAAGCCCCTCGATACCAAAGACCAACATCTGGGAGGCAGTCCACAGGGAGAACAACAGCCTTACCTCAGATAATCACTACTTTGGGTTGTGTTATTCATTTTGAAGCTCTGAAAATTTCTGTTATTACCCTCAGCTCTGCACAGGAAGATGCACTTCTTATCTTACATGGTGTTTCTAAGCTTGCTCTCCTCTAAATGGGAGTGTTCTCCAGTCACCTTCATTGAAAGGCTCTTGGCGAAAGGGCACATGCATCCATACACTGCTATCAGAACAGGATATGCAGGCTTTATTTAACATGCATTGTCAAGAGTGCTGGGTGCAAGCAGGAGACCCGATTTACGCTACCTCCTCGGGTACCTTGATCCCCTCCAGAGGTTTCCACGGGAGTGCGGGGCTTGTCTGCTGTCAGGGCCAGAAGAATCTTCCTAGTCCCAGGGCCTCTGAACAGCCAGATAAGGTCTGTCCTTCCCAGAACAATGCTCTGTTGACCAACCTAGCTCAGTCAGTCAACAGGTTCTCCAACACAGGAGCGAGAATTAAAAAGAAAAAGACAATTAGACAACACTATAGCAAGACCCCAGCCAGTTCTGAGGCTGAAGCAGTTTTTTTTTTTTTTTTCCAGTCTGCTTTTATACCACTTTAAGTACATGCAAAATAATAAGATCAGTTCTGGGTCAAAGAAGAAGCAAGGTAATAAACAAAATCCTGTAAATAACTTTCTAGGGGCTAATCAGGATGACCAAGACAAAAGGACTGCCACACATGCCTCGGCTGAGCCACCTCTGAGCTTTGCGTTAACTTAAACGTAAATGTTTTAAATCTGAGTCCTAGCCCAAAGTCAGATTCCCGCCTTGAGCTTATTTTGTCCTGGCCTGATGTCAAATTCCCGTCAAGATTCTAGAAGCAGGCCCCCCAAAGTTCTCCACACTCTGTGCCTGAGGAGAGTTGTCAGTGCCTTGGGTAATGACTGGCAGAGAGGACACCTGCTAGGGTTCAAAGGGTAGACATTTAGAGGCTAGACCCAAAACACAACAGAGAGACTGTCTAGGACAACCAGACCAAGGGAGCTGTCAGAAGGAATGGCACCCTGAGAGTAGATGGGTGAAGTAGCGGACCCCAGAAATCAGTGTTTCCAAGTTGGAAATGATATTGAGGACTGGAAGAGCAGCACCCAGGAAACCTGAGATGATATGAAAGGAACATGCCTTATCTTATGGACATCGCTATCCAGCAGGGGATCAGGGTCAGAGTGAGTACATCCTCCTGGTAGCCCATGTGTCCATGTGGGGGAATTTCCCAGTCACTCACAGACACCCTGCCTTAGTCAGTGTTCTGCTGCTGTGAAGAGACACCATGACCACAACAACTCTTATAAAAGAAAGCATTTCACTGGGGCTGGCTTACAGTTTCAGAGATTTAGTCCATTATCAACATGGCAGGAAGCATAGCAGCAGGCAGGCAGATGTGCTAGAGAAGTAGCTGAGAGTTCTACATCTGGATCCACAAGCAGCAGGAAGAGAGACACTCTGGGCTTGACTTGAGATTTTGAAACCTCAAAGCCCATCCCCAGTGACACACCTCCTCCAACAAGACCACACCTCCTCCAACAAGACCACGCCCCCTAATCTTTCTCAAGTAGTGCTACTCTCTGATGACTAAGCATTCAAATATTTAAACCTACAGGGGCCATTCTTATTCAAGTCACTACAAGTCACTCCCTGGCTCCCATAGGTTTGTAGCCATACCATAATGCAAAAATGCATTCAGTCCAACTTCAAAAGTTTCCACAGTCTGTCACAGTATCAGCACTGTTTAAAAGTTCAAAGTTCAAAGAGTCTTCTGAGACTCAATCTCTTCACCATAACCCCCTGTAAAATCAAATTCAAAAAGCAACTCACATACTCTCAATAAACAATGGCACAGAATATACATTACTATTCCAAAAGGGAAGAACAGGACCATAGTGAGGAAATACTGAACCAAAGCAAGACTGGAACCCAGCAGGGCAAACTCCAAATTATCTCCATGTCTGATGTCAAAGTGCACTTCAGATCTGTAACTCCTTTCAACTTTGTTGACTATAACACCTCTCTCTCTCTGTCTCTGTCTGTCTCTGTCTCTCTCTCTCTGGCTGGTTCCCTGCCCAGTCTATGACTTTCAAAAACAGCATCAGCTGCTTGGGCCACATTGAGTCCATAGAATTCTTTGTATGCTAGAAAAGGCAGTGACTTATCCTAAGCTGGGCCAACACATATTCTGGGTGCCATGACCAAATGCCAGATTTGCTCACAGTGGATCCTTGGCAGCACCACCGCTGATGAGAAAGATGCTGAATGTGGCCAATGGCTCCCAACACATCAACCAGGAGATGAAGTCACTGGTCCAGGTAGAGAGGGTGTGTGCTGATCCTCAGTTCTCCACTGAGGTTGTTCCAGTGTTCGCCGTTCCCATAACCGCCCGAGTGTCGTGGTTTGAAGTTTTTCAGGTAGGCTTACATATTTGAGCACTTGGCCTACTGCTCTGGTGACACTGAAGGTTGTGGAACTTTTAGGACGTGGAGCCTTGCTGGAGGGAACCGGTCACTGAGAGTAGACCTGGAGATGTTACAGCTCAGCTTCACGTCCTGTTCATTCCCTGACTGCGGACGAGTTGACCAGCTGCCTCCTGCTCCTGTGCCTTTGCGATTGATGCAAAACCCCAAAATGTCAGTCAAAGCAAGCCCTCCCTTCTTCCCTCAAGTTACCTCAGGTATTTTCTTCACAGCAAGAGCACAAGAAGCGAATGCACCTGCTTACTCACATGCCACATCCCTGGCTGGCTGGACTAGTGAGCAAGCCCTATTGAAAGTCTGAGTCTGGTCACTGTGCCTCAATAAACTTGCCTTTCTTTCAGGAAGCCATGGTGTGAGCCTTGGGAGAGAGACTGGAGGGACTGGGAGATGGATGTGGGGCTGAGGTCGCCCGTCTGGGCAGCAGCATTATGCCCTCTGGGCTGGCTTAATCTTGTCTCTAGATGATAATCTACATCATCTGAGGGTGGTATCTAAGCTCTGACTTGGTGAGTTTACCAGCACACAGTTCTGGATGGGGCCTAAACCACTGCAGCTGATCAGAGGAGATGGACTACTGTCCAGGCTGCATGGTCTCTCGGTGTCCCCCAGAAAGGGTTTTCATGCTTGCCAGGGGAGAGTGCCAGGGACTGCTTTGAAGAGGTGGTGTTAATACAGTCCTGTGGGTAACTCTCTGGGCCTGGAAAGAACCACAAGTGCCATGGATGTGGCACCTGCTACTACCTGCTTCCCAGCATCCCTCTCCTGGGAGCCTTTATCTCCTTTATCTCTGATGCAAACAAGGAGACTGTGTGTGTGGCAGCCTTGCGGTCCTAGGGGAGCCAATCACATGACAGCCCAACGCCATGAGATCCTGGATCCAGGAAGCACAGAGGCCATGCCTCTTAAGCAATGTTGGGCTTGCTACTCAGTTGAGTGTGAGTGTGACCCTACACACAGTGTTTCTGAATGTTTCTGGTTGTGGTGAGTGGGTGGAAACAGAACATGACATCCACTACCTGGGGTTCCAAGACAAGCATGCAGATTCAGCATGCTGAGATGTGCTTGGAGCTGGGGAGCCTAGAAACTTCCCTGCACTTTCCAAGTCCACATTCAGGAACTATTGGGAGTCTGGGACAGCTGATGGGCAACTGTCACCAGCAGGATTCCTCAGAAAGAACAATCCTTGACTGCTCTCTGCAGGAACCAGAGGACTGGGGAAGGACACTGGTGGCAACACGAGGCTGCCCTAGAACCCTGTCCTCATGGTCAGTGGGTGAGCTTTGGGGCAGTGTCCCTTCATCCCTTCTGATGGAGTGGCCTCTGCCCATCAGCACTCCCTTCCTTAAGGAGGCAGAACCAAGCTCTCTGGGAATGGCAGGTCCTTGGGAGCTGGAAGTGTTGTGTTTTCATAAAACGATAAGAAATGAAGGAATATGTTTAATGTTGGCACAGTAAGATGTGGAGGAAGGGGGTACCTCTGTGGCCCATGCTGAGGCATCCCTTCCCCCCGAGGGACCAGCCACACCATATAGTATAGAGTTTGTTCAGGGTATGGTTGAGAGAAAGGCAGAGAGAGAGAGGGGTGGGGGTAAGGAGGAGGAGGAGAAGAAGGAGAAAAGGAGGAGACGAAAAGAAGAAAAAGAAGAAGAAGAAGAAGAGGAGGAGGAGGAGGAGGAGGAGGAGGAGGAGGAGGAGGAGGAGGAGGAGGAGGAGGAGGAGGAGGAGCAGAGGCTGGCGATGAGCATGTGGGGGGGGGGTTGGGAGAGAGGAGAACAGGAGCAAGAGAAGAGAAGGGAGCAAGAGTAAGAGAGAGAGGCGGGGCAAGCAGCCCCTTTTATAGTGAGTCAGGCACACCTGGCTACTGCCAGGTAACTATAGAGCAGAGTCTAAACTAAATGCCAACAGGTGGGAGCCTCAAGCATCTCATTTTGATTTCAATACTGTGTGCTTTAGAGATCTCATTTTCACTCTTCCAAATCCTGAGTCCGTTACCTTTAAAACAAAGCTCTAGTCAAACACAGTGTCTCATGCCTTTAACCCCAGAGCTCAGGAGGCAGAGGCCGGCGGATCTCTGTGAATTCCAGGCCAGAGTGGTCTACAAAAGGAGTTCAGGACACCCAGGGAGATTATACAGAGAAACCCTGTCTTAGAAATAAAACAAACGAACAAACAAAGCCCACCCCCACACAGCTCTGACTAACCTTTACTGACACCTTTACTCTGGGGGAAGAGAAACTAGCTTTGCTTGTTGAGATCACTCCCACTCTTCAGAGTACCTGCTGGCTGCCACACCTCACAAAGAATCTGATTGACAGATACCAGTTTCTTTGACCGCTTTAACAGGATACCAGAATGGAGCAGCTTAGAACATAGGAGAATCCCTTTTCTGTGTTTGGAGTCAAAGGGTGAAAGCCAGGTCCAGGCACCCTCCAAGAATCTGGCCAGGGACCTTTCTGTCTCTCGAACTACAGGATGCACCTTTGGTTGTAGTCACATGCTCTGTGTACCTGTGTTGCCGAATCCTCCAACAAGTCCCTTTTCTCTCTTCTGAGGGTGCCAGAGGTACTGTTTGAGGCTCACCTAGTTTTAGCTCACCTAATTATATCTGCAAAGGCCCAATTCACAAGTAAATCTGTGCTCTGAAATTCTGAGTGATCTAAGTTTGTGTGTGTGTGTGTGTGTGTGTGTGTGTGTGTGTGTGTGTGTGTGTTGTGGGGATACAGCCTGACCGCGTGCATACACAAAGGCTGGAAAGCTCCCCAAACTGGCATTGAAAGCCTTTGTGTTCAGTCTCTCTGGACCCATGCCCATCATTCCGGTCTAAGACCAGACAAGAAGGAAACAGGTGGCCCTGGGGTTTCCTCCTCTGATGAGCATTGGACAGTCAGGGCATATCTGCCAGCCAGGGAGCCCCTGGCACACCCGACCTGTTCCAAACCGGCAGAACTTGCACGCAGTGCAGGAAAGCACAAGTGGTATCCCTCGATCCTGCGTCCATTATTGTGAACTAAGGGCCTCCCAGACCGTGCGCATTGGTCCAGGGGTCTCCATCTCCTCTTGGCAGGGGTGGTTAGGCAGCAACCTCACCGTGGTCATGGACAAAATCCTTCCACCTGGAGCTGAAACTCCATGGCGACGATAAATCTCCCCCCCCCCCCCCCAACCCCCATCATGTCTGGCTTTCAGAATCACAGCCTGCCATTTGTAACATGAAAAATGTAGCCGTGCTGGCTGGAAGTGGCAGGCACATGGTAAGACAGTTAGCGCTCCTACCTCAGCCTCAAACACAAAGCCTTTTCTTTCTCCAGCTGGAAATGGGTACGGCCCATGAATGCAAAGAGCTCTTTCAACATTAGATTTTAAATTATTTGAATTAAACCTGGAATCCTTCCGGGCCCTGAGCTCTCTCGGTTATTCATCATTGGCTAAGTGTAGAAGTCTGTTCGGCCTCTCTAGGGACTGCCTGACTTCGAAGCCGCATCTGAAATGCTATAAACTATTTAAAACCCAAAGCTTGGCCGTGTTTAGTTGGAGGGAGCACATTAACACGCACTCCGCAAAGCTCTTTGGGGAAAGAAACGCTAGTTCGTGTGTGCTTGCTTACGCGGTGGGACTCTCCTCTGGGTAATCACCGTAATACGCTTGAAAACAGACCTCATCCCCGCTGAGACAGGGTGATGCTTTCCCCTTATTTAGCAAACATTGATTCTTTTTTTCTCTTTCCTAGTGTCTTGCCTTGCCCGGAAATTAACAAGCCCAAGTTCGCTCCTGTCCAAGATTCCCCAATTCTCCCACCCCCAAATCCCGTGGCAGTTCCACATGGGCACCAGCAGGGGGCGGAAAGTGCTTTTTGTAATTTAGAGGATCAGGACACAGCTCCTTTGGGACTAGCCTGGGATCCTAGGTTCTATATTTCTAGTTGCCCCAACTGTCCAAGCTGGGGAAGGGAGGGAAGGGAGGAGCCCCGCAGACAGAGCTGGGGCCGGGGATACAAAGACATCTTGAGCTGAAGACCTGAGGGGAGGAGTCCCACGGACGCAGTTATGTCCAGAACTGAAGTGAAAGGAGGTGCCTCTATGAACAAAGCTGAGGCCAGTGGGGCAGGGATACCCTGAGCAGAAGAGAGACAAACTGACAAAACTGGGGCCAGGTGGGCAGAGCTTTTCCTGGGTGCTGAGAGGAATCTCCTCCTTTGTTTGGATCAGGTCAAGACACTTTGACAAAGAAAGAACTGGGCAGTAGCCATATAAATAGTGAGGCCATGGAAGACCATTTGGGACATTCTCAGGGGCTGTCTAGGTGTGTCTCTGCTGGCTGGATACACTCTCTAGGTGAGTACTCTGCAAAGCCATATGCACTTGCCTCCCGGGAAGTGGGGCCCAGAAAGAGGCACCTGACACACTGGGGGATGGTGTGGCCCCAGGTGATGGAGGGTGCGAGTAGGAGGATGTATGAGGGGCTCTGCTTGCCAAGCTGGGGGTGCAGTGGTCTCATTTCTATTCTGTATCCCTAACCTCATAGTATGGACTAAACTGGCTTCCACAAATGACAATGAGAACACTGGTTTCCATTTCTCTCTCCCTCTCCTTCTCCCTCTCCCTCTTTTCATTCTCTCTCACCCCCTATCCTCAAGGTAAGTCAGATTCCACTAGGTAAGCTTCTCAGTACAGTTCAAAATAGCAACGGTCAGAGTCCATGGACGTTGAACTCACCTGACCTTCCCCATTTAGCCTGGAGGTGAGACCTTAACTCCAGCTTCAATTAACCAGAGACCTCATCACTTCTGAGACTCCCAAACCGGGATACCCACTCAGAGTGTCTGAAAACACGATGTAACTGGTAGCTCTCATTTTAGGGTGGATAACTCTAGGAACAGGACACCCTCACAAGGAGTAGTAGTCCTGGAGAGTTGAGTTTCCAGCAACTCTGGAAATGGGTGGTCTTAGCTCTCGAGCACACTACAGCCTGGCTCCATTTTTATAGTGTTTGGAACACCCAAACGTCTGTGTAGGTTTCCAGCCACACATGTCCATGGGAAAGGTCCTTCCCTAAACTTAACCCATGCCTGACGGTGTTCATCTCTGTTGAGAGAAGTAGAGCCCCCAACTCTGGCTGGTATATATATTTCACAGTTCTGATAAATGATATACAAGCCTCTCCAAAACTGAAAAAGTAGGGATGACTTGTCCAGATACCAAGCATGGTGAGGGAATTCATGCAGTACTGGTGGTTCAAAGGGGCTGGAGTGTGGTCAGTTGACTGTGATGTACATTTCTTGAGGCTGTTTTAAGTGATCCAGAGCCCAGGATGTACCTATAGGAGGCTGGAGTATCTTCAGGTTCTGTCTTGCCTGACCACGTGTTAGGGGACCCTAGAACTCCCACTGCCCCAGCAGAAATGCTGGTGGTACACGGGTGAGAAGAGCAGCAGGCTCAATGGTCACCACAGGGCATCACAGTGGAGGGATGGGTAGCCTTAAGGACTCCAGAGAAGCAAGGCTGGAAGGATGGGTGCTACAGGGGCCAAGATTTATACATAGGATCGGGTCCATATATGAGTAGGTAGATGGATGAATGAGTGGGTAGGATAGATGAGTGGATGTACAGATGGATGGATGGACAGATGGATGGATGGACAGATGAGTGGACAAATGCGTGAATAGATGGATGGATGGATGGATGAACAGATGGGTGGAAAGATGGGTGGATAGATGTGTGAACAGATGAATGGATGGGTATATGGGTGGATGGATGGATAGATGGGTGAAGAGATGGATGGACGAATGGATGGGTGAGCAGACAAATGGGTGTATGTGTAGGTAAGTTGAGGTATGAAAGGAAAGGTGGGTAGATGGATGGATGGATGGATGGATGGATGGATGGATGGATGGGTGAGGGTGTAGGCGGAGAGATGGGTGGGTAGGTGGAAGGGTAGGTGGGTAGACAGGAAGATGGGCAGATGAGTAAATTGGTAAATCCATGGATGATGTCAATACACCTCTGAGACTCAGGAAGGCTTAGCTGCCAAGGAACACGCTCTGGGTTTCACCCCATTTGTGACCACACGGAGCATGAAGTGGGAAAGTAGCCTTCCCACTGTGGAACTATGTACAGCCCCAGACTGACCCCCTCAGATAGCACCAATCTTACGGTGACAGTGTGCATCCTGTCACTTGAAAGGCCACCCTGCTCCTCTAGGCTGCTGACATGTGGACCAGTCCCCATAAAAGGATCTGGCCACCAGATGTTAGGCCAGCACTAATGAGCCCAGTATGCTGGTCACTAATTGGCTGAGGCTCTGGGCCCTAGTGATAGAATGAACCTCGGATGATGATAACTCAGACACATAGGCCTCTCTCAGGGCTTGGGGACCCAGGCACTTCAGGACAGACTTGAGAGAAAGCTGGAGTGCTTGAAAGGTATAGGGCTATCGACTTCTACATAGGAACACCCAGTGCCTTCTCAGGTATCCCAGGGCCTGACCTCCTCCCCACTTCCGCCGTGACCTTAAAACAGGGTGAGGTCATACGGGAGCAGGGGAAGACGACCATCGCTACATAGAGTGGATTAGAAACAAGGCCATGTTTGCTGGGCAGAGAAGGAACAGTGGCTCTCCAGAGCAAGCACTGGGAAGGGGAATGGCGTTACAGCCAGTTTGTCCATAAACTTGTTCAAGCGATTTATGAGGCTTGGCTGGCTTAGGGTAGGGGCGGCAGACTCAGGCAGCTTCTAATTGGAGCTGTGAGAGGAGAGATCCCGTGTTAATGGCAAACACACCCTTGTTGTGGCTGCCCCCGAAACTGCACTGCTGGTCAGCTACCAAACCTTTCTGTCTTACCAATAACACATCCTTGTATCCACAGGAAGACTACAGGGTCTCAGCCATACGAAAGTGCATAAAGTCCTTCCAAGACAGACCCTGGGATTCAGACTCAGACTCAGGGTCAGAGAGTTTCCAAGACAGCATGCCATGACCCACATTGAGGATTCTAAACTCAGCAGAGGAGGTTCCTAGCACCTGAGAAGTGGAATTTCTGCCCCAGGGCATCTCCAAATCAGCACAATGTCACACTCACAGGCTATGGCTCATAAACCCAAATGCTTTTTATATTCAGTAGCCATGTGGTGTTACTCCAGGGATGCCCTTGGCCCCTCCATGCAGGGTTTTCAGAACCCTTCCTGATTCTTTGTCTCTCAGTTAGACGTTGGTGTCAGGACAGAGAGTTTGCTGATCTTGTGCTGTGTTCTGGGCTGGGCCCTGAACTATTTGGGCTCCAACATAAACCAGGAAATATCAGCAATTGGTCTCATCCCAGCATCCAGGAATCCCGTCTGGTTCCTGACCAAGGTGTGCTCCTGGCCAAGAGGCTATTCACTGTCCCGTGTGGACAAATGATGTTCCTGGGACCACTCAGCTGGGTGTGTGGAACCCAGACAGCCACAGCTGTCCTGGGACAGAGAAGAGGTGGCATCATACCAAAGGCCTCTCCTGGGCTCTGCATCAAGAATTAGAACAGTTAAGAAAAGGGTCTGGGAATCCTCACATGGCTGTCTCAAGGGCTCTGCCTGGCCATTTTTTGTTCTCAGCCATTTTCTCCAGGCTACAGATTTGCTTTCTTAAAAGCAAGGGGATTGGCGGAGTGGATAAAGACCTAGAGCTGGGTTTTCTCAACCTTCTCAATGCTGTGATCCTTTAATACAGTTTCTCATGCCGTGGTGACTCCCAACTATAAAATTATTTCATTGCTCCTTAATAACCAATTGAGTGACTGTTAATGAATCATAATGTAAACATCTGACAAGTATAACCCCGAGAAACAAGACCCTGAAGGCACCCTGAGGTTGTCCTCTGTCCTACACATGTGTGTGCATGAGCACACACACACACTACATACCACACACACTCACACACATACCACACATACACAATACTACATACTGTGCAACACATACCACACACACCACATATACACACTCCCCACACACCCCCACATTAATACCACACATGAATACCACACACACACACACACACCACAGCATAACACACTCCACACATGCATACCACACACACCCCATGAACAAACACACACACATGTGTGTAGTGTACACACATGCCATATACACACCCCAACACGAATACCACACATGCATACCACACACACATACACACACACCACATACAGCAGAACACACTCCACACATGCATACCCCCCCACACATACCACACCCCCCAAACACGCCACACATACCACATAAACACACATCCCACACATACCTCACACACCATGCACACACTCCCACACATGCATACCACACCCCCCCACACACCACACATACACCACATAAACACACATCCCACATACACACACCCCTACACACACATCCCCCCCACCCCACACCCCACACACAGTGGCACAGAGGATGAGAGAACTGAGATCTGCGACTCTTTAACTTCAAGCCTTTAAGGGAAAGCCATGTCTGGGGAGGGGACAAGGCTGGGCTGCCCATCTGTACTCTGCTGGTCTCTGGGACACTGCTATCATACACCGTTATCTCGGCAGGGTGCTAAGGAGCAGATGCACTCTGTGACACCTGCGTGAAAGGAAGTAGTCCCTCTGAGGAATCCCAAAACCTCAGTTGGCCTGTGGCCACTGAGACATTGTCCCAGAGGCCCTTGCCCCAAGCACTGATTCACCCTCTCCCACCACAGACGGGGTAATGTCTAGAGAGCTTCGTCCCCCATCTGGTTAGCTGGAAAGCCAGGGCAGCGCCTGGGAGATCAGCACATACAGGGGCCTTTTGTGACGCAAGCAGGATGGAACCCCAAGTCCCAGCATTCTGCCACCCACCTCACAGCACCCAGATAGGAATCTAGTCCTCCAAATGTGGGGTTTTAAGTCTTACGGATCCAGCAACAAAGGCAAATGGGCAGATTACACAGAGTTGGGTGTAGGTAGAAGACGTGGTCAGTTCAATAGTCATGGCCACTGGGGTCTTTACAAGGTCGAGGCTGCCTTGCTGGGCACGGGACAGAATAGGCCTTGCATAGGCAGGACATACTATTGCCGGGTAGGCTCATCCCCTGGCCCAGTATGGCACCCACAAGCACACAGGGCATCTTTACCAATGTGTTCTCAACCCCTGGTAGAGCCCAAAGTCTGAGGATCACACTGCAGAGCCTGTTGGTGCCTGTGTTCACGCCTGACCTGACCTCTGGCCTACCGGGGGTGACTATGAGGGCCTGCATGTGCCTGGCCCATCTCATGGTCGTGGTGGGCATAGTGGCTGGGAGGGTTATAAGCAGCAATAGAGTTGGTATTAAACATGGCTTACCAAAGAGTGAAGATCTCTCTCTGCTCCATCTGAAGACCTCGGGGGTGGGGGGGTGGGGGGGGTCCTTGACCACCAAAGTTTCACCAAAACCCGCTGTAAGGTTCAGTGGGAAAGCCACATCTTTAGTATATGCCCACATTGCCAATTCATGACATGACATGTCTGCTGTACATGACATACGTCTACTACACGTCTTCGTGTGAGTCCTCAGCCCACTTCTACGTTGTGTCTATATCACGTCTATACCACGTGTCTGAATGACATAGCCTTGTGACAGCTTTTCTTAGTAATGCCTACTGATAGATTAACAGAGTCAGTGGGGCACAGAGGGAACCCTGAACATTAAGATCCCAGGCTCTAGAAAGGGTGTAACACCAGGAAGTAATACTCCGGAAGAATTTTCTTAAAGGAGGAAGAATCTGGCTTACCTGTGTCTGTACACAATGGTGAGGGGGTGGGGGTGGGCACAGCTTATGAACCCCACCTTTCCAAGGCTCCCTCCATTATCAGGGAAAAGGGATGCTGTGCCCAGGCTCAGCCCCCAAGCCGAGTGCCAGGTAGAGGGTCTCAGAGCTAGCATGTGCCTCTGTGTGTCTGAGGCCATAATAGGTGGCTCCTCCCAGACACCATTCCAGTGTCCTCTGTAGCCTCAGCCCTTTAGTAGTCTCTGAACATCCTATGCCTTGACTGTCACGTGGGCCTAGACACACAGGTGTCCCAAACTGCAGAGGGGCCACCTCTAAATGAGCTGTTAAAATGAACTAGAAATTGCTCTTGGGCACCTTACTGTGGAGAGAGAAGAGAGGGGAGAGGAGAGGAGAGGAGAGGAGAAGAGGGAAGGGGAGGGAAGGGAAGGGGAGGGAAGGGGAGGGGAGGGGAGAGAAGAGAGAGGAGAGAGACCCTGGCCTGAACTGGAATGGGCACAGAGAACAAGAGTCAATTAGAGTGAGGAGACATTCCTGAGGGCTTCCTTGACTAAGTGTGTATTCAAAAAATGTTCTGAGGGTCTGCTAGGTACCACCCCTGGAACCTGGGAAGTGAAATGTCTTCCTTTACAAGGTAGGGCTCTCAGGCTGCCCCATTCTGAAATGAGACCTCTGAGATGAGATCCCTAGGCTTATCAACATCACCCCGGACTTTTACTGTTTACTGCCTCACCCTTGAGGGGACACCAGTGTACAGAGCCTCACTGCAGGACTCTGACATCCGCTAAGGACAATTGTTACTTCATTGGATTGTTACATATTGGGCAACCACCCTTGAAAAAGGCCTCTCAGGTCTGAGCCTCCTGAGAGGAACACAGACCATCTAGGAGGATGGAGGGTTCCCGGGCACTGGGGTCGGTCTGCTAGCTGTGCCTGGGAGGCCTCCAGGAACCCTGGAATCCTGTGAACTTCCAGGGCAACCTATTGTGACACGAACTGGCCCAAGAACGCTCATCTGGCTGTGTTTTGTGTCAACCAGAAGGGATTGCCGCAGACATGTTTAACCCACTGGTATTAGATTCTCCCTCTGTGATTTTTGACAACGGATCTGGACTCTGTAAGGCAGGGCTGTCTGGGGAGATTGGGCCCCGTCACGTCACCAGCTCCGTTGTGGGGTACCCGAAGTTCAAGGCGCCACCTGCGGGAGCCAGTCAGAAGAAGTACTTTGTTGGGGAAGAGGCCCTGTACAAACAGGAGGCCTTGCGCCTGCACGCCCCCATCGAACGGGGTCTGGTCACGAGCTGGGACGACGCGGAGAAGCTCTGGAGACACCTCTTTGAGTGGGAACTGGGTGTGAAGCCCAACGAACGACCCGTGCTCATGACGGAACCCTCCCTGAACCCCAGGGAGAATCGCGAGAAGACGGTAGAGGTGATGTTTGAGACTTTTGATGTACCTGCCTTCTACCTGTCAGACCAGGCAGTGCTGGCACTCTACTCCTCTGCCTGTGTCACAGGCCTGGTGGTGGACAGTGGGGATGGGGTCACCTGCACTGTCCCTATCTTTGAAGGTTACTCCCTGCCTCATGCAGTCAGCAAGCTTTACGTGGCTGGCAAAGACATCACAGAGCTCCTCACCCGGCTGCTCTTGGCCAGTGGACGAGCCTTTCCGTGTCCACTGGACAAGGCCCTGGTGGATGACATCAAGGAGAAGCTGTGCTACGTGGCCCTGGAGCCTGAGGAGGAACTCTCTCGGCGGGCAGAAGACGTCCTGAGGGAGTACAAACTGCCCGATGGGAATATCATTTACATTGGAGACCAGCTGTACCAGGCTCCTGAGGTCCTGTTCTCACCAGACCAGCTGGGCACCCATGGCCCAGGGCTGGCACAGATGGCATCCAACAGCATAGCCAAGTGTGATGCTGACATACAGAAGACACTCTTTGGGGAGATTGTCTTGTCGGGCGGGAGCACTCTGTTTCAGGGGCTGGATGATAGGCTCCTGAAAGAACTGGAACAGCTGGCTTCCAAGGGGGTTCCCATCAAAATCACTGCGCCGCCTGACCGCTGGTTCTCCACGTGGATCGGGGCCTCCATTGTTACATCTCTGAGCAGCTTTAAGCAGATGTGGATCACTGCTGCAGACTTCAAGGAGTTTGGAGTGTCTGTGGTCCAGAGACGGTGTTTCTAAAGAGCTGGGTGGTCCCAGTAGCCGCAGTGTCTCTTGTACGGGACAACCATGGGAAGAGAGCTTCTCCCATGGTCTTTAGCACCACATTTAATTAAAGATGAATGGTGATGCATGTGACTGTGGCAGGCTCGGTTCTTTCTCTGAAATAGCAGAGGTTTTGTTTTTTTGAGTGTGAGTATGTGAGTGTCTATGTGTGCATCTGTATGTGTGTGTGCCTGTATGTATTTGTGCGTGTCTATGTGTCTTCGAGTTTGTGTGTGTCTATGTGCGTGTTTGTGTGTGGCCATGTGTACATGTTCTATCTGTGTGCATGTGCATCTGTGTGTGTGCATCTGTGTGTGTGTATGTGTGTGTCTGTGCATGTCTGAGTATGGGTGTCTGTGTGTGTGTCCATGTGGCCTCAGCTATCCTTCCTTCAGGAGAATCCATACCTTGCCCTCTGAGACAAGAGACTCTCAGAGGACCTGGTGTTGCCCCTTAGGCTAGGCTTGCTGGCCAGGGATCCTCCAGTTTCCACCTTACCCAGCACTGTGTGAGTACTTTACCGACTAAGCCATTTCTCTTGACCCCTGGCAAAATCCTCATGGTTCTATCTGCACCCCTTGCCCCTGCTCTTTCTTTTGAGACATTCCTGGGCCACAGGTCAAAGGATCTACCTTACTCAGAAGTCTTGGGGAATTGAGAGCTGGTCAGCAGTCAGCAGTCAACAGGAAGTTGAAGAACAGGTCTAAATGCTGCCCTTCCCAAGGGCTCAAGAAATCCTCACCCGGAACTCCCTGCTAGGTAAGACAGGTGGTAACACAGTGTGGGGCCTCTGTCCTCTACAGGAGGTGATGGACATGAATCTTGGAGAAAATATCAGCAGTTCAGGGCTCCCTACACATCTGTGGGCGACTGGTTTTCACTTTTAAGGATGTTTATCACACCATTGTTTGGAGCCAAAATACTGGAAGAAAATTTAACTGCTGTCCATAAAGTAACGATTGAATAGCTGGTGCAGGAAGGAAATGTCCACAGGCGTTTGGTGGACTTCTCCCAAAACATAATTGACAGAGAAAAGGAGTACACACATCTACCCACGCAGGATAGGGATTCCACCGTAGACCAAAGTATGGATGCCACCAAACTCCATTGCCGAGCCATGAGTTTTGTTGAAGTCACTTACCGGAGCAGAAAATGACTCAAAGACAGCTACATCACCAGATGCTACCCCAGCATGGGTGACAGGCCACAAAAACTGGAACCTGGAGCACACTGCACAGCTTATAGACAGCTCAATAGGTTGGAGGGTGTTTATTCCAAGTGATTCAGTTGGTCTAAAGTTTTCCAGACAGAGGAACTGACTTTTGCTTCTTGCAGGCGGCTGTCTGATCTTAAGTCTCCTTAGCAGCTTGGCTCTTTTGGGCTGAGGGTTATTCTAAGCAGTAAGGGGCCTAGTTATTCTAGTTTCAGGGACTTCCTGAAGCTCCTTACCGTTATTAACCTTCCTGTTTAAGGAGCTTCCCTGTAGGATAAAATGTTTCAATCTCAGAGGTAACTATTACACAACCATGTGGATGCTGGAAATTGAACCCAAATCCCCTGGAAAGGTAGCCATTGCCTTTAATTGCTGAGGCATCTCTCTAGTTCCTCCGTGTCTGGCTTTTTATGTAGGTGCTGGGGATTGGATTTGAATTCTTGTGTATAATTAACTTTACTGACTGAGCTGTCGTCATAGTAGCCCTACCCCACACCTTGTTAAAACTGTGGTGTCCTCCCAGCGATATGTAAACTGATGTTCATTTGTACATATGGTCATCCATCTTAAAAAGAGTGCTCTAAAGACAAGGGAAGAACCATAACTGGTAGGACCAATAGAGTGAGTGGCTGCTACCATAAATAAGCCTTGTCAGATAGCTGACGTGGTATTCCATACACAGACAGGAACAAGATGGTATTTGGAGGTATTGTAAGGAGGATGTCCCATGTGTGAACAGCATCTACTGCCCTATGTTTTACAGTGTCCACTGCCTTGGGGCTTGACTTGAAGCACCTTCTTCTTATCTCTGTCATTCCTCTAGAGGATGGCTCAAAACTCTGAGTGGAACTCTCAGGAGCAGGTTTCCTGAGACTCAGAGGTGGAGACTAGGCAAAGTTGAAGCAAGAAGATCCAGCCAAGGTGTCCCCCGTGGGCCATCTCACAGCATGGTCACCACATGAATGTCACTGTGGAATTACTTGTCTCGAGCTGCTCTGGGTTGCTAAGGCTGGGACTGGCTTGACTGCTGCTACCTCCACGACATCCTGAGATCCCAGCACTCAAGTCAGGTTCAGAAAGACACCAAAGACAGGTTGGGTGCCTCTGCTACCTCACCCAGGTAGATCTGGTGTCCAGGACTGCAGATGCCAGTTGATAACTGTAATGAGGGCAGTCTGCCAGTGGGTATGCAGGAACACTACAGGAGAACATGGCAACATAGAGAACACAAAACCTGTGGCCACCAGAGTCTCTGGAAGGAACATGACGATGACTGTTTGACTTCAGACTCCTCACGGGAAATGCGGGGTGGGGAAGGAAATTCTCCCGTGTGAAGCTGCCTGGTTGTGGTCCCTTGTTATGGCAGCTAGGGTGATCTCCTGATACTCTTCCCCCAAGACCTATCCTCCAACCAGGGACCTCATTCTCCCAGGATACCCATGCTACCAATCCTGGCACATGTGCTCACTCACCCATTCACATATCCATTCATCCATATATCCATCCATGAATCTGTCACCTTGTCCACCCATTCATTTCTTCATCTTCATTCTCATCTCACAAGCACTCAAAGGAAGCCATCACAGCTTGGATGTGTGTGTATGCTGTAGGCCCCTGGGAAGCAGAAGAGGATTTTGAAGACAGAGAGAAGTAACCTAGGAAGCCAGTAAGCGAGGCTGGCTGACCATACTGGTGATAGAATAAGACTGGAGAAGTGCAGAGCAGCATAGAACAGGAATCCCATATCCCCCAGCTGTTCCCAGCTTTTTTCTGTGTGATGCGGGTGCACCCGGGGGGTTCAGACTCTGCACACCTGTCAGGACCAGATGCTGTCCAGATGTGCGCAGTGAGAACCTATGAGCCCCAGGTGTAAAGTTCTCCTGGCCCTGGGCCCTGGCCTCCTATGAAGTTTTAATATCCCAATGGGGATGCTCCCAGGGGCAGAAGAGGAGAGAGAGAGAGAGAGAGAGAGAGAGAGAGAGAGAGAGAGAGAGAACGAACCTGCCTGCCAGGGTGTGAGTCCAAGCAGCTAGTTATTCCATCTTTCTCTGGATAGAATTGGAACTAGAGTAAGACAGGATTCTGATGCCCCCCCCCCTTGAGACACAGGGTAGGGAAGAACCTCTGTCTCCAGATGCATCCCTGTACCCCTCCCCAGCTCCTTCCCCCTCCCCCCCCCCCGGACAGTTGGGCTGAAGAAGATTCCTTGGGGACTTCCAGGATCCTAGTCCTCTGTGCTAGTACAGGAGTCCTGTAAACCAATGGACCTAAACACACAGCCCATCTAATTCCTCACAAGGAGGTTGCTTAAGAGTTCAAATTGATGTTTGAAAATCCAACACAGAAAAATCAGAGAGGGGATTACTGGGAAGACAGGTCACCTTGATGGCCCAGCATACACATGGCCAGGATCTCTCCCCAGGGCTGTCCCTCCTAGATACCCTTGCAGACTCCATGCTAATTCAGAGGTGGCTTCCATCCTTTCCAAGATGTAGGGCACACGGCTATTCCCAGGTGGGTTTGGCTGCGGGAGGAACCATGGCCCCGGGGGCCCAGGATGATTATTTACAGATGGCTGGCAGTCTACAGGAAATGGAGGCTGCAAGGGGAAAGGCAGAATCCCTGAACTAGCAGGTTGGTGCTCTCCTATATGGGAGTATGGACAGGTTCCCTGGGCCTCTGTGTGTAATGAAAACTAGGGTCTATCCCCTAAATCTGGGTCAGCAACATGGTGCCACCCCAACCCCAAACAGTATTCTGTGCTTTCTTTGTTCAGAGACAGAACCTGAGGGATAGAACTATTCCCAGACTCCAGAGGCGGGCCCAGCAGCTCAGCTGGCAGGAGCCATCCTGTCCCCTGACCCCAGGTGAGACATCAAAGACAGTGCCAGTCTTGTTTTATCACAGGTAGAAACCTCTATAACCCAGGACACTGGCTACAAGGGAGCCTGCAGATCCCTCTGTGCCAGGTCCTGCCTAGCTGTGTGCCTGGCTGTCACTGGGCCACTTGTATAAAACCACTTCTAATCTCTCCCCCTCCCCAGTTTTCATTTTTCTACAGGTGCCCATGGTTTCAAAAGTGTGTGGTGCTTCAGGGCACTGTCATCGATCGGATAACAATACCCCAGCAGAGGAAACAATGTGAGTATTGTCATGGCTAGCCTTGGCTCTGGGCAGGAGAAATGTAAGAGTCCCTGGTTATCACACCCATGGGGAGCAGGGCTGGGCTCCAGCTCACGCGAAGACATAATAATTTTCTCCCATTATTCAAATCTCCTATTTCTCTGGCTCCACCTTTTGGCGGCAGCTGCTGGGTTGTGAGGGCCCTGCACACTGGGACATCTTCATACCTGGGCCAGCTGGGCCATGTCCAGGGGCCCATTGTCACTAGGGAGCCAGATGCTGCTCCCAAGGCTCCTTCAGGGACCTGGGCAGCACATGGGCACCCAGCAGGCCATTTCCTGAATCTGCCCCCTCCACGGCACTGTCGTCTCTTGACCCAGGGCCCACAGTGCTCTGGCAGAGCCAAGGATGACGCGGAGGCTGGGAAGAGATGTGATCAGTGGGTGGAGGCAGCCCCTCTCCCGCCTACACCCATGAGAGCCAACTCTGGCCAGAGGTGGCTGCTCTTGGCTTCTGGAAGCCAAGGCATCATGTGGCACTGCCAGCTGCTGCAGGGTCAAGAGGCCCAAGAGACCCTACCCCTAGTCTGGTGGGGCTGAGTACCTCCCAGGGAGGCTACTCCACCCAAGGAAGGCTGCCCAGGCCTTGTCGCAAAGAGGGAGCCAGTGTAAGCGGATACCTCACCGTTATGCAACTTGGGGTCTGTGAGGATGGGCTGCCTGCACTGGGCCAGCCAAAACAAGCACCATCCGGCTCCAGAGTGTGAAATCTTTAGTCCCAATTATAGGGGGGAGAGTGGGTGAGGGCTGGACACCAATCGCAGAGTCTTCCTTGGAAGGGCAGCCTGCTGGGAGGTCTGGCCCACTCTTGAAGTCAGCCTGGCCCTGCAGCCACCCCAGCGCCTCAGGGAAGGCAGGAGGTCTCTTCCAGAGTCTTCTCCTCTTTCCCCTAGTTAGAGAGGGACATTTCACACACAAACCCTGTGCGTGGTGCATAGGGGGAGGGGACAGCGATGCTTTTTGCTCTCTTTCTTTGTGCTAGGATTGAATGGTGGATGACATACTGTGCCTGGCAATGGGTGTCAGAGATTCCTACGGGGGCCATCTCATTCCAGGTGCTGACAACCTGGTTGTCACTGGAGAGTCACCATGCAGAGTTGACACAATTGTGAGCCAAAAAAGCAGGACTATGCTTGTTTCGATCACCCAGGGTATCCTAGAACCGACAGAGGCTGAGAACATTGTGAATACCTGGTTGTATGAGGAATAGAGGGCCCAGAGTCTGTGCTCAAGTTGCTAGGAGTTCACTAGCCTTTGGAGTGAGAGGCTTCTGGGAAACTGTGGGGTGAAAGGGCAGACAAAGGAAGAGTAGTGTCCTTGGTGGGACCCTGTTAGAAGAGAGGATGCCAATCGTCTCCAGGTACCACCCATGGTCAGCAAGAGGTATTATTCACAGATGAATAGTGTTGTGTGACAAAACCTTTCTGGGGGAAGACACTACATGCGCCTACTTAACCCAGATAGGGAACCCATAACAGAACAAAATGCAGCTACCACCAAACTACAACATGGTGAGTGAGCCATGAGGGTTTTATTTGGCAGCTGGGGGGTTGGGGGGGGGGGGAAGTTACTTTCAGCAACATGCCTGAGGGGTTACTTATTAGAGCAGAAAATGACTCAAAGACAGCATCACCAGAGCACCATCCCAGCATGGGTGACAGGCCACAAAAGCTGGAACTTGGAGCACACTGCACAGCTTGTAGACAGCTCAACAGGTTGGAAGGTGTTTATTCCAAGTGATTCAGTTGGTCTAAAGTTTTCCAGACAGAGGAATTGGCTTTTGCTTCTTCTAGATAGCTGGTTTGGTCTTGAGTCTCCTTAGCAGCTTGGCTCTTTTGGTCTGAGGGTGACTCTCAGCAGGAAGGAGCCTACAGAGTCTGGTTAGTTTCAGGGACTTCCTGAAGCTCCTTTGAGTTGTTTACCTTCCTGTTTAAGGAGCTTCCCTGTAGGATAAAATGTTTCAATCTCAGAAAACTGCTATACAACAACAGGGATGGGAGTGGGGCACATCCCTGATAGCCTTGCCTGCAGAGGAGAGTCTTCCAGACCATTCTTACATGTCAGGCAGAAGTTGATAGGCAGACAGAAGCAGCTTTGTGGGAGGTCGGAGCCTGAGCCCAGAGTGAGAAGATCTATGAGGAATGGGGTGAGTGTCTCCATCTCGCAGGAGCAGGGGCAGCCTTTTATCTCACAGGAGCTCAGAGACTGTTTCCTATAAAACTCATCCCCAGGAACATAAATCAGAGAAGAGGAAGTGGGGCTCTATAAAAGCCTCCAGTATCAGCTCTAGCCAGTGTATGTAGCGGGTAAGGAGGATAAACAGAAAATCCTGGACAGACTCATGTTGGAAATAGCTAACCAAAGGCAGCCTGCTCTGCTCTCCCACCCCCCTCCCCATCCTCCCAACTCCCCCCCCCGCCCCCACCTCTGTGCTTGAGTGTTTCTGCCTAGAACCAGGGACTGGCCAGAGAGATCTGGCCATGATAGCACATGATCTGGCTCAGAAGCCCTTAGCTGAGAGCTGGAAGGGGGAAGAGTCTAGGGTGGAACCGCAGTAGTTTCCAGGCAGAACCATACCATCAGGTAAGGAAAGATGGCACTCCCAAATCAACTGTTCTTTCAGGGGTGTCCTCTGAGCCTGGGTAACGGACACTGTAATTTCCACATTAAAAGCTGTTCTCCAGAGGAGGTGGACTCAGGTCATCTGCTTGGCTCTTCAGCACAGCCACCAGGGACAAGGTGACCATGGCAGGATGTTCGCTCCCTTCAGAACCTGTGCAATCTTACCAAAGCCCTGTTGCTCTGGACGTGGTGTGTGTGTGTATGAGTGTGTGTATGTGTGTGTACGCACATGCTTCTTATATGTTGTAGAAGCACACACTGCTCCAGTTATCTTCCAGCGAAAGGGCCATTTAAGTGATCTCCATCTCCCTGCTCTGTGTCCCCCAAAGCTTCCTGTGACTGCAGGACTTTGACAATGAGCAGACCCCAAATCTACCCATCAGTCTAAGACATGGCACAGTCTATATACCAGCCTTTTCTGAGCCAGATGCCAGGGAAGAGATGGGGTATTAAAGACAAAGCTGGAAATGAGACGACACACAAGGCTCCTGGGCTCAGGGGACAATGAGGAGCTTCCGGGGTAATGTTGACTCTGGGGTAGCCTGGCCCACTGCAGGTCCTTAGGCAATGGGCCCTTATGGTAGTGGTAAGAGCCCTGGGTCTCTGTCCAACCCCTCATACATGCAGCCACTCACAAATCCTCAGCTCAGAGGACATATCCACTCTCCTTGCTTCTCTCGGGGGGCACATCCCTGGTGGGACAGCACTGTCACGGGATCTGTGAACCTCTATCCCTTGATGAGAGTGCTCACAAAGTCTAAGCATTCAGACTCCAGACCTAGTTCTCTACTGTCCCCCCGAAGAGGTAAATGTACCATTCAGATCCAGTCAGCAGCTTGCTCCACCCTCCACCCCTCAGCCAGGCTGCTTACAGAACAGGAGCTTCTTGCTTCTCTTCTATGGTATGGGCAGTGATGTAGGATGGGTAGTGATGGGCAGTGGGGGGTGGGGCGGGTGAGTGTTGAGGATTCAGATTCAGCAGCCATAGGGTTTTCACCATTAACCGAAGCACATGCCAAGGATAAACTGGCCATTCCTTCAGTTCAGTGGCACCTGTGGGGTATGTGGCAGACGCTGTCACCTGTGGGGTATGTGGCAGACGCTGTCACCTGTGGGGTATGTGGCAGACGCTGTCACCTGTGGGGTATGTGGCAGACGCTGTCTGTCCCTTTCCTTGACTATTTTCTGTCTGAATCTTTCCAGGAGACAGGTGGGTTTTCTGGAGAGAATAGTGGTAAGGCTGGATGTTCATGTGTCGCACAGACCTTCTTCAGTTCTGTCTCTGTCCTTAGCTGCCCACGTGGCCATCACATTTCCTGTCCTCAGAGAAGATCAGATAACTTCCCTCCTTCTCCTTGAAAGATGCCCTGAGTCCTGTTGACCAACCTGTAGGCTCTTCTGCTCCTGAAGCTCCAGGGGCCCCACCTCAAGCTACCTGCTCATGCACAGAGGAGATAAATGTTTATGGCTACATTTTATTTATCGTTTACTATTTACTTCTTTATACTCTGCATGCTTCGGTAAATGCAGTGTCATCCAGCAACATCCCAGCCACAGCCTTATTTTTATTTTTAAAGAAGCCACACTGCTCTCCACTCACCCAAACCCCCAGGGAGCTGGACATGCAATTCCCAGGCATTGGGAACTTCTGAGTGGTGAAAGGTAGCACCCACGTGTTGAATCAAACAGTGGTTTGACATCATCGCTGTGGTGAGTTTTAAAAACATGATCAAGGCTTGGGTCAGAAGTCTTTGAGGAAAGCAGATCCTCCTCTGCACTGTGGGTGGCCTCCTGATGTCAGCTGAAGGCCTCAAGGGAGATGACAGAGGCCTCTCAAGAAGAAGGGATTCTACCTCCTGACTCCAGGCTGCAGCCTCAGTTCCTCTGTACCAGCACACCTGCCAGGGCAGCAGTCGCACGAACCAGCTGTTTAAAATAAATCGTACCATTCACCTGTGCAAACAGACACATGAATGCTCAGAGCATATACAGATTACAGCATACATATGTAGAAACAGAGCCGCGCATTCATGAATATGCTTGCACACACACATACATGAATATATAGAGTGTTGCACACACATGCATTCCAAGGCATGCATGAGAATATCTAGACTATTGCATACATACAATACATACACAGCATAGAGCACACACACAGAGATAGGCAAAGAAGTGTGCGTTTGTGAACACACATGTATCAAAATACAGAACACGTATAAACATGAATATATGTAAATCATAACAGACACATATTCACAGAGGCACATAGGCATGTATGAACACATTTGTATGCTTGTGCCTATACATATACATCTATAACAGCGTATATCTATACGTATACATATATACACACAATATATGTGTATTGTATATATGTATAGCAGTTTATATACACATATACAGATATACACATATATAAATATATAATGCATGAGTATTTGAAGACTACAGCACACAAGTGTGTATAGGTAACACACATTCAATTGACTTTTTCCCTATATTGATTAAGATTTTTAAGACCTTTTTTAAGGAAGAGTCTCACTGTGTGGTCCTGGCTGTCCTTGAACTCAGAGCAATCTTTCTGCTTCAGCCTCCTAAACACTGAACTTACAGGTGTGAACAATCACATCTTGCCCCAGCTAGATTTTCTGAAACCTGGTAAAGAAGACGTGGGAGTCAACCTTTCAAGAATACAAATAGAATTTTAATCCTTGCAACAGAACCTCAGCAAAGCCCAGACTTAGACATCAACCCCAGGTTACCAACAGCGCTCGGGTTTCAGGACCTGTTGTGAACCCCCATGTGGCCAGCTAAGCAGTCTAGTGACTCTGTCAACTGACAGATCTTGGTGTCTGGAATGGGTTGTGACTGGCCCTCTGGCTGAGAGGTACTGTAGAAGGAGCTCCCCACCTGGTGTTCTGGTCATTCTCTGCATCAGTCCCTGCTTCTCGGGATGCCCTGGAAGTGCCAGGGTTCAGCGTGTCTTGTAGAGTGGAAAAATAACATTCATGCATATATACAGACACCCATATGTGTGCATTCCCACATGGGCTGGGAAGAGGGCATGCTCATTAGAACACACAGGTACAATGCATACAACGTCAGCACACAGAGGCATTGTCAACAGCTCTGTGCTCAAGCCGGCCCCACCTCTACCTGGCCCCACAATGGCTATTACATAGATATACAAATTAGTTGTATAACATTCTAGTTCAAACCCAATCTTGCAGAAGCAGGGGCTCCTAAACAAGGTGGGGAGATGGGCAAGATGGGGAACCTTCCCAGAGCCTGGAGACTTCTTGGAGAATGATGTGTTAAGCCTTGGGCTCTGCTTCATCCCCACTGAACAGCATGTCTTCAGAATAAGTCCATGTGGCCCTCCCCTGCCTTTGTCCCAAGGTCCTCAGAATGGTGACCTTACGAAACTGGAATATCAGGGTTCAGACCCCACTGGATGTGTATTCTGTACTTGATGCCTTGTCACATATGGACCACAAAATGTTAAGAGTGTCTATTCTTATGACGTATGGGCTATCACACCATCAGGGTGAGGCTCTAGTTTCTTGGTCTAGTTCCCCTGGAAAGACTAAAGAAGAATATCCTGTAGCCTCTTCTTTCCAAAAGGGCTCTCTTTCTTCCTCAGGAGGCTGCACATAGATAGTCCAGTCAAGAGTGTTGAGTGTTGGGGGGGGCACAGCCCACTCCTGGCTTCCATCCAGACTCTATCCCGAGCCGCAAGCTTCCAGGACTTTTCTCATTTCCATGGCTTTCTGCTGTTTTCTCACTTCAGGAGCTACCTAAGCAGATGAGACTAAGAAAATTAATCCACTCTAGCGGGCGATAGACAATGGGGTACTAACACAGGCTCTATGGATGCTCCCCTCCCTTGCCCCTTCTAGTCAGCCCCTCTCTGTTCCAGACCTTAACAGAGCCAGAGTCTGAATAACTCCAGTGTTTCTACTGGGATGTCATGAAGCCAAAGTCATTTCTTCCATCCCGGTTACACAATCACTTTTAATTTTACTGTCTCTCTCCCTGTTGTGGGGATGAGTGAGACCTTCTGCCCCTTGGCCACAGACAGAGATGCTATGCAGGATAAAGCCATGGAGAAGATAAAGAGGCCCCTTCTAGGATGGGAGCTGGAGATAAGCTTCCAGCTGAGAGGGGGTGTCTGTAAGAGCTGGGCAATGGGTCTGTTCCCCCACCCACCCAAGTAAGCTACTGCTCAAGATGTTTTGGAGACACGGTGGTGAGCAGAGGTCTGAGCACAGAGGCACACTGGGAAATACGTCTAGACTGTGAGGCCTGCACAGCTGTGGAGTCCCATGGTCAGTGCAACAGAAGTGGCCCATCTTCTCGGAGGCTGCTCACACTCTAGACACAGACCTCCCTCTGGGAAGCCTGGTTAGACTCTGAGTGGGCACCAGGCAAAGTAAGGTTCAGGCTGACACTTGCTTCGGGTGTGACCCCAGAGACCACACGTGAGTGCAGAGAGGTCATGGCTGCCTGCAGAGTGACAGGGTGGCCCACAATGTGGGACTCGGCAGGAACAGTTCTGAGGGCCACTCTCAGGGTTGGGAAGACGGCAGTGAGGGGACCTTGGCTTTGTATCAGTGGGAACCCTGCTAAGAGGTTTAGCAAGAGCTATGATTTCAGAGCGGGTTTTCTCTTAAGTTCCCGGTAAAGCCTGGCCTCGGAACGGTAGGCTGGGGTGTACTGAGGTGCTGAAATGGACCCCTCAGGGGTAGCTGGACAAAGGTGGAGGCCTTTCCCAAGAAAGCAAGCTCTGCTGAGAACTGAGCTCACACCAGTGAGGGCAGCTGCTGGGGGAGACCGCCAGCTGTCTGTCTCTTCTTCAAGCTCCTCTTACCCTGCCTCCTGCCAGAGGTTGCAGCAGCATGGCCCCTTGCTGGAAGCTGGACCAGCTTCCAGAGTCCTAGCTGACAAAACCAGAAGCTGAACGAGCCTCTATCTCTGTCACTCAGTCTTGGGATTTCTACTCTAGTCACAGGAAACACTCCAAGATGGCGGAACTGGCCTTTGACCTCAGACGGGTGGCTGATCATCAAGTTTGCCTACATTTGGGAATCACCTAGGAGATTAAAGCCTTACAGATCTTATGGAGGCATTTTCTCAATTGAGATTCCTTCCTTTTGATGACTCTAGTTTGTGTCAAGCTGACAGAAGACTAGCCAGCCCAGACTCTTGCCCTCAGCATCCTTCAGGTGATCTTGTTCCTAAAGCCCCGTGTCTCCTCACTGCCTCAGAGAAGCTCCTCTTTTTCACGTGACTCAGGCTACCAGAGACAGCATCTAAAAGCCACGTGCCAAGACAGCAAATCAGTCAAGTTTCAGAGCTCAGCTCTGTGACCTTGGTAAGGGCAAGCTCCTCGTGTGGAAACCATAGACGATGTGAAAATCTTGTGGAGGGGAAGAAGTCAGCCTACAGATAGACAGACAGACGGCAGAGAGGGCACATGAGAATGAAAGCGGACACTGGTGGCCAGTAGGAGGCAAGCTTCAGCTCCTGCTGACTCCTTCAGCTGTGGAAGCCACCTCGGTAATCTAGAGTCCTCCTCAGCATACCTTGGAAGAAGCTGAAGTGGCTGTGGGTTCCAGCATGAGTGTAGACAGGACCAGAATGGGGAGGTAGAGAGACCAGGGTGGAGGGAGTCTCTTCTCATGGTCTCTGTCCTGCTGAGATGCAGCTGGGACCAGCTGGCCCTCCCCGCTGCTAAACCCTGAGACTGGAGGGGGCATCCCCCTGCAGCAGCCTGGGAATGTTGAGATGTGGCTGTCAGGCTTTGTGCTGCAGGGAGGCAGCCCTGACTCTCCCACTGGAAATCCACCAGACAGATGCGCTGGCTGGAGGGCATCAGGTTTCTGGAGGGGTTGATGTAGCAGACCACCCAGACACTGGTCAAGTGCACTGGGCAAGCCAACGGGGACTGTGGCCCAGGACCGACCCACGGGGTGGTCATGGGGAGGGAGTCATGCCCTCCCCCTTTCAGGACTCTTGGAATGCCAGATTTTGGGAGGCATAGGGTACACGGGAGGAGAAAGAGATACAGAGACAGATGCAAATGCTGGGTAATCAAGCCCTTCCAGCCAAGCCTGAGGTGTCATGTCTGGCCCCCTGCCCCCGTTAAGGAACTAAGGAATTCAGCTACCTGGGCTCCTTATTTGTGGATATGACTGCCACTCCTCAGCACCTGCCTCTGTCCTTTTTCACTATTTCAATCTTTTCCTTCCTCCTCTGCCTTGGGCAGCCATTCTGGGGTATAAGTATGGTGGTAGAGCGTGTGTATATATTTTACACACACACACACACACACACACACACACACACACACACACACACACACACAGATTTCTATGGACATGTCTAATGCATGTCCTGTGCTGTATACAAGGTATGTGTTTTGTGTATGTATATATGTATGTATGTACGTAATCTGTATATTTTGTGTGTGTGTATATATGCGTGTGTGTTTATATGTGTGTATGTGTATGTATATGTGTGTATATATGTGTATGTTTGTGTGTTTATGTGTGTTATGTATGTGTGTATATATGTGTGTGTGGCAGTTATACAAACAGGTATGTGTACTGTATGTCCGTGTTATGTTCTCTTCATATATGCTATATGTGTTCTGTATGGTATATGTCTATGTATTCTGTTCCTATGTTCTGGGTATGTGTTGTGGGTGCATGTATGTTGTGTGCATACATGCTGCATGCATATGTGTTATGTACTTGTGTGCTGGGTGTGCATGTGTTGACTTTTTATTTAGATTAGTACTGACTTCATGATGATGACAATCATGATGACCATGATGACAATAATGTTTTTCATTATTTATTTAGAATTTTTGTACAGGTCACATTTCATCTACATAAACAGGCTCTTTGTTTCTTTTGGCAGTTTTGAGACAAGGTCTTGCTTATATAGGCTTAGCTGGCTTTGAACTCTCGACTGCTCACCCTGCCTGCTGGATGCTGGTGTTAAAGGCACGGGCCTTCAATCTTCTAAGTCTCTGTACTTTGGTTTCTCCTTTGCATCTGACAGAAGCAGCTAGTGGGGTGGTCACGGCTCTCCAACAGTCATAAAATGGGGAGGGATACACTTGTCTTACTGCTGGTCTCGGCAAGAATGTTTCAAAACTCTGTGATAGGTCAGTTAAAATCAGACTTATCCAGGGTCTTTTCTTTGCTGTGTAAGCCCGGCTACCTGGCCTGTCTCAACCTACTTCCCCATAGGTGGGCTAGGATTACAAATGTTACTATGGACCTGACTTTTATATGGGTCCTGGGATCCAAACACAGGTCACTGAGGTAGCATGGCAAGCATTTTTATCCATGATTAAGGCACCAGAAGATTCGGTGTCCCATGAGGAACTAAAAAGACGTGACAAAGTCTTTCAAGTGATACAAGAGGAACCGGGTTTGCTAATGTCCACCTACAGACCCAACATTTGAAAGGCTGAGGCAGGAGGATCACTCGTTTGCTGGGGAAGGGCGGCTTTTATTTGTATTGATGATTTATAGCTTTCTGTTTTCTCCTGGGCCAAGCTTGACCCTTAGTATCTATCTAGAAATATGTCTACTTTATCTCAAAGCCTTAAATCCCTCCCCCGAATGTATGTTTCATCTCATATGGCGAAAACCAAGAAATGTCACAGAGGCAGTGAAGGGGCCAGTGTCTGTGACACTGAACCTTCAGCAGGACTCCCGAACCCAAGAGAGCAGATTCAATGTGTAAACAGGACCTTCCTGATGGAAACTGACCAGTCTCATGCTTACATGGAGAGTAGCTAAAGTTGTTTAGTTAGGGTTATTCTTGCTATGATGAGACATCATGACCAAAAGCAACATGGGGAGAAAAGGGTTTCTTTGGCTTACACTTCCACATCACTGTTCACCATCAAGGGAAGCCAGGACAGGAACTCCAACAGGGCAGGAACCTGGAGGCAGGAGCTGATGCAGAGGCCATGGAGGGGTGCTGCTTACTGGCTTGCTCCTCATGGCTTGCTCAGCTTGCTTTCTTTTAAAACCCAGGACCATCGGCCCAGGGATGCCACCACCCACAATAGGCTGGGCCCTCCCCTATGGATCACTAATTTTAAAAAATGCCCTACAGTAGATCTTATGGAGGCATTTTCTCAATTGGGATTCCTCCTTCCTTTTGATGACTCTAGACTGTGTCAAGCCGACAGAAGACTAGCCAGCACAGTAGCCTAAACAAAACCCCACAGAACTGAAAAGACATGGTACATTTCAAAGCATGTTACTGCTGGGATAGTTTTAATCCCAGCACTCTGGAAACAGAGGAAGAGGCAGGTGTGTATCCATGAATATGAGGCTAGCCTGGTCTACATGGAAAGCAGCAGGCTAACCAGGGGATGTGGTGCCTTCTCTTGACCTTGAAGGATTACACATACATGCATGCAGGCAAAGCATTCATATATGTTAAATAAATAAATAGCACCTTCAACACGTAAATACTAGCCACAAATAGATCCTACATAAGTTTTCTATTTTGAAAAGATTTTGTTTATGCCTTTGTTTGTGTGTTTATATGAGTGTATACCCTGTGTATGCAGGTGCCCAGAGAGGTCATCGGATCCCAGGACCTAGAGTTGCAGTTGACCTGATGTGGGTGCTGGGAGTTGAACTCTGGACCCCTTCAAGAGCAGCCAGTGCTCTTAACCACTGAGCTATTGCTCCAGCCCCTTAATTTTGTCTTAAAGACGGGCTTTCTGCTGTGCTGTCCTAACTTGCCCACAACTTCCAGGTGCATGCGATCCCCCTGCCTCGCCTCCTATGTAGCTGGAACCGTTGATGTATACGTTGATCTAAACATAAATATATAGGTTTCAGAGAAAACACAGTAGAATGTTTTGGCTTTGAGTTAGGCAAGAATTTTTAAAAGTGTTAACAAGAATGCAAACAAATTGTAAATGAAAAATGTAGGGCATTGTTAAAATGTGGATTTCTTAGAAAACACGGGGAGTGGGGGGTTGAGGTAAGGGATGGCTTGGTTGGTAGAGTACCTGACCAGAAGGTGGGAAGCTCTGGGTATTGCCCGAAACATGGAATAAATCCCAGGAGAGGTGTGTGTGTATACCTGTGATCCTGAAGACAAGGAAATGAATTATCTTCAGTTACAAACAGCAAGTTCAAGGTTATCCTAGGCTTCATGAGACCCTCTCTGGATGTTATTAAAAGACATGAGAAAATGTTGAGATGGGCCTGGGTGAAGTTCCGTGGTGGATAATTGCCTAGCACTTTGTAAGACCTAGATTAACTCCCCCAGGACTGGGCTGGTGTGATGACTTAACAGTAAAGCTCAAACCGCGGGACCCGCATGGCAGAAGAAAAAGAACAAGCTCCTACAAACTGTCTTCTGACATGTGCACGCCCACACATACACATGATAAATACATACATTAGAAATAAAAATTTAAATTCCATCACATACCAAAAGCAATTGAGATAAAAGGCAAACGGGACACTAGGAGAACATATCTACCCCTCACACACCCAGTGTGGCAGAGAGGAGGGGAGAGTCCTGCTCAGGGTCCTTGGTTAATCTGTGGAAGCATCACTCAAGCTCCTGAATCTGAACAGACTCACATTCTGATGCTGTTCGACTCACAGGTTCATCTTAATGAAGTCCCATTTTCCAGGATCTGAGCCTCTCTCCAGACCTACATACTGGCTACAGTCCTAGCTGGGCCCACTGCCCTGCTCTGAGCTACACTCATCCTCTGGTCAAGTCCCTATCACCATTCCTGTGGCAAACTGGGGAGGGGGGCTTCCCCTATTCGCTCACACCTCCACCGGAACAGTCAGCCAGCTGTGGGCCAGCATGAGGGCTCCCGTACACAGAGCCTGTCCTCCGGGTTTCCCGAAGCCACCCATCAGGTGGACCTCCAGAAGAGGCCTGGCTCCTCACTGCTGCCAAGAGCTGCACTGAGAGGCAGCTGGGCCAGTGCCTGGCCGCCTTTTGGAAGACATCCACCTTTGAGGCGAAAGGGCGAACGATCCCAGTGTGGTCATGCTGGCAGAGACAGGAAGAGAAATAGCATGGCCTTTATAGGGGAGTCAGCTGAACGCTTTACATTCTCCCCCAAATTGACTAAGCCGTTTTCACAACATAAAATGAGCAAAAATGTAATTATTTCAAGGTGTCCTTCATCTCGAACTCACTCAAGGCCCACAGCTGAGGGTTTAAAAAAAAAAAAAAAAACATATATTTAAAGCAAATATTATCGCAAACGACTACTCTGTAATTTGAATTAATTGCTTTGGGTTTTTTCTGGAATAAAATCTTTAAGACAAACCTATAAAAGCCTTGGAGCCTAGGGCAGCTGTTTCTGCCATGGCTCATTTGCAGGGAGTCCAGTATCACCCCACAGGTGACTGTGTAGGATCACAGGGTTATTTGGATAGAGGCCACAGTAAGGATAGCCCCCAACCCAACTACAGTGTGTGTCCCTACCATATCTTGCTGGAGTCAAGGTAAGCCTCAGAGTGGCCCAGACTCAGGAGGGTCTGAAGAGGGGCCTGCTTCTACTTATTTTTCTTTTTCCTCTGCAGGAGGAGGCTGGTGACTCTGATAGATCTGCTGACTCCATCACCTTAGGGTCCCATATAGGAGAGAAGGTGCCAGAAGCTTGCTGGGAGAGCACTGTTCCCTGAACCACATGAAAACCTATAATGACTGAGTGTGAGTTAAAGCAGCAGGAGGATACTATGACAGGAGGAAGGTCTGGCAGACTCCCCTGTCCCAAGCTCCTCCCTTGGGGTCTCCTGTCCTCAGACTGCCCAGGAAGCAGGAGGCTGGAAGACCAGAGTAGACAGTCACTACAGGACCCTGGAGGGGCTCTGTCCTCCAGGCCCAGATGCAAGAATTTCCAGGGGGCTGTGGGTGTGGGGAGGATCACTCAGGGACCCCTGAAGAGCTGTTTCACCAGAATGAGGGTGAAGAAGATTTGAGGTACAGGGCAAAGAATTTACCTTCCCTCTGTGCCTTTGGATTACATCACGCTGGTCATCTCACTTCATGCATATTTCCTTCACAGATGTGTCTGTTGCTTCCCTTGCCTGTGTTGGAGGTTGAGTGTCAAGGCTGTGACTCCCTCCTACAGGAACTAGCTGGGTCTGAGATCACAGCTGAAGTCTATATAAGTTCTAGAGAACCCAGATAGCAAGAGGAAAATTCCCCTGGGCTGGAGGATAGAGCACCCAAAACTCAGAACTAATAAGAATGATTCTGGAAGGAGTGTGGGGGTTGCTAAAATCAGCAATTGTAGCAATGAAAGTATGCTATAAGCAAGTTAAGTCCCTAGCTCCCCTTCACTTCTCATGGAGCAACTGTCTCTCCCTTCTGTTAGCAAAATATCCAAAGGTTTATTCTCCAGAGCTGCGGAGACCCCAGCCTCTCCAATTTGTCTATTATAAGTCTGACAGCCAGACCCCTCCAGTGGCCCTCTGGAAGATCCCCTGAGAGACCAGACGAGTTCCTCAAGATAAGAGCATTCAAGATCCATCACTGGGTGATGGAGCTCAATCATGGACACAAACAGCCCCGAATGTGAGAGCCACCAAGGGACGACAGACATTTGGCATCTGCATTTCCTACATGAGGAGAGGAAAAGTACCACAACCCTCAGGTTGCAAAATTCAAAGATCTAGAATATAAAGTAGAAGACCACCAATAGCATGTTTTAAGAAAATTGCCAAAAGTTGAGGTTTCCACTGTAGAAGGAAAGAGATACCCACTCTAGGACACATGCTCAGGAAAACACGAAAACATCTTAGAAGATTCTACGCTTTTCCAAGAGGAAAAGCAAGTCACAGGAAACCAGCAGCAGTGGAATCTCCCTAGGACTTCTCAGCTCCCCTGGAAGAAAAAAATGTTGGCCAACATTCTAATTCTGAATGAAAAATTCATCCCCACACTAAAATTTTATTCCTAGCTCAACTATCCCCTGGCTATTACTAGAAAAAGATGTCTTCAGACATGTTAAGTCCTAAGAGTTACATCCTAAACCTTTCCTAGGCCAAGTCTTCACACCCTCTGTGTACTCAGCACACTCTGTAACTTTGTAGCCTACTAGGTAAGTCATGTAGCTTGCTCAGCCTTGCCTTTCCACAAATAAGTGAGTTCAAGGAAAACTGGAGGCCCATCTAATTGGGTCACTGCTGTATTCTTAGGGCCTGTGACTGTGCCTAGCACATAGGTGGTGTGCAATAACTCTATTTCTATGTGTACCATGGAGGCCAGAAGGAGGGCCTTGGATCCTCTAGAACTGATGTTACAGAAGCTCGTGAGCCACTATGTGGGTGCAACAAGTGCTCTTAACAGCTAAGTCATCTCTCCAGCTCTTGCACTGGCTCTTAAAGAATGAAAGCCACACAGTTCAGTCTGCTGGGCACCTGATCTGGGTCAGTGGTATTTTCCTGTGTTTTTCCAATGAACCTCTGCTGTTTTCTAGAGGCTGAAGATAGACTTGTGTATGGCTCACCTGCTCTCAGGCCTAGAACTGCCACCCTGGCATGCAGGGAACATCACTACTTTCCCAGCTGTTGCCAGCAGCCCCAATCTACATTCTGTCTTGGTAGCTTTGGCCCTTCTGGACATTTTATTTTTTGAAATCACACACCACATGACCTCTCTTTAACTCTTTATGCAATTGCCAGGGTTCATGCACACTGGGGTCAGAGTTAGAGTTGTAATAATACCCTTTTATTCATGGCTGGTTGATTACCCCCCTCCCAGAGAGTGGATGGAGGACTTTTTACTCCCCTTAGAAACAGGTAGAAATGGGGTGGGGTGTGTCTTCTCTTGCTTTGATTTTGGTTAATTACATCCAATTAAGGGACAGGTTAACTTCAAACCTACACAGTAGTGCCCTTGAGCTGTAAGGAGAGCTGTGAAGAATACATGTACAGGTTCACCTGGTACATATATGCTACTCTCCAACCTGTGTGAGCATGCTGGGACCATTCCATACTTGTGTGGTCACTTTGAAAGCTAAAGCTTTAAACATGAATGTGGAGATTTGTCCTCTGGGCAGAACATGGCCATTGCTGTCTTGAATCCAGAGCAGCTGAGATTACATATTAGAAACCCAGAAACCCTTGAAAGCTTGGACCTACTAACATTCCCTCAAGGTGGGAAGGAACTCGGGAACAGTACTATAAAGGCACCATCACCCCCATCCCTGGGGATGTATATGCAGTTATCAAGTGCTGGGAGGGGAAGCTTTAAGTTGCTTGTGATCCTACAAGCAACCTCGGACTTGATTTTGGTGGCTTGCAATCTTCTGTCACACCAGCTCTAGGGGCCTGTCCTTATTGCCATATCTGGGGTGAAGAGCATTTATACACGTCTGCTGAGGAAAGTTAGAAGAGTTCCTTACAGTTGAACGCTGATTCCTCATGTAATTATATTTTAATTAAAAAAAAAATACCCTCAAATGCTGAGTAGTGATTTGTAAGTAGCAAGTTTATTAGGGTCACACACTGTGACACTCATCTGGAAACGTGAACAGTGACAGTTAAAGCTGGACTTGTGTAGCCTACACCATGGCTCACTACAGAATGTCTACACCACAGGGCCCTCCACAAGGCAGTAACGCCTCCCCCTCCCCCTCCCCCTAACCTGTCTCTCTGGGTTTTCTGATTCTGGACATTTTGAACTGTAAGTCTTGAGTTACAAGATGTGTGGTCTCTAATGACCAGTGTCATCCATTCACCATACTTCTGAGGTTCATCCACTTTGCCTTTGCAGCCCGCCTTTTCCTTTATCTCTTCATGGCTTTAAAGTCCCTCAGTCATCTCAGCATGGTTAAGCTTCTGTAGAGGTGTCTTCCCTCAATGAACCTCATTCCAAAATGAGGTCACCTCACCGGAGGGGCCACAGCCCTCCAGTGAGCAACAACCAAGAGCTAACTGAGCTCTTGGGACAAGCCCGGCTTCCTTCTTCCTCAACTGCAGAGGAAAAAAAAAAAAAATGTTCTTGCCACTTAGACCTGGCTCTGCTGGGCTGACACAAGGCAAGGTCATTTTGATAACCTGAGAGACAAACAGAAGAGCTTCCAGGATGCTAGAGAGAGGTTGTTCCTGCAATCTCAATCTCTCAATCTCTCTCTCTCTCTCTCTCTCTCTCTCTCTCTCTCTCTCTCACACACACACACACACACTCTGTCACACACACTGAGCAGGGGGAAGGGAGGGAGGGAGGGAGGGAGGGAGGGAGAGAGAGAGAGAGAGAGAGAGAGAGAGAGAGAGAGAGAGAGATCCTGATCTGATTGGGAAGGGAGCCCTCAATGAATGACATCATTCCCTGAACATAAATCTTGGTTTGTATGATTTATTTATGTTAAGAAAACCACATATGATGCTGAGTTTTCAATAGCTTTGTTTAAGTGATAGTTTTGCCTTTTTTTTTTTTCAGTGAAAGTTGGAACGATGATAAACAGCTCCAGCTGTAAAAATTAAAGACGGAAGGGAAGCCAAGGTGATTATTACCGAGAAATGCTGAGTGGGGAGGGGTATCTGGCCCTTCCATCCTCAAAAATGAAAATTACCCTCCGCCACATTGTGCCATGAACAATTACCTGCTGTTTACTAATTAACCTCTTTTTAAAAGTGCTACATTTCTTCAAGAACTGTTATTTCTCTAATGTGAAAACTGGCTTACTCGTGTTCACCAGAACCACCGTGTCCCATGTGCTCTGGGCTTTGTGAACACTTTATGAACACTTTTTTTTAATGACACATTTTATAATTTTTTTTTAAATGCCTTACTAGAAGCTCAAATACAGAATATATGCTAGTGTGTCAGAACGTGACCTCTCAGTATGTTAGTCCCATGATGAGACCCTCCAAAGCTATTGGCTCAGGCAGGAGGGCTTCCCTCAACTGCAGGCAGCCACAGCTTAGCCCTGAGATGGGAAGTAGGGAAAGAGGTCCATGGGCTCAGGAAGCACAGAGCCAAAGTGGCTGAGTCTATCCAGTTACAGGCAAGCCGGCAGCTCAGGGGCTGTGAAACCCACAAGGTGAAGGCTGTGAAGTCTGCAATGAGTGAGACCCTCAGCTGCCAGGACCATGAATCCTCACTCAGGGTTCCAACTGCTGGCTCTTTCTTTGTCCAGCCAGGTGCTTTCCAAGATTCCAGCTCAGAAGCTCCGAGGACAAATCCTAGGTTCGGTGAGAGGAATTGGGAAGTGGCAGGAAGGAAACCCTTGCCTCTGCTTGATCCACAGAACTGTAGGGAGCTCCTGGTAAGCGACCTTCACCTAAAGGCTGTTGCCAGGGTACTGCCAGGGGCACCCACCCACTCACCCCATGTTACCAGGGAACGGGGCTCTAGAGGGCTGAGGAGGTGACAGAAGGTCCCAAAGCAGTGTGGTCTGATTAGGTTACAGGTTCCCACCCCCCTTCCCGGCCCGATGTCCACAACCAGCACAGCCCATCCCTTAGACACAGCTCTGCCAGGTTAGGGCAGGGATACAAAGTGTACTTAGAGGGTGTTTTAAAAACTTCTTTCCTGGGGAGATATAAACATGTACTCCCTCCTTACGGGGCTCCAAACTGAATGGAATCCCATAGAAGTTCAGCTTGAGGAACCAAAGAAGCATAGGCAAGGGATTACTTCTAAGAGAGTGACCCCGAAGCGGCTGCACCGCAAAATCTTACTCCAGCCTGGATGACTTCTCCGTAGCTGCACATAAAGAATTCACAACCCCAGTCTATCACCTCTATCACCCAGTCTTTAAATTTTAGCCCCCTGAGACTACCTGTAATTAGGGCAGAATAACATAAAAAAGGTGGGAGTGGCCAGAATCTCTGATGCAGGTGCAATGACTCTCTCTCTCTCTCATATTCATTCATTCTCTCTCTCTCTCTCTCTCTCTCTCTCTCTCTCACACACACACACACACACACACACACACCCCTTCCACAAACCTGATCTCAGGGGTCTCTTGTAAGTAACCAAGCTGCTCTAATAAAAATGTTTTTACACTGGTTTAGGGATAGTTTCTTCGACAGAGAGCAAGACCTAACACACCCCTCCTCAGTAGATACCATCCCCTCTGCTGATGCCTGATATGTATGTTACAATTATGAAAGCCAAAGAAAGACCTCAAGTGGAGACCCTGGTCCCTGGGCTCTACACACAGTAAATCCTCATTGAGGTAGCACAGGGTAGCGGGGCTGGAGAGACACCCTGCTAAATGCAGGTGTGCCTTCTGCAGCTGGGTTACCCTCCTTTCTTGAGGATCCTTGGTACCAGGTGTAAACTGTCAGGGGGATGAGGGCAGGATGCCAGTGAGCCAAGGTCATAAAGCCAGGTGAAGCCCCTAGGATTCACCGCTGCCTCTGTCCTAGGCTTCTCCACTTGGGGCTCTCGGGGGACATGTGGGGAGCAGGCACCTTGTCCCTGAAGGACATGGGCCACTGGCTCCATCACCTTTAGTGACTCTGCAGAACTGGTAATTTTTCCCAGCCTCAGGCCATACTGGTCTCTGCCCTTTTCTTGCCGGCTCACAAAGCATGTCTCCACGGCAGTGTTAGGCTGTTATTGGTTTAGTAGAACGCAGAAGAGGGAGGCAGAGTCCATTTGGGCAACTCCTTGGCCATCAAAGTCCCATTCCCCTCCCTCAGTGTCTGGATCAGAGGTCTTGGTGCTGAGGAAAACACGGGGTAGTTTTACGGAGTCCCACCTTCTCCCAGAGGGAGAAGTTCTTTAGAAGTCTAAGTCTGGACTGGGTCTATCTGTGAACCCATCGCACACAGGCCAGGCCAGGGGGGGCGGGGGGGTGGTGACATGACTGTGGGGAGGACCAGTCTTCCCTGAATAAGTTTCGTAGGCTATTGCCCTTCTGTCAGCCCCCACAACTCCCACTCACCTTCTTTAGGCTTTGGAGAGCTGGGTGGGGAGGCCTTGCTGTTAAATTTTTAATTTTTCTGGCAATTCTATCTTGCACAAGGGCACGAACAGAGCAAATCCTCTCTTAGGTCAAGAGGAGACACTCTCAGCTCCTCTACCCAACATGGAGTGAGGAAGGCAAAAGGGAGGGAGCCGGGAGTGCACAGGATGTGCAGAGCCCCACAGGCACGTGGGAAAATTCCTCTCCTCCTAGCACCACTGTCTTGGGCTTAAACTGTGGCTCACTAAGGTAGGCTGCGCCTGCTACCCCTCAGCCTGGCCCTGGAACTAACTGTTCTTGCCTGCCAATCACACAGAACTCTCAAGAGACAGATGAATGGTCCCAAGTCACAGAAGGGTAACCGGAGGAGAATTACCTAGCAGTTCCTACCCAACAGTTGCAGCTGTGGGGTGCAGCACCATACAATTCCAAATGCAAAATCTGGTTTCCAAACTGAGTATCAGCTGTATGGTCCGAGTCTGCCCCTGAATCATTAAGTAGTAGGTGACTCCGCAAAACGAAATGTAGTTTCGGATTCAAGATGAGTTGAGTAGACTAGGGTGCCTTGCTCCACGCAGCTCTGGACGTCACTGTGCACGGAAGGCAGGCTCCCGCACTGTGGCTCCGGAGAAGCCTTGGCCTCTAGGCTAGAGAGACTCACAGCTTGGTGCTTTCGTTGCTGCCCGGGCCCTCCCCGCTTGCGCTCGCTAGAAGCCGGAGCATACTAGGCTGGCAGCGGCCAGGAGCCGCAAGTCAGTGCCACGCGGCTTCAATGGGCTCCAGGGCTCCAAGAGGTTACCTGTAACGAAGTTGCTGCTGGTGAGCACGGGTGGACGGAAGGGACCTACTAGCTGCACCGCTACATGGTCCGGGACTAGCACGTGACTCAAGGACTCTCTGGGTGCGAGCCGCAGATCTAGATTCGTTGGTGGATTTTTGGAAGGGTTGGGGAAATCAAGGGGAAGAGCGTGGGAAGCCGATTCCGATTCCGTTTATTGCTCCCCTGGTGGCCGCAGCCCCAGTACAGTTTTAAGAGCCCGGGGCTTCTCTGCATTTGATCCCGCACACCGTGCTCCTCAAGGGTTTCCTATGCCTTCTGGAGAGCGTTTTCACAAAATATAAAAGCCAACTCCCTTCTGGTTTCAAACAGGGGAGAGGGCGAGGAAATTCAGGCCTGATCTCTCAGTGTTTTATAACAAAACAAAACAATTACCCCACCATGTCCTCACAGTCTACACCACCAAGTGTGCAGGCGAGTGGCGAATCATCTCCTAATCGTCACCGCTGCAGGGGCTCAGGACAGAGAAACTCTGCTGGAGTCCCTTAGGCGGTTGCTGTACCCGTGCAAGGATGCCTATACAGGCCTCTAGGACATGGCCAGTGAAAGGGGGACAGAAATCACCCTGTGATACAAAGAAGTCCGTTTCTGAACATTTGCGGTTTGTTCGAAATCGACAAGAAGGTTGCATTTCTGGGAAGTCTTGGTGGAGAGCATCCCACACCTCTCAGAGACCCACTTTGGAACCAGAAACGGGCGCTGACCCCGGGAGGTCCCCAAATCTTCAGAAAGAACCTCTTAGACAGAAATTCTGACTACCATCTTTCTGTTCTGAAGGTCATCCAGGATACATCGAGGTTCCCTGGAGCCAGGAGGGCAGACCCGCAAAGGGGAATCTGAAAATGGCTCCAGGGTAACGCTTGCTCATAAAATGGAGACTGGGTGCTGGAAAACCCCCGCCTTTGGAGCCACTCCCTAGGCTTACATGGGGACAATTCTTTGGGTGTTTTGTACCCTATCCCAAACACCCTGATAGAACCTATCTTCAGGCCGTCTCTGTTCTTGCCACAGGCGGGAAGGTGACTCCCTGATCCTGTCTCTGCTCCAACCAACACCTCCGCCAAGGGCTTGGAATGTGAAAACACACTCCTGTGGTGAGGAGACCCTCATCCATCCTGGCCTGGTGGTGAGGACTGGTAGTCTGACAAAGGTCCCTCCCAAGACACTTCCAGCTTGCCTGGAACGCACACGTGGCAAGGGAAATAGAGGTACCTTTATTCTCTTTGCTGTCGGAGGGGACCTGCGGTGCCACAGCGGGAGGTTGTGACTGAGCCCGTAGAGGCTGAAGAATACACAGGGAAGAGGACAAGAAACTGCGGTGGTAGACTCAGGCTCCACAAGGGGCTGTAGTGAATCTTCACCCCTACGCCAGGGGTAAAGGTGCCAGCTCTCACCCCTGCACCGCGCCACAGGCTAGCTTCCCCTAGGAAGCCTGGGACTGGGTGTGGCTACAGAAAGGGACTTTGTAGACCACAGTAGTAGGAAGAAAGGAGAAGAGTCCGAGCTCCCTAAGTGACCAAGGACCACTCCCTCAGTCTGGTCCTCCCCCAGTCCCCAGGAGTGATCTAATGTGGTTCTACAACCTCTTTCTCCAGCTGGCTAGAAGGGGTGGGCATTTCTGGCCTGGATGGAGCACAGCAGAAGTCGGTGGGAGTCTCTTCACTAGCATACCCCTCCCCTGGCAGCAATGAAGTTGGTTCTCAAACTTGGCGGTATTAGGAGTCCTCTACACAGGGAGTTACTCCAAACAAGGAGTGGAGTGGGCAGCACTTCTCACTAGAGTCTATGGTCCCCAAACTCCCCAGAGCTTGACTCAGTTTTAAAACGGTTCTTGCGGCATCTAGTAATCACCATTCCCCCATAGGACCTCCACTTGCCCATACTTGTTCTCTAAGTGTCAACTCCCATCCCTGCCAAAAAATTTCTTGGTGGGATGGAAATACAAAACGGCCTCCGAGGGGACCTCTGTCTGATTTCCCTTGCTTTCCCACTCTCCTTGAGGAATTCCTCCACGTCTGACCGCTCAGCTTCTAAGTCTGGCCACGTGGGGGCAGGGCCTGGCCAGGACCAGGGCTCTCCCAGACCAGAAGGTCTTGCACCTAGGAGTCATCTCAGCATCTTGGGGGTTCCTGGTCAACATTGGTTCCCAGGCTTCTTCCCCAGGCAGGTCATCCCCCTAGCTCAGATGGTGGCAGCCAAGAGCAGGATAGACTTGCTACAGCCAGTTCCCAACACCTCTACTGGCGAGGGTCGGTTCCCTGCTCCCATCCTAGACTGATCTGGTCCAATCTGGCCAGAATTCTGTGTGCCCTTGAGCAGAGAGGGGACCAGAAAGAGGACTCCCTAGAAGTAAAACCTCTGTCTGTGTGTGTGTGTGTGTGTGCTGGGAGGGGCAGCCTCCAGTTCTAGAAAAAAAAAAAAAGCCATGGTTGGGCTAGGGTGGGGGAACATCAGGGTGGCTCATTAGCATCTGTATTAGCTTCTTTGTGTTTTTCCTGGGGTGTTCTTCAAATCTCAAGGGACACCTGGGGCGATACACCTTAGGGTGACCTTGACCCTTCCCAGTTGTGTTACTTAAGCCAAGTTAAGCCCACGGGCAGGAGGCCACTGGGGCCAAAATGAGCCCTGTGTTGCTGGACTCTGTCACCACCCCCGTGGGGGTGAGCAGGTTCGGGGGCCCTCCAAGACCTACCAAGAGCTGCAGTGGTGCCTTAGTCTGCATTGGAAGCCCCTCACTACCACCCCCAGAGCCTGGTACTATAAAATGAGTGGATTTGTGACTCGGCCCAGGTAGATACTGAGAAAGAGAAAGAGCCAGGCCTTCCCACAACGGGGCCTCCATCTGTGCAGCCAGCTGGGTGCAGGGCTAGGCACCCAAAGCGGTGGGCTCCTCAGACAAGTCTGAATCTCCGCGGGGAGTGACCCCTTAGGCAGTCCGAAGGTTCAGCGCACTGCTGCCGCCAGCTCTGAGGCTTTTCTCTCTGGTGTAGCTGGGGCCTAGCAGCACTTTCCACTGGGTGAAGGATCTATAGGGACGATCCTCTGGGGGATTGCTGTTTTAATGGGATTTCGGTGTGCGGGTTTCAGTACTAGGAGACCGGTCACAACAAAGAAGGGGTGAGAACGACCCAAATGGCGCCCACCCCTGTGAGGGCTCAGGTGGACACGGTGACAGCTCTGAATCTTGTTGCTTTAGAGGGACCTTGGTGTTCCAGGAGGGCGCCCAGGGCAGTGACCCAGCCCGGCAGCGCCTCCGTTTGTTTCCAATTCAAACTCAAATCGTAGCTGTACTCGAAGGAGGAATCCACACTCACCCCATTAGGCCTCTTAGTTGGGGCCACCCCGTTTTTGCCCAGCCAGGCCCCTAGCCGGCCTAAGCTCCCGAGTGTGAAGGTTTCAGAGATAAAGCGCAGGCTACTTTCCTGCCCGCACTCCTCCACCTGTGCCTCGAGTTCTCCAACCCGAGCGGCACCTGGGTCCGGAGAAGCCGGAGGGGAGTGTCCGGAAAGGACCGCAGCTCCCGAAAGGGGCTAGCTCCGGCGCTTCCGCACCCGGTACTCACCTGGGGGCTGCGGCCGCAGCCCAACGGGGCGCGGAGACCGGAGCGCACGGGCCCACCCCGGAGGTGCAGAGGTGCGGGGCGCCCCGGGACGCCCAGGACAAGACGCGGGCCTCGGCACGGCCGCCCCCCGACGCGGGGCGCGCTGGCCTCAGCCGCCGCGCCGGACGGAGGACCGACGGCTCCAGCGCCGCTCGGCGTCCCGGGCGGTGGCAGAGCTCGGAGCTGGCGGCGCCTCGGCTGTTTGTTTTTGAGCCGCGGAGCCCGAAGCTGCAGCCACCGGGTGGGGGCGGGGGGAGGGGCGGGGGCGGGAGGCCCGCGGGGGGCGGCGGGCGGCGGGGCTTCGGAGGAGCCGGGTTCGGGAGCGTTGGCCCCGACACCCCCTCCGCGAGCGCGGGGTGCGGGCTGGGACCGAGGGGAGTTCGGGAGGAGAGCGCTCTGGGGCGACGGCGAACGAAAGCTTTTTAATTAGTAATAAAACGCAATAAAACGCAGCAAAAGCAGCCCGGACCCGCGTCCGAACTATCAGCGCGTTTGCGGGGAGATCCGAGGAAGTCGCGCAGAAACCCACCGCGGGCCAGTCTCCTCTACGGCCCGGCTTGGGCAGGAGCCACAGCGCTGCGCAGCGCAGGGCCAGGGCGGGGGGACCGTCACCTCGCCTCCAGGGCTACCTGGGTCCTTTTAAAGTGTCCGGGGTGCGGGCCCCGGGCGGGAGCGACGAGCACGGAATGTTTTCTTAAAGGGCCAGTTCCGAGCTGCGCTGAAAAGGGGGGGGAGGGGGGAGAGAGAGAAGTGAGGTGAAGACCGAGAAGGCCTTGGAGAGCCCCCCAATCCCGCGCCGAGGCGGCGGCGGCGGCGGCGCGACGAAGAGGATGATGAACACATTGCAAAGTTTTTTTGGCCCCGGCGAGGGGTGTCAGATTGAGTGCTCTGTGCGCATGTGCGAAGGTGTCCAAACTGACAATGCTAGGGAGATGAAGATAGTGTGTAGCTGCTTCTGGGCTCAAGGAGGAGGAGAGAGATTCCGCGAGCCGACACCATGCGATCCAAGGCGAGGGCGAGGAAGCTAGCCAAAAGTAAGTCTCCCGCGCTCGACCGTGCCGCGTCTCCGGGCCCCGGCCTCGGGGCCGGGGTACCCGGGCCAGGGGTGCGCGTCGGGGCGCGGTCGGCGCGCCCGCGGCTCCGGCCCCCGGTCGACCGCGCGGCCCGGGGGCTGCTCCGCCTCCCGCGCTCCGGGGCGGCCGGGCTCGGCGCGGAGGCTCGGGGCGCCCGGGCCGCGCGCTCCCCGAAGGCGCCGGCCCCCTCCCCGCCGAACCCCCTCCCCCCCCACAGTGTCAGGCGCTCGGGCCCGGGAACCCGAGGCGCGCGGTGGGGGCCGGGGAGGGGGGCGGAGGGGGAGGGCCGGGGGTGGAGGAGCGAGAAAAGCGAAAGTTAGCGAAAAGTTGACGAAAGGGGAGAGTAACTTTTCCTCTCGCTCGCTCTCTCCCTCTCTCTCTCCGAGTGGCTCTCAGTCCTGGTCAAATCATATTCCGGGCTTTTGAAATAGTGGGCGCTAGAGCACCGCCTTTGGCGTCCGCCAGCCGGGCTCAGAGGAGGGAGACCCTGAGCCGGGGAGGGGGCGGAGGAGGGGGCGCGGGCCGGCGCCCACCCGGCTCCCCGGGAGCAAGGGCAGGACGGCCGCAGCCACTGGGGAAGCAACATGGAGACTTTTTCCTGCGCTCGAAACTGTGCTCGTGAAGTTTATTCCCAAGTGGTGCCCCGCATGGTGGCCGGCGCTCCTCTGTGATCCTCGCGGTTCGATAGGGCCGCCCGGTGCCGCTGCCTCCGGTAGCGGGGTCCCCACTGGCCGCCTTGCTACCCGCCGCCCTGCCTCGCTTGGCCTCGCTCCGACCCTCCCGCACACGGTGTCCCCGGCACCCGCGAGCCCCAAAGGGACCAATGCCCCGGCGAGGCTGCCCGGGCCCGGGGCTTACTTTCTCTTTCGCTCCGCCTCGGGCCGCGCCTGGGGCTGTGCGCACAGCCGGCAGCAAGCTGGTCCCCACCGCAGCTCGCCGGCTCCCGCCGTCCGCACTACGGCCACCGCGTCTCGGAGCTGTCTGCGCGCCTTCCGATCCCAATGCGGGCGCCATCGGCACGAGTCGGGCCCGGGGCTTCGTCCCTTGCAACCAGCAGGTGGGGACCCGCCGCAACGCGGCCGGGGAACCCGCGGCTCCAACAGCTCGAGCCACGGTCCGGCTCCAGCGAAGCGTTGAACGCTGTTCGGAGAGGATCCGAGTCGCTGGACCCCGCCGCCCCCTCCTCTACTACGGGCGGGCGAAGGGGGCACCCGGCACGCCGGCTCCAGGTCCCTTCTTGATCACCAGGCCGTTCTGTCTGTGCCTCCCGGGCAGAATCCTGCCTGGCCCGGCCTCGCGGCTTCCAGAGCCGAATTCTTAGAGCATGAGCCCAGCGAGCGGGTGTGGGATCCGCGATAGTTTTCCGGAAAAGCCAGGCACTTTGAGCTCGGGACCCTGCCGAACTTGGCCCCAAGGCAGCCTGGCTGCCTTAGGCCGCGCGCCCACCCTGCAGGGAAAAGCAACTTCCAGCCTCTGCCAAGCTTCCCTGAGCTCCGCCGTTGGAGTTCGTGGCCCCTCGGTTAGGAGCCCCTTTCCTGCCGAGCTCCCTGGCCAGCTGCCCTTGACCTCGGCCTTCTGGGCCACCCATGACCTCTGACCCCTCTTGGTTCGAACAGGGCCAGTAAGTTCCCAGCGGATGCGTAGGGGCTGTGTGCGTGTTGGGTGACTCTCCACGACGCACGGAGCGGGTGTGTTGTGCACTGTTACAGTGCGGTGTGCACTGTGGGCCGTTGGGACTCTCGACCCCCTGGCTGCAGGCTGGATGGTCAGGCTCTCGCTGAGGAAGGACCCAAAGCTGGAAAAGGAGAGAGTTGTAAAGTGACTGCGGTTTTTTATTGTCGCCGCCTTCGCTGCAAGCGAGAGACTGGCTCAGCACTCCGTGCGCGGGCCCGGAAACTTCCCAGAGGCCCACACCCGCTCGGCGCCTTGCTGGGCCTCCTGCTCTACCTCCACCAGGTGGGGAAGGTCACCTGGCTCCGGCCCTACATACAGCCAGAACGGGCGTCCGGCGACGTTCTTGAGGCCCTCCCTGGAGGCCAAGAACCAAAGGGCACAACCGGTGGAAGTGCCGTTGTGCCCAGTTCAGGCGTCTCCTTCCAGGGCGTTCTTGGAAACAACCCACAGAAGCTTGCCCGACAGACCCAGGGTCTCTGCTTGAGTGTCACCCTGGAGAACCGGTTCCAGGCTGTATGACTGTTACTGCTAAAATCAAAGCCCCCTCAAGAAGATCGGTGAGGCAGCTCAGGATGGAAGACAGCCCAGGGCTCACTCAACATTTTATTTCATTAGACAACATTTTAAGCGGCCGTGGAAGGCTCCTGGGAACCTGACTCCATTACCTGAAGCAAGGGTGACTAGCAGACACTCAGCAGACAGCCCAGAAGCCTCCTAGGCTAGCCGACAGGGTCAGGAGATAGGAGAAGGAGCAAGGTCATGGTGGTTCAGGGTTTTATTCTGCCCTCGTATTCAGGCCCCTGAGCTGTGACTGAGCTGTCCTGAGGACATATGGACATGGGCCAATGGATGTACTGTCAGGACACAGGACTTGGGTGCAGGGCTGTCCCAGAGTGTGCATCTTGAGGTATAATTTCGTTTGTATTGCCTGGTGTTCCTACTCCAGACCTCTGTCTGCATGGCTTACTCAAGCTGGGCCTTTTAGGTGTCACATTTGGTAGAATTTAGGGGCCCAGAGCAGACACTTGTGTTGGGTTTCCTAAGGATAGAAGCCTCTGAGGTACCCCCAGTGAGGACTGTGATTCAGTTGGTGGGAAGCTTAAGCCTGAGCCAGGAGCAAAGTGAAGACAGTTCAGTTCAGGGGTCCCCTTACTCAACCTGGGCTGGAGGTGGCCAGTAAGGACTTGAGGCTGTCTTGGCCCCTACATTTAAAAACGAAGTTTTTAACAATAGCGTATTGTTCCAACACTGCTGTGAGCCAGGTGGGCATTTGGGGTCTTGGTTGGTGATGCTACTCTCCTGACCCTCAGAACACAGCACAGCTTGGACTCTATTGCTAGGATCCCCAGTAGAGTCACCCTAGAGACCGATTTCTATCGAGGTGACAGACCCCCACTGTCCCAAATACCACACATCCCACCCTGCTAGGTGTGGGATATTGATTGTTGCATGTGTTGGGGGTGGTGAATTGTTAATGCAGTGTGAAGGATTGGAGGCCCAGCTTAAGGCCTGCTTCGCCTCCTTCCCGTTGAGACATGCAGGGGTGCAAGTGGCTAGGCCGGCTGTCTCTTGTCCTCTTTCTACCCTCCCTAGGGAAGTGAGAGCCCAGGGGACAATCTTTTCCTCTGGGACTTAAGAGGGCTGCAACAGCAGCAAGAACCAGTAGGCGGGAGTTGATTGTCTTGCCCGCTTTAGGCGAACGAACGAACGGTGGAGCCTGCTTGGTGGAGGGGTGGAGTGCAGGGCTGGCGGCCAGTGCCCGAGGCTCTTCGCTCTGGATGGTGTTAGAGGAACCAGAGGCCTGTGTGTGTGTGTGTGTGTGTGTGTGTGTGTGTGTGTGTGTGTGTGTGTGTAGGTCTTGCCAAAGCCAGTTTGTAGAGCAGGTGTTGGATAGGTCTGCGGGGGTGGGGGGCGGCTATGCCCTGGGGTCTCTAGCTGTCTACTGACTTGGGGTGCCTGCTTCTCCAGCAGTCTGGAGGCCTGGGAAGTACAGGTGCAGGTTAGACCTCCTAGCCTCTGCTAGTCCTGCAGTTTTTACACCCCCAAACCCCTACCTGGGCAGTGCTGGGGCAGAGAACCAAGAGGGTAGGTAAGGGTGGTGTGAGTTCCCTCCCCTGAGGGCGGCACTGCCTCAGCTGCGACTGCTTACAGGGCTTCTGTGGGGTGTGATTAGCCTCTGTTTTATTCAATTAGGAGGCAATTAGGGGTCCTTGAGGAGAGGGGGGTTGGTACTGGTAATTAAGGTTATGTATAATTAAGAGTTTCAACAAAATTATCCAGGATTAAAAAAATTTTTTCAGTAATTTCGTTTAAAAAATTTCAAATAGCATTAAATACAACTTATCAGGGTTTGAATCAAAACCCAGTTTCAAGCCTTGGGTTCAGAAGCTCCCTCAGTAGTAGAAGGCTGGGGGGATGCTGGTAGCACCTTCCCAGTTCAGGAAAGAACTTCGTGGGATGGAGGGAATCTCAATCTCAATCTCAATCAGTCTCTCTGTCTCTCTCTCTCTCTCTCTCTCTCTCTCTCTCTCTCTCTCTCTCTCTCTATCTGAAAGGCAGCCTGAGCAGGCACCTGCCTTTCTCAAAGTCATAGACAACGGTGGGGCAGCAGCAGTTAGTAGGTATCCATCCATACTATACCAACTTGTGACTCTGACCCAGATGCTACTGCAGTGAAGGTGCCTTTCTACTTGGGGGCCACCTTCTGTCTTCCTGGGTGTTCTGCCCGAATTTCCATACTCCTCCACATGGCCTAGAAATCCCCCGTTCAAGGTATTGTCCCTTTACTCTTCCTTTGGTCAACGTGGGCTCTCCAGAGAGCACACAGGTGTGCCTGCCCATCCAGGGTAGGGAAAGTGATCCCGGAAACCGAGGTGGAGGGTAACCTGCATTGTGAGTTGCTCTGTCCCTGTTCTGTATGACAGCAGCCTGGGAGGGAAGAGACCTCTCAAAGTGCCTGAAGGTGTTTTTTCACCCTCCCTCCCAGGTAGGTGTGAGCTGGCCGCTGACTGGCATCCCCTCCACTGGCCCTGGGAAGGAAGGAGTGTGGAACCTTGGAACCCTTCCTCCAGAGGTTCGAAGATTAGAGAGCCTAGACAGGTGCAGTAACTCATGTTGCAATCCAGTTCAAGACCTTCAGGGTTTCTTAGTAGGGTACTACAGACTGTAGTTAATTCTGTAGTGTTTTAGTTAATTAATTATCAATTAATTCAATGTGTCAGGGTTAAAGTATTTCAAGACCAATGCTTACCATGGTCTGTTCGTAAAAGGCAGGTAGATTCCATGCATTATAGCCTGTGAATTCAGTAGTCTGGCTTATACCCTACTTGTCTGCAGGGTGGAATTCTCTTTGCTCAGGGCTAGACTCTTCCCCTCCAGGAAATGATCACATAGTTTCTCCTCCTCTGAATGTGGGTGCCCTCTCCAAGGGCAGATTCTAGGTAGCCAGTATTGACCAGGGATGGGCCTTGTCTACCCCACCCCAATCTTCTGCCAAGCACAAGTACAAAAACCTCTCACAGAGTAGTGGGGCTGCCTGCTTACCCTGCCCCCAATCTATCAAGGAAAAATCCACCTGTCTTCCTCAGGAAATTAGGGAGATGCAGTACCCCATACTGCTCCTGCTCCCTAGCGGACCTGAGCTGCAGGACTAAGCAGGGTCTCTGATATTGGCCGTTGTTCCTCAAGGCTGGGTGGGACCTCCTGGCCAGAGCCACTGTGACCATTCTGCACCCAGAGTGCCCTCCACTCTAGTGGTCCTGAAGCTAGGGATGGGTGGTCTCTCCCTGTTCTGACCACTCCCTGTTCTCACATCCTGTGCTCTCTGGAGGTGCCTCTCATGAGAAAGAGGAACAATGAGTTCCACAAGCAAGCTGACGATGGGAGTGCTGGCCACTTGAGATACATATTTGTTTAATAGTTAACATTTTGTGTAAAAAAAAAAAAGGGGGGGGGAGGGAAGGCAGATTCTGGTGAAGTGAAGGCTTTGCTTATTTTATATCCACTATAACTATTTCTGTCCGTGAAAATTGGCTTAATTATATCAATGGAATGTTTCTTTTTAAATTCTGTATGCAATTAGTCCATCTTGCCGGCTGCAATTTATTTTAATAAAAAAATAAACCAGTGGTGTGTTCAGTTCCTCGTCCCCTGGGGACAAATGCGATTGGTGTGTTTAATTTCATTAAGTACAATGTGGCCTACTGGAAAAAATGTCTGAAATCAGCTTTATGTAGCTTAAACACTGGCATTTGAAACAAATCATTATTGCATTAGCTGTCATACTGGTAATTCTAGAATCTAAGGGAAAAAATATATTATGGCTGTTTTTATAACCCTTTGCAAATGCACTGTTAAAATAATTTATAATCATTTTAAAACATGGCCGGCTCCAGTGAATATTTCATCTCTAAATATGGGTCTGCGTTTTTCCCGTGCACGTTCACACATCTTGGCTCCTGCAGCTCCGACCCCCAAGTGCTCATCCCTCAAAAGCTGAGGCAGTGGAGTCTCTGTTTAAAGGGAACCTGATGAAAATGGGGTCTTTTTCACTGTGGCCGGAGACCCAGATTTGAGAGTGTAGGGTGCTGAACAAAGTGATCTGAAAGAAAGCCAGGGCTGGCCGGAGAGCACTCCATGGGGTGGTTAGCTCATCCAGCCTTCTGGCTCAGGTGGGAAGGGAAATTGGTACACATCTGTGTGGGCCTTAATAGGTATGGGAGCAGAACTGTGCACATCCTGTTTCTGAGTGCAGCAAGCAGGACTTGCTCTGCTTACACTGAGTTCCTGTTTGGGAAAGCAAGGGAAACAAAATTCTCGATCACTGGCTTGTTCAGAGCAGTAAGTGGGTACAGCCTAATAAACTTGCTGAAGGGGTGAAGCCGTTCAGTGGAACACATACGTGCATCAGAAAATGGGGCTTATCTCTAGGTCAGTGCCTTGTGTATCTTCGTGTGTGTGTGTGTGTGTGTGCGCACACACACACACGCACATACACTTTCATGTATGTGTACTGGCTCCTGGATCCACATTGCTTCTGTTGTGAAAGTCAGCTGAGTTTGCAGTTGCTAGGAGGAGCTATGGATGCCCCCGGTTCCCTGTTCTGCATCAAAGCAGCATCAGAGGGTCTTGTGGGAAGTGATCGGGTGGTGGGTGGGTGGGTGGGTGGGGCTCTTGAGAGTCTTGCTTCTTTTAGCTTCTGAGTTGTGTGTCCAGGTGGTCTGAAGTGGTGGGTAGAAGCCACTGCAGCAGTGGCTCAAAGGACAAGGACGTGTCTCTGGTGACAGAACCTGGTTGCATGATGTGGCCTTGGAGTCACTTCATAGCAAGGCAGAGGCAGGAGAGCTGTGGTTCCTGGGGTGGTAGCTGTCCCTTTCTCTGTCCAGGCAGTGCTATGAGACATTGTTAGGATGAAAAGGTACCAGGTGATCGGGTAGGATATCAGGGAGCCGGGCTGCTGGGGTGTGAGGTTTCCCAAGCCTTGAGGATTCCATAGGTAATTCCATAGGTGATTTCACAGGGACTGTCTCCTCGATGTTTCGATTCTTTTCCTTGGCTTCCTGATGTACCTAGATGGAGCCAGACAGACTGTTTTTCCCCCCTCTGTCGAGGAATGTATTCTACATGAATTTCAGTACTAGTGGATTGGGTAGGGCATATGGGGGTGACACAGCCATCTCTGTGTCCTCTGGCAGGGCAGGCAGAGTGTCTGGGCTGTGTCTGGTGCTGGTCTCCCCAGACCCCTGGTTCTGGGAGCAATCCCTGCTGAAGTGACCTCCATATGCCTGCAATTTGCTTTCCAGTCCGTACACTGTTGAGCTGAGAAATAAGTGGCTTTGTCTACTTCCCTACTTTAGAAAGAACGACAAAGCTGAACACTTAGTGCCAATATCAAAGCCTGGCCCAAGAAGCCCTGGAGGCTACCCATGAGGGTTCATGTGGCCCTCGACTGGCTTCCCATGCCCCCACTGCACAGGCTTGGGGGAGAATGCTGGGGGCTCCCCTCTCTGCTCTCCTTTGCTGTGTGCGCTGTCTGTTCTTCTGGGATCCCGAGCCCCATGGCAGCTAGGATTTGCCAGGCAAGAGGTGAGATTGGCTTAGAAAAAAAAAGTCAGTTTTAACTTGGATGCAGCATCCGTATGTATCTGACTCTGCCCCAGACACTTCAGCTCCTTGCCTCACCCAGGGAGAACCACCTTGAAGGATCCTGAATGGTCTGGTGTATTGTTTGGCCACTGCTTCTGCAAAGGAGTCAGGGCCTGTGGGCATCGGGATCTCACTCAGGTCTGGCAGGGAATCAGAACAATTTTTTTTTTTTTTTTTTTTTTTTTGCTAGCTTTTCTGTTTGGAAATGGCTTTGCCGTTCTTCAGCCTCCTACCCTGGAAGACTTTGAGGTCAGGCAGAGAGTGTAGACTACCATCATCTCAGGACAGCTGTGAGTGAGAATAAAACCCGATCGTGAGGTCGTGCATGCGGCTGGCCTCTCTATTCCAGCACGGTCCTGTTCTGATTCCTGCCATTTAGCCGCGTCATGAAATACAACACAGATCATTTGCTGTTTCTTTGGTTTTCCAGCTCAGAGGCACAGGTGCTTGGGCCTGTCATGGACCTGTGTGTGCAGAAGGGCTCACTGTGTTCAAAGCTACCTCCCCTTATCCCCCTGCCTCCTCCCATTGCCTTTCCTTCTCAGCCAAACAAGCTTTCCAACATTTACATCTGTTTTGGGGGCTGAAACAGCTGTTGGCATCTGCTAGCTCTTTCCTTATCAGAGGCCTCCCAGGTCCTGCAGGGTGGGAGCCTCTGGTTTGCTTTGGCAGCTCCATCTCTCTGCGTTCCTGTTCACCTTTCTTAGAAGCCCTGCACAAGGTCTGTGGATCTGCTTTGGGCTGGGCTCTGGACTTGGCTCACCTGGGGTTAGAGGACCTTCCCCACACAGTGCTGTTTAGGAGTTTACTCAGAGAAAGACATTGCCCTTAATTCTGGGTACTCTGCCAGATACTTCCTTAGGGCTTGTGCTTCTGTGTTCAGTCTCTTCAGATGGGGAGAAGCCCTGAGCCAGACCAATAGCCCTCTGACCTACCTTGGCTGTCCTGTGGACCTTGACCTGTGTTGGTGGAGGATGCCTGGGCCCCACCCTCACTTCACACTGGGAAAGCTGAGAGAAGAGAGAGAGAAGGAGGCTTGTTGGTGAACCTGGCTGGTTTTGCTGTAATTTGCTTCTCTAGCCCCTGGGCAGCAGGGCCTCAGCATCTCAGCAGAGAGCAGACTGGGTCAGCGCATGAAGAATTGGTTCTAAAAGTGACTGGGACTCTTTCCTGCCATGCCGTTTAATCCTGTGTCTATATTCACAAGCTGACAGTCGATATTACACCAAAATACGGATTTCCATAATAGATTCAGGTTGCTCCTTGCAGCCAGGTCTCCGAGGGAAAGGGGGCCTGAATTGAAAAGGCTCAGACATTTATATCCGCCCAATGGGCGGCCACAGTCTCCTCAGAGAGGCCCAGTCACGTCCGTCCATAAAACATTTAAACAAAGACTGAAAATTACGCTCACTGGAGGAGCCAGAGTGGTGGCCACAGAGAGACCACGCTGTCCCGGGGCAAAGAGGACGACACAGAACTGCCTTGGAAAGCCTGACATTAATCTCAGGCATCCCACTGCCTCCTCCCTTCCTGGAGTCTCCATCAAAACCCCACATGGAGGAAATGCCATGTGACGAAGTCCTGCACTGGGCTCAGAATTGACGTCTCTGGTGTATGCTGACTTGATGGCATCCCAGGTCACATTAGGAAGGGACTGGGCCTGCCCTCTAGCACACTGGCCACTCTGCTGGGTCAGCCCCACCAGGGTCAGTAATGGGGTTCTTGGGTTGTCAGCATGCTTCCTACAGATCCTGGGTCCCTTGTGGACACCAGAGAATATCTATTGATTTAAACAGAGTGGTATGGCTTCCGGTGGCAGCAGCCAACAGAGAGATGGCCTGGCTTGCAGGATAGGGGAAGAACCACACCATTCTCTTTACCACCTGCATGTCTGAGTCAGTGGCCCCCTAGGAAATTTCTGGCCTGTCTTCCATATATCTCCCAGGCTCTTATTCCTGGAAGGGCTGACACATTCCTGAGGTACCAGAGCACTGGAGTGTCTTGCTGGCCAGAGTCAACAGTACTAGGGGGAAGAAAAGTAGACCCTAAAGTGGACCCTACGTGACCTGTCTCCACACAGCGTGTCGTCACGTCAGGTGTGGACATGTATGTGGTGTGTCTGCGCACACGTGTGTACTGGTATGCAGGGGAGGATCTGCTGTTTGCATGAGATTTATACTACAGTATGCCAGAGGAGGCACAAGCTTCCCTGCCCACTTAGTTTTGGGGGACCCTGTGCCCCTGGGTCTGCAAGGTGTGGAGACAGTTGTTTTAAGCAGCTGGTGCCAGGCCTGCCCCCGAACTGCTTGGCAGCTGACTGTTGTGGGAGAAGAGAGACCATGGGGATCTGTGCGTGAATATCTTTGTACATGTCTAGAGGCCTGAGGTAGGACCAAGAGGAGATGGGGCTGTTTAGACAATCCTGGGCCTCTGGTGTTCACATTGAGAAAAAATTAGGCCTCTTGAAAAATTACAGAATTATGCTGCCGGTGTCAGGTTGCGAGATAATGACGTGTCTCTGTGTGAAAATATTAAATTGCAATAACATGCCGTGTGAGTACCCCTTTGAATAGGGTATTCAGTTCCCAGCTCAGACTGAGCATAAGCCAGTGACTGACGGAACACAAATGGTGTCATAAGGCATGGGGAGGGGGCATGGGGGGCGATTCACAGCTGGCCCTGGTCTTCTTGGTCGGCCTTTCTATCTCAACCTTCCTCAACATCTTTCTTTTTATGAAACAACTCGACGATGCAGCCAATTGTTTACCTTTCACGTTAGCGGTGTTGGTGGGGGGGGGGGGGACACTATCGGAGACAGATCAGTTTTTCCCTGGAAGTGATTCGGCATGACTTAGAACATAATGGCTGTGTCCCTGTGCTAGGTAGTGTCCTAAGACTGCCCAGAGTTCCTTGTGGCATCCACGTGCTGCCACCATCCATTTTGTGAAAATCCTGAGGGCCGGTTCCTACTCCTGCAGCCTGCACACAGACAGGTGGGTGTTGGTATGGCCAGCTGCTCTCAGGCAAGGCTGCCTTGACTTGGATTTGGTGCAGAGGTGCACACTAGATGGCTTCTTCCAGGCAGGTGGCAACGGGAAGTCAGTGTGGTGGGTGGAAGATTTTTAATGTCCCGGTGGAACTTGTGGAAGCCAGGCATCCCTAATGCTCAAGACTTTTCGAGTCATGTATATGAGAGTGCGCCATGGAGGAGTAGTTCGGTGGCTGTACATTTGGCTGAGTGCCCTTAAGATGAAAGTTCTATAAACTGTGGAAAGTAAGTGCTCAGAAGCCTGGGCAGATAGCCCCAGGAGGCACTCTCCAGTTTCAGGACTGGGAATCAGAATTGCAAAGCAGAGGCCCTGAGTTTTAACTTTCCCTCCATCCCAAAGTGTTAATCTTACCTTCCCAAAGGTTAGCTAAAGCCCTTGAATGCAGCAGCTTGGAAATGAATCTCATCTGCTAATGATGGTAGCAGTAGCCTCAAGTTCAAGCACCCCCTCCCCCCCAGCTGCACCTGGTTCTTGGCATAGGCAGTGTCCACGGGGAACCCTTCTCTCTTGTCCCAGAGCTCTTGTTGCCCAGGGTTTTAAGTTCCCTCTATCTTGACAGACTACCCTCGTTCAAAGGGGAATGGGAGCTGGGGACTACAGGGTGGGGTGGGAGGTAGGAGTTGAGGTGGCCCTGGAGAGTTCCCCTCCCTGGACCACCAGGTACCCTTCCCTAGTCCGCCTCTCCCAGGATCTGGATAGGTGTGTGGTCTTACCTGTACTGGAGGTTGGGAGGGAATGGATACATAGTAGTCCCCCATCTACGTAAAGAGTAGCCAGGGACAATCCCAGCAAGGCTGTGGTGACCGTGGCTGACCAACTGAGTCTCCAGCACCCTGGTTCTGTGTTGGTCACTAGGGAGTGGTCATAGAGTTTTTCAGGTACAGGGAAGGGCACTTTGAGGCCAGCCAGGTCAGCTTGCCCCCTTCGTCCTCTGGCCCTCCATTAAATGTGTAAAAGCAAAACTTAATACTAAGCACTCTTGTGAAATGTCTTATTTGTGAAATGGCCCAGATGGCTCCAGGGCCAGGAGGCAAGGCCTAGGGAAGGAGCAAAACCTTGGCACCTTCCAGGCATGGGGAAGAGCCCTGTACATGCCACCCCCAATTAATATGCCGTCTGCCATTCCAGTGACACTTCCGAGTTGAATCCACTACCTCCTGATGCATTGATGGTCCCTGGCTTTTACTTTCTGAACTCAGCCTAGACCTTGGGTTGACCTTGGGCCCTATAATGAGAACTAGATAGACAGGCAGCAAGCTGGCCTTTGGTCCCTGGTGTGAATGAGTAGTTCCCATGTGGTCAGGTGATGGTGGCCATAAGAGACCCATCAGCCCCGCCCACCCCCAAGAGAATATGTTCTATTCTGTTAGCCTGACCTATATCAGAAGGTCAGTGGCTAACCTTCTCCATCCAGGCACACCCTTAGGCCAGAAGCTCTGATCACTTTCAAAGAACTTAGACCCTCAACTATGGCTCCCAAGCAGGCTCTGGGCTGAGGCTGGGTTTGGTTGGTAGAGACAGAGCCCCAAGAACTCACCTTTTGTCTTACTTAGTAAGTGCATAGTTGGGAAATACCAGCCACAGCCCCAGGGCCCTTAGCCCTGCAGGTCAGCATCTGGGTGTTCTGCCTCCCCTGCTGGGTCAGAATACAGTGAGAGGCTCTAAGTCAGTCTGTCTTTCTCCTTCCTTGGGGCCTTAAGCTGGTGCCTCTAGGCAGCAAGGCATAGCCAGGGTCCCTTTCCTTTACCAGCGTGTGAAGGCCCAGACTCACCTCCAGAGGCACTGGAGCAGACGGTATGTGTGATTGAGCTGGTGCCCCAGTATTCCCTAGAAGTGAAGTTTGCACCCTCTTCTTTCCTTTTCCTCAGGGGCAGATGCTCATCTCTGCCTGGACATGACCTATGGAACAATACAGAGGAAACTGGAAGAGGCTGCAGAGGCCTGCATAGCAGTTGGCTCAGAAGGAGCCTGGGTAGGCCCTGCCTGCTGTGATAATGGCCACAACACTTGAACAGTGCTTGTCCTCAGGTGGTGGGTTGTCATTGTGAGCAGTTGTTTTGGCTTTCTGGAATACTCTTTGGCTAAGAGAAGGTGTGTGTGTGTGTGTGTGTGTGTGTGTGTGTGTGTGTGTGTGTGTGAGAGAGAGAGAGTGTGTGAGTGTGTGTGAGTGTCTTTGTGTTTGTGTGAGAGTATATGAGTGTGTGTGAGTGTGTATGTGTGTGTGAGCGTGTGTGTGAGCGTGTGTGTGAGCGTGTGTGACTGAGTGTGTTTGTGTATGCGTCTGTGTGTATATTTGAGTATATGACTGTTTGTGTGTGTGACTGTGTATGTGTGACTGTTTGTATGAGAGTGTGTGAGTATGTGACTGTGTGTCTGTGAGTGTGTTTGTGTGAGTGTGTGTTTGAGTGAATATGTGCCTGTGTGTGTGTGACTATGTGTGTGTGAGTGTGTGCTTGTGAGTGTATAACTCTGGGGTATGTGTTTGTGTTTGTGAGAGTGTGTGTGTGAATGTGTGACTGTGTTTGTGTGGGAGTGTGTGACTCCGTGTGTTTGTGTGTGAGAGTATGTGGCTGTATGTGTGTGAGACTGTGTCTGAGTGTGTGTTTGTATGAGTGTGTATCTGACTGTGTTTGTATGACTGTTGGTCCGTGTGTGTGTGTGTACAGAATTGGGGCATCTCCCTGAATTTCATGTCTATGCTAACACACATGTGCAAGGGCACTTGGTGAGTAGAGTTCAAGGGACAGAGACTCACCGAGGCTCCAGGACCATCCCATGAAGGATGCTCCACTGGCTGGGGCTTAGAAACCCAATGTCCCGTGCCTGTGTTAGCTCTGTTCTGGCATGGAAACCTTGGAAGGCCACCATCCATGCTGTGGACGGCCAGTTGTCATGGGTATGGGGCTGGCAGGAAAGGCATCGGTATTAGATTGGGATCCATCCCAGACAAGGTTCTTCATGCTTCCACAGAATGCCACGGGTAGCATCACATGCCAGCCTCTTGCTGAGGTGCAGTATTTGCTCAGGAACACCCTGTACCAGGGTAGATGCTACTGCGTGGGAAAGGAGGTGGCCTTTAGCATCCCTGCAAGGAAGAGCAGGGTCCAGGGCTCTAGGCCTGTGTTCCCTTCAGGAGTCACTTGTCATCTGTGTTCCAAGGGCTCAGGAGGGATGTTTTGCTGGCCTTGCCTCTGTCTCCTCCACAGTCTCCCTCCTGGGCTTGTGTCATGCTTCAGGCTTGTTGTCTCCTTGTGTACACACGTGTGCATTTGTGAATGCTTGTATCTGTGAGGCACATGTCAGCACATGTATACACTACTGTGACACAGGCAAGGCACACCAGCACACCACATAAGACTCACAGCACCTTACAGAATCGTAATGGTGTGAACCTGACTCAGGAGACCGTTCACGGAGGGTCAGCCATTCCCAGGGTCTCCACACCCCCTAGGCTGTGGACAGAGCAATAGAGCTTCCTGAGGGAGAAGGTGTTGGCATCTGTTGGGACATGATATGGACCTCTCCTTTTTCCTCTTCTCATTACAGGGACCATGGTGGTGGGGCCGGGGGTGGGGGGGCTGGTTTGTCAAGGGGGCTGTCCTCCTCAATCACAGACCGCTAGATCTGGTGTCAGACGGGGTCGCCTCTGACCCTTTCAAAGGGATATTCGATCTGAACCCTGGGGCCCAGTAAGAAGATTCCAGCAAACCCAAAGACTCCCGGCTGGAGAAAGCACTTTCCAGTGTCCAGACTCTGGCACGAGGCCCTTTGTGGGATTATCTGCCCCCCTGGGAGGCACGGAATGTCAGGGTGAGGGGCCAGGCAATGGAGAACTGCACTGGCTGCCGATAAAGCCCGGCTGCTTTCTGTGGCTGCTCTGTCTCCGAAACCTGAGGTGCAGCCCCAGAACGGAGGCCACCGTCCCAGGACATTTGAGCCAGGGAGGCACCGTCCACTCCACACTTACCCTTGGGAATTTGATTTGAAGCCACATCTGCCTCTACCCAAGGCTCTTGCCACCTGAAAAAAAATGGGTAGAAAGAGATCCACCACCACCACCACCCCCCCCCCGCAGAACTTCATTTAATCACTGCCTCGGGCATCTCCTGCAGCATTTGAGCTGGGCTTGGTGGAGGGTGGACACTGTGGCCAGGGCGGGGAAGCCAGAAGGTCCTGGGTCAGGGATGCTGGGTGGAGAACTGGCTTATGGGTCTTTGCCCATTGGGCTACAGGAGCTGGCTGGAGCTGGTATAGTTCTGCCCCTGTTCTTTATCCCTCCATATTTGTCACAGGTAGCTCCAGGCATATGTAACCCCCAAGGCTGGTGCTCAGGACCCGTGTAATCTGTCTGGACATGCCTTTGTACTGAAGCCTCAGGAGGAGAGGTGTTACTGAGCCACCTGTTCATTTCATCAGAAGCTGGGAGGTGCTCAGGGCCTGGTAAAGATACAGTATGATGGCCAGGCCACTCTGGACCAGAATCCTTTGTAGCTAAGAAAGTATCTTTGTCTTACTGCCAGCAGGACCTGGGAATACCACAGAGGCATGGCTTTCAAACTCACAGAGTGGCTATGAGCCACAATGAGGATCCCTGGGACCCCCCCCCCCCCCCAGTTCCCCAGTCTACAGAGTATCTGCTCTCAAAGTATTGCTGACAGTGTGTGGCAGAGGCTTGGGACTCGGGCACATCGGCTGTTTTAAGCTATATGCTCCAGGAAACGACCCCCCCCCCCCCAAATCTCTTTCTTCCCAAAGAGTGACACACTTCATGAGGTTGCCTGAAGGCAATCCTGTTCAGCATCTTGTCCAAGGACTTGCTCGTCTCCTGGAAGCCATGATAGAAGATTCATCAGGTGCTCTCTAGTTGTCTGAGTTGACCTTTGAGGTCCCAGAGGGGCAGGTGACAGAAGATCTTGGGTCAGATCCCTTCCTCCGAGGACCTCTGGAGCCTTGCATGCCTATTGCCGCTTCAGGCTTTCTGGTGTTGTGTGTCTGTACTTCACAGACATGCAGCCATACTGATGACATATAGCTTTTTCAGAACTCAAGCTCACTGCAGTGGCCACAGACCTGGTCACGCAGCCTGAGTGCGTGGACACCGGCCACCAGGACCTGGTGAAGGGCATGTGACCTCTGTGGAAGGTGGGCCTTCTGCTGAGGTGTTTCCTCTGGCTCACACATCAGGTTCCATTGCTCTAGGGCAGGAAGATCATGGGTGGAAGCCTGCTATCTGCAGGGCACTGATGCTTACTTTGCCTTTATACACTCCCAAGGTGCTTGCCTGGGAAAGGGTCCTGTGCTGTCACAGCCACGGCCTAATGCAGCTCCTGTCACTTGTTCAGACCCCAGGCTCTTATGTCTCCACCTGAAGTTGCTGTTGAAGGCCAAGTTTCCCTTGTCTTCATCTCTGTTCCACAGTGAAGGGAAGAACCCTGACATTCCCAGTCAGGACAGTAGCCTGGCTTCTGTCAGGGATCCCACCACGGGAGACTCTAGGCAAGATCTTTACCAGCTCGATCCCTGAGCCGGCATATCAGCAGCAGCTGTGGATGAATGAAGGTCTCTCAAGACTGTGATGCGTGCAAAGTGAGCACCTGATAAACCCAAGTTCAGGTCCCGGTCCTCTACTCCAGGACCCTTTGAGTGGCTTTTTTTTTTTTTTTTTTTTTCCAACCACTGTTTCTTCTGCAGTGACTCAATTATTTGAAACTGGGGAATAACGCTTGGCTTACTTCGTCCATGTTTGTTTTCCTTATTTCTATAAATTATGGCTGTTGATTAGTCAAAAGCTCTGTAGAAATGTGTCAGCCTTGGAGATTTCTACAAAAGGCGGCGGCGGGGGGGGGGGGATCCTACGGAAATTTTCAGGAGTGAGGCTGTTAAGTGGTGGAATTCTGGGAGATAGATATGGAATCGTTCATCTTCAGTCACAGGGATTTTAAAGGCGGAAAGGGAAAAATCTGAAATCCAAGGTAGTTCTCATGCCAATACCCATCTACTTATAAGGGAGAGCAAAAACTGGATACATTTCTGTTTTTCATCTTGAAAGCTCTGGTTTCTTATTGGATGGTCTTGCACTCTGGGTGGGTGTCGGCCAGCCCCTTCTAGAGCGGTGGGCCCAGGCAGATGAAGACAGCATGGATGGGCTGGCACCAGAGGGCGGAACCACGGAAGGACGTGGTCTTGGAGCCTGGTGTAGCTGCTCTCGGTTGAGCCAGGCCTGAAAATAAACTTCCCATGTTAGGGTTGGTGGGGTCAGCGGACCCTCCCTGCTAGTGCTCCCCAGGTAACTCAACCACAAATGAGGAAATTCACATTTCTGGGGCTTCAGAGAAGCAGTTTGTAGGTCAGAGATGACCAATTTTGATTCCTTTGTGTGAGCGCACATGCTTGCGTGCGTGTGTGTGTGGCTCCTTAGTCTCAAACAACCAGTAAGCCCGGCTTCTTGAACATCATAAGCTTAACGTTTCTAACCGTCATCCGAAATGCTCGGTGGTGGTTGCCACCTTTCTCAGAAGCCATCTTTTGATTGTGTAGCCATTCATGCGGTTTGCTCGCTTGTTGTTTATTTATCGAGTGACCTTCAAATGCCTTTGGAAAAGTCTCTAGTTATTGATATATCATTCCCCCGCCCCCCCCGGAAGTGATAGGCATTGCTGTGGCTCTGGGTATATCCTCCAGTTTGAGGATTAGACCGAGTTCCTTCTTGGAACGCCAGCTTTACTGCTCCTGGCAGTATTGTCTCCTTTATGGTTTTGTGCCCCCCCCCCCCCCCGGTTGTGTTGCTTGACCTCAGCCATGGCTCTGGGTACAGCAAGTCTGTGCTGGAGTTTGAGTTGAGAAATCTCTTTCTGGAGGCAGAGGTGGGGCCCTGGAGGCTCAATTCAGGCAGCAGCAAGGGGCCTGAGTCACCAGGCTCCTGATACCAGTAAGGAAACCCCATCACCTTTCCATTTCACCGTGCCAAATCAGAGAAAGGGACCTGACTCTGAGCAACCCACAAGAGCAAAAACCCCAGCAGACTTTTCAACCCTATGTGTTCTTTGTGTGTTTGACCCTCTGGTGGGGGTAGCCCAGCATTGGAAGGGAAATGTACCAGGGAGTTTCCCTTCCTATGCTGCTTTGGGGGTAAGAAAGAACAGAGGAAAATATGGAGGCTGAGACCAGTAGCCTGTCTGTCCTGTACTGTGCCAGTAGCACCTTCTAAGACCTGTGGTGGCAGGCAGTTCTGTAGCTGTTCACTAGACAGGGAGAAAGATGGTGGCTCCCCTCCCCATGCCTTGCCTCCTCCTCTCCCTACTCACAGGGGATCCATTTTCTAGTAAAGAACCCCAAGTCCATTCCTGGAAATACTTGGAAATTCGGGTACTCCTAAGAATGGCCTGCTCAGCCACTAGCCACCCACTTGCTGAGGGAATTCACAAGCCTGGCTGGATGGAAGAGGAGTGGATTCTGGTTAGCACTGGAACTACCTACAAACTGGTTCCTGGCTGAGCCTTGCCAAGCATGAGAGCGTGGACTCCTGGTATTTTCCTACTGAGCCCTGAACTCATGGACACTACAGTTGCTTTCCCGGGGCTGGAATCAAGCTGTTGAAAGATGCTAGGCCATCTCTCTGAAGAGGTGGACACCCGTCAGCATAGCAGTCTGCTGTATTCTTGTTGTGGAAAAATAAAACCCTGTCAAAGTGTCTCTAGTCCATAAAATGCATATCGTTCAGTTGGCCTTTTGTGGGACGGCTTTCTCATTTAAACAGAAGCACATGGGGACATGGGACTCCTTGGTGGCTTGGTCATGGGTAGATAACACCATTGAAGCATGTGACAGAGCTTCTTATCAGTATCTGTCCCCTGTGAATTCCTCATCCTTCAACTCCCCCAGATTCAGGACAAGTACACGAAGCTCAAGTCTCTCCACCTTCTCTGTGCTTTGTCCCGTTTAGTCAAAAGTGGAGGGGCCCGGAGGATACTGGCTGCAACATCATTTAAAGCTAACCTGTCAGACATATGCTCCATACTGCCTGTGACCCAGCACCTCTCCCTGATTCTCTTGTTAGCTTATTTATTCAGTAGCTGCTGAGGACCTACCCCCAGGGGGCTCTCCCATCAAAATTCAGTCCCCATCTTCCACACACGTAAATGAGATATAAACACTTTAGGGCAGAGGAACTGTTTCAGTTGGTAAACTACTTACCCTGGCAAACAGGAGTACCTCAGCGTGGACTGCCAAGCCCCATGTGAAGAAGTCCATCATGGCAGGACATACTTGCAATACTAACCCTGGGAAGGCATCGACAAGAGGGTCAGTAGGGCTTGCTGGCTATCCAACCTAGCTGAATTAGACCTTGCCTCAAAAAATGAGAGCAAAAGAAGACCCCGGATGTGGTCCTTTGATCTCTGTATGTAACATACACTTGTATATGCACCAACACATGTATGCATATTATATACATATTACCACATGAGTTCATACATGCAGAGCCAAAAGAAAACACAAACAAACAAAAAAGAAACCTCAAAACAAATAACAAAACCCAGTCTGCATTCAGTGGTTAGGCAGACCCAAGACTTGGGAGCGCAGGGATGCCCCAGCCTGTGACGCTGGGTGAGAAACTTGATTTAACACCAGCAACTACTCTTTGGGAGTCCCACTGACACTACTTAATTCTCCTCACTTGTCTCATGGGGCAGGAGGGAAGAGCACCATCAGGGTTACAGGAATCTGTCATCACACAAGGACACAGAGGATCCAAACTCAACCAAGGACAGCCAGCCAGAGTTGGGGTGAAGTTAAGGACTGTGGTATCCCCCAGGAGCTGAGGCCCCTCTGACAGAGCCTAGTTACCAGAGGCAAGTGCAAGGTCTTAACACATGAGTGTCTTCCCAGGCTGGGCCAAAGGTAGCCTAGGGCTCTAAAGTTGGTGTGCGTGTCCTGTGTGCACCTGGTGGGTGTACTTCTGCTAGCTGGGTCCTTGGCGCCTCTGCTCAGCCTGCATAAGGTAACACTAATGGTTGCCTTTTTAGCCACTGCCAGTGATTTCTCTCTCACTGAGAACGCTTGCAAACCTGGGCCCACCTTGGATGGATCTAGGTGAGCCTGCTTCTGGACTAACTATCTGCCTGAAGAAGAGATATAGGCACCTCAGTATTTTCCTTTATAACATACTTGTCCACATGCTGGGGAAACAAGTGTGTGTCCCCTATAGAAGACTAGACACCCACTCTGAGAAGTGTGTTACATGTGATTCTCAGAGTGGAGCAGGCCTGTTCTCCAGGGAGAGGATGCTGTGGCTCAGAGCTGCCATCAGATATCCCAAACCCAGGCTAATTGCCCCCACACTGATTCCAAAGCCCTCTTCTGTCACTGCCTGAGAGTCCTATGGCTTTGGGCTTCCTGAACACACGTGAAAGCTGGCGAGGTTTTTTTTTTTTTTTTTTTTTGGAGCCCAAGAAGAAAAAGCAGATGTCTGTTCAGATGTCTGAAATGGCTGAAGTTGCCTTGTTACTGGTGGGCATCTAGCTTCCACTAGGACTTAAAAAAGGCTTTTGGAACCTGCCCCCTGAAGCTTGTGAATGGGGCAGAGGGTGTTCCATCAGTCTCTGAGCATGGCCCCCAGCGAGACTGTGAGAAGTGTCAGCTTCAAAGAGCAAACACAACCAATTCTCAAGCCCGTGTCTTGTGGGTGCCACAGGTCGAGGCTACCCTGTAGATTGGGGCATGGAGAAGATTCAGACGGTGGACAAGATAGACGTTTGTTCTCTTTGCTTTTTTGAGACAGGGTTTCTCTGTGTAGCTTTGGATGTCCTGGAACTCTCTCTGTAGACTGGGCTGGCCTTGTACTCACAGAGATCCACCTGTGTGTTGGGATGGGATTACAGACCTGGAGCCACCACTGTCTGGCTGACCTTTGTTCTCTGTGGTAGAATACACCATTTGGTATATTTCTAATGCCCACTGTCTGTGATCAGTGAGTGGAAAATAGTCCCCCAAAGACTGCTTGTACCTGGTGAGGGTCACGTCTGCCCGCTGGATGGGTGACTCCTGTTTGGCAAGGGTTGGTGTACTCTGGTGTTCACTTCTCTAAGCATGGGGACGGGAGTGAGAGCAGAAGATATTTCCACTGATCTCAAAAAGTGTCGAGGCCTCACCCCCAGAGCGCCAGTGTGGCCTGACTTACATTATGGGCAAACTGATAGGAGACTGAGCTGCTGTGGGGCTTCTGCCCGTCCCTCCTGGAACTCACTGCCCACTCCTTGGTAGCCAGGAAATAGAGATCTTATTGCTCCTACTGGACACTAACCAGGACAGAGGACTGTCACCCACTAATAACTCCTTCTTACTCCACCCTCCCAAGACCCTGCTAGCTGACATCAAGAGTTGAGTCCAGATGAGCCCAGTGTGAAGAGCTGAATTTAGAATAGCCGGGTAGGGTCCAAGCCTGGTGCTGTCTGGTGTGGGGATATGTGAAAGCACAGACAAGTACCCCACCTCTGCTGACCTCCATATACACTTGAAGTATATGACCGTATAGGTAGAAGGGCGGAGCTGGAGCAGGACCTCATGCTCCCTGTCCTTAGAGAACCTACTCTCCTCAGTTAACCGGATAATGCATGTGGGACTCTGGAGGTGCTCTGAGGAAGCAGGTAAGATTCGAGAATGGTCCAGACTGAGCAGTGTAGTAGGTCTTCATGTGCTCAGGACTCCAGGCATCCCGTCAGCATCCTTGCGTCTTGTCATCTCCAGGTGGCCACAGATACTCAGATCGGAGAGTCGAGGGAGTAAACACCTGCATTTGACAGCTGTGTTTCTGCAGAGAGGAGGACTGTCCCTGCCCTCCCTTGAAGAGGTGATGCAGGCAACTGTAAGGAGGAGCCGGTCCCTGCCAATACCCAAGCAGTGGTCCCAGAGTGCAGACGAGAAGGATTGAGAGCTCACAGGAGAGCTTGTGGAGGGCCAGGCCTGTGCACCCCAACACACCTAAGCAAAGAGAAGGTGAGACAGGGAAGGACTCACTGTTAGCTTTCACTGAGCTCCAAGAACTTTGTAGAAGAAGGTCACCCCAGGTTTGTGGATTTCTATGGTCCTGTGGCCAGGTGCCGTGTTTCGGGAAGTGCCAAGCAGAAGTGGAAGCCTTTGGCTAGTGACTTTGGTCTGGAGAAAGTGGTGGCTACAGTCAGTGTGGTCTGTGGCTGCCGGTGACCCAGAAAATGAGCACTTGGGGGTACATGGTGGAGGGTGGCTAGTCACCATGTCAGACTGAGCTGGCTGCAGGCTGGGGGAATTCTGAGTAGATAGAAACCAGCAGGCCATAAAGGCAGAAATGGTGGCCAGGTTTGGGGTTGAGGGTGGGGAGGGGGGGCAAGCGGCCACAAACGGTATGGTGAGAAAAGGGCACAAATCTCTATGCAGCATGACCGAGCTGCTATTCAGAGGAGAGGCTCTCTGAGTCAGTGATGGGTCCCAAGCTTCCCACTCCAGGCCTGCTGGAAAGGACCTACGGTCCTTGGCATGGTGTTGGAACCAGGTTTGGCAGAGGTTTATTGTGAAAGCAGGCATATCTGGGAGTGCAGACTTTTGAGCCCCTGAGCCCCTGGAGACTCTGGGTGCTGGGTCTGGGATGCTATAGTACTTGCTTGTCATTTCCCCTGGGTCCTCATGAGCTGTGATGGGGAGGTGACTTTCATGCTGGGGAGACACAGAGCTTATTGATATTAAGAGACTCACTTGGTTGGAAAACATGGGCTATCCCCCGAGTTCTGGACTACAGGCTGTTTCAGTTCAAATAAGCAGATCTGGGCAGAGGCTTATGGTTTCTGGGATTTGCTGTAGCTGAGAGGTGAGGGTCTCACGAGACCCTGTTGTTGGTGCCACATGGGCTCCAGGCAATCGGCCTCGAGTCTGGGAAGGAGGCAGGATTTTCTTCTGTGTCTTCCCTGCTGTAGATTGGGCAGTGGAGGTCAGAGATCTCAGACTTTCCATCCAGCACCTTCTATTGCAGCAAAGAAATACCAGGACAGAGGTGAGGCTGACGGTCAGGGCTGCTGGGTGTCCTCCACCTCTTCAGATTCCTTCTCACAATAGCATGAAATTGCTAGCTCCTGTCTTCTGCCCTTGCTCTCTCCAGACGCTGGGGACCTTGGCACCCCAGGCACTGACCCCGACCAGTTCTCACTGATCCTGACCTGGCTAAGGTGAGGAGACCCTTCATGCACTGGGTGAAGGAGGCTTGAGTGACCCTTTCCAATGCATACCCAGAGTTGCTGATGGAGGCAATTCAGTAGCTGGCTGGGCTTGGCATCTGGGGCAGTGGAGAAGGGATAGTCACCTTAACTGATGAAAGCTATTTGGGGGTGTATCTGAGGTCCTCTGCATCCTGGCCTCAGTTTCCCCTCAGTGAACACTGGATGGTAGTATCTTTTCATAGAACCAGGAGCCGGCACTCTTGAGTAAATGGGAACCTGTCGGGAGTGGAGCAGGCCTGTTCTCCAGGGAGAGGATGGAGATGGTGGCGCTGAGGGACAGTCAGGGGAGACGGCATAAGGTGAGGCTGGACTGACTGGCTTCTAGGGTCTGCTTCCCATTCTAGGTAGGCATGGGGGCTGACCAGGGCAGCCTCAAAGCCAGTCCTGGGGGTGAACTTCAAGGTTTCTGCTCAGCCTGTGGGTTTGGGACAGAGCTTGGGGTTTGGCCTCATCCAGACAGACCTGGGACCCCTGTGTGCCATAGACAGTTTTGAACTTAGGCATAGCAGTCAGGGATGCTCTGGGGGTCTGCCTGGGGCTTTGTCCAGGCCCCATCTTTGCTGCAGGACCCTGCTCACTGTAGCTGATTTCACTACCCAGTGGGTTCAGAGGAGGATGCAGGGAATCAGAAGATTCAGAGCAGAGCAGGGATGGGCTTTTCCCTCACTTTCTCCAGCATACAGAGAGCTTAGCGTCTTCAGGCTCAGAGTGTCTCCCATCCTGCAGAACTGTGGGATCGCCAGCCCCCTCACTACTCCTCAGCCAGCATGTCTGGTACCTATCCATCTGGGGTATGCAGTGGCCCCAGAAAGTTTCAGCTCCCTCAGAATTCTGAAAGGGACAGCAGCTCCCTGCCACCTCCCTGGTGCCTCTACTTGGCTTCCCACCACAGTCCCTATTTGGAGGTTCCCACGCTGCGGCCTCCTCCCTGTCTGACCTCCCTAGCCCAGACCCCCAGCTTCCTCCTCAGCGCCCACTCAGCTTTCTTGCAGTCCCTGGAGCCCCTGTCTGCCTTGCCTCTGCAGAGCTCTGGCCAAATTGGAACCACTGGGAAAGAATGAGGTCATGGGAGGGGCGGCTGGTCGTGCGTGCAGGCCAGAGGGTCTGTTTTTAGAACCTGTACCTCTTGGCTGAAGCTAGAAAAAACTCACAAAGCCAGAGCTTCCCCTCTGCACAGTCCTGTTCCTCTTTTGCCACATGGGCACCTGCCTTACTCAACCCCAGGTTCAGAGGCTTGTTGTGAGTTCCCTTAGGCCCCTTGGAGCCATCACATGGAAAGCCCACAGGCTGAGGAACAGGGACTCTTCCTCTCCTGGACCTTGGTCCCGGGGCTGGCAGCTCTCTGGAGCTTCCAGAGCAGTGCAGATGGTGAATGGGCTGTGTGTGCCAGGAGATCAAGGTGGGTGTGCTTTTGCTTTGGTTCTCTCGCCCAGAAGAGTCTCTTGAGTTTTCATGCTGTGTCCCTTGCCCAGTACCCTCACTGAGGTGTGTCCGTCATAGATGTGGGAATAGCTGTAGTGAGGCCTCTTGGCCTTTAGGTGTTGTCTAATCCCTGACCTGCTTTACACATTTCCCTGTGTGTGCATGATATGTGTGTGTATATGTGTATGTGTGTATGTATGTATGTATGTATGTATGTATATGTATACATATGTGTATGTACACGTATAGGTATGTGTGTATGGGTGTATATGTTGTATGGATGTGTGTGTATGTGTGTATGTATGAGTGTATAAGTGTGTATGTATATGAATGTATATGTGTGTTTGTCTATATGTATGTGTATGCATGTGTGTATATACATGTATACATATATGTATATGTGTGTATGTACAGGTATACATATGTGTGTATGTATGTATATGAATGTATTCATGTATGCATATATGTGTATGTATGAGTGTGTATATATATATGAATGTATGTATGCATGTATATATGTGTATATGTATGTGTGTCTATGTATATGTGTGCATATATGTATGTATGTGTGTATATATGTGTATTATGTGTGTTTGTATGTGTATAGATGCATGTATGTATATATATATATATGTGCATATGTGTATGTATCTGCATGTGTGTTCATTTATGTGTGTATATGTGTGTATGTATATATGTGTTTGTGTATGTATGTATATGTATGTGTGTGGTGTGTTTGTGTGTGTTTGTTTATTATTTGTGTTCCCTTGAGGTCTTCCTTCCAAGAATGTACTTTTTGTGTGCTAGGTACATTTTCAACATTTGGGAAATGTGTTCAGGATGTGTGTGCCTTTTGAGGATAGTAATTGGAACCGAGGTCAAAAGCAGACCCATATCTCAGGTAAAGAGTCATTCCTGGAACTCCTGCCCGAGTTGCTGGGGTCACAAACGGGCCAGGGGCAGGACTGGAGCCCCTTCCCGTGAGTTGAGGAAGACATCAAGGCTCCATGTAGGAAGGGATTGGGGTGCTTTGAGCTCTTTGATGATTATGTGACCTTGGACATAGTTTCTGACCTCTCTGAGTGGATGGTGTCCACCTGGTGGGACTAAGAGGCCACGTGTACAGAAGGACTGAAGATAACGCAGCATGCTCCCGGCTACTGTCAGTGAGTCTTTCCTGATAATAGCATCAGTAAAAGACAGGCAGTCATGTCTATGTCCTGGCCTGTGTTCTGCCGTGGGCAGAGCCAGCTGTACCTGTTACTGGTTATTGACTTTTAGGTCTATCGCCCCCTGCCTGCTTCTCACCCGATGTACACAGTGCTAAATTGATGCTCAGGGGCCTTTCCAGTGTGCAGAGAGGGCTCTCCAAGCCTAGATGTGACTGTGTTGAAAGATGACTGTGCCCTGAGTCAGGCTGGTCTTTGCTGCTGCTGGTGAGTAGCTTTGGTGCCACTTGGCTGGATTCAGGTCCCTAATAGATGCATAGCCTTGGGGACAGAAAGACCTTTGCAGGCCTGCCTTGCCCAGTGTCAGCTTAGTGGGTCTCTTCAGGACTGTTGTCCCCCTGAAATGGCTCAGAGCCTGCTGCACAGGTAGGTGCTCAGGACCTTCGTCTATTGGGCAAAGGCTACTCTTACTGTCCACCCTGGGGTCCCAGAAATACTTGATGTGTCTGGGCCAGGGGCTTATTTATCACCCTCACTCCAACCCCTTTGTATGCACCTTCCCCTCAGACTCCCTTCTGGAAAGCCCAGACTTGGCAAGAATGGGAGAGGAACCCCCTTCCTCAGAGCCCCTTCCTGCTTACACACCGCAGCTGACCCTCTATCACTCGTACTTCAGGTCTCTGTTTGGAGTGGCAGATGCTGACCTATGTCTTAACCCTACCATCTGGGTGAATTGGATGGAGGAACTGTGTTCCTTCAATGGTAACATTGTCACCGTCCCACATAAAATCGGACAGAGGATGTTTAGCAAGTGCATGTTTGAATGTAAAGGGGTAGAGAAAGAACTGGCTGTCCCTTGATGAGTACGGAGGATCAGCACCCTGCCGTGAGCCCTCCACCCCCTTGTTGTCACACCCAGCATATCAGGAGACATCATGAACATAGCTGCTTGAGAGTCAGGGCCTTAGGCAGTAGGGATTCCAAAGTGGGATTTCTTGGGGCTTTCTCTTTATCCCATGGGGTGATGGACCCTGAAGAAGGCAACTCCATGAAACCTTCACTGTATAGACTCAGAGACAGCTGGATCTAGCCTGGTCTTCCCATTCTAGATTCCTGGGTTCCCAGAGCTCACAAAATACCTTGAAAATGTAGGTGGTGCTCCTCCCCAACCTGATCCCACCACGGGGCTTCTCAGGGGATCCAAGGAGATAGATCTAGATGTTTCTTGGTTCAATTTCTTCAGTTAACTTCAGCTTTATGGGCATTGGGGGTTGGGGGTGGCCCTATGCACTGTAGAGTCATTCACTTGACACTGGGTCCCAGTCAAAGGGGACTAGAAGATTGTGAACTTCAGTACTGAGTCTGCTATGGCTCTGTTCCTTGGTTATTCATGGTGCCCTGAAATGTCCTAAGTGTATCCTAGGAGGCTTACCTCCAACTTCAGACCTCTGAAGCCCCATGGACCTAGGACACAGAAACCTACCACTGAGTTCAGAGAGAACCCAGGAGCATGCTCACTCCTGCACCCCAGATGGAGTTGTAGGAAATGGGCTTCAGCTGATGTTTGTTTGTTTGTTTAAGAGTGTACATGTAGTTCTGGCTGACCTGGAACTCCTATGTAGTACAGCATAGGTTCAGATTTACAGTGATTCACCTGCCTCTGCCTCTTGAGTGCTGGGATTAAAGACATGCACCACCAGAGCCAGCTTAGTGAATGTTTTAAAAAGGGGGTGGTGGGGGAGAGATAGATCAGCAGTTAGCAGCATTTGCTTCTCTCGAAGAGGACTGGGATTTGGTTCCTAGTACCCACATGACAGCTCACAACTATTCATAACTTAAGTTCCAGAGGATCTGATGCCCTCTCCTGGTCTTCTTGGGTACTACACACATGCCACACATACATACATGCAGGAAAACACATAAACACATGAAACACTTAAAAAATAATCTTTTTTTTAAAGTTTCATTTATTTATTTATTATATGTAAGTACATTGTAGCTGTCTTCTGACACCCATATGAGGGCATCAGATATCATTATGGATGGTTGTGAGCCACCATGTGGTTGCTGGGATCTGAACTCCTGACTTCCAGAAGAGCAGTCAGTGCTCTTAACCACTGAACCATCTCACCAGCCCGTAAAAAATAATCTTAACAAAGAAAAGAAATAAAATCTTCCCACCACCCTCCAAACAAGAGGAAGCAGGTATTTCCTACATGTGAGTGACTGAGGGGAGGCAGGCCAGATAGGGCCCCTCTCCTCTAACCAAATCTTTACCTTATCATCAGGTTAGCAATAGACGCTGCAGAATACAAAGGAAGCCAGGAACAGGCAGAAGGCGGTTTGTTTGGGAATCCTAGAAATTACAGCCTGCTAGTCCTGTTATGTGGCTCTTGGGAGGGGATTCTCCTGGGTTCTCAGACACCAGGGTGCTTGCTCTCCTGAACTCTGGGCTCTGAGGGACCCTTGGCCAGGCAGCTGCCTAGTGGTATCCTGTGGGTCTCCAAAGAAATGGCTACAGGCATCTTTGGCCCCAGTAGGAAGGGAAGTTGTGGAATTAGCTCTGCTTTCTTCTCTGTTGTTCTGCCCCATGCTAATTGAGAAGTCTGGGAGGACTCGATAGACCCCCAGTCCTGACAGAAGGGCTTCCTCTAGAGTCATCCCCCTTTGGATCAGAGGCCTAGGCAGCCTTGGTCTTTCCCCCAGGTTCCTGTCAGCTTCTCTCTCCAGTTGCTTTCTCAGGGGGGTATACTCAGGTTGTTCTGTTCCTTAAGCTGGTCCTCAGACTGTCATATCATTTAAGGTGTTTGGGAAGAGAGGCCTTTGGTCTTACTCCCTGGCTGGAGAGTGGAGACCAGAACAGGACACCCCTGCCCAGTCTGTGACTTGACCTCTGTATCCACTCTCTGGAAGCGAGATGGGTAGACATGTGTAACTGGGGTGTGATTGGCCTTTTGAGCGTCTTTGCAGGGACACTTCAGGCATGTCTGGAGTTAAGTTTCTGGGGCTAGCTATGTAGAGAGCTCTTCTTGCTTCTTGGAACATCGAAGTGTGGGCCCAGGTCAACTCAGCAGCGCAGTAGGCCTGGGCAAGGCTGTGGACAGAAGCCACACCCCTGCGTGACCACCAGACCTTATGTGTGCCCTTTCATGGGATAGGCTGAACGTAAGGCTTTGGGCCACTGTTTCTAACACTTACTGTGAGTTGAGCTGTGCAGACCTGAAATCTGAGTCAAACACCTCAGGAGTGGCCAGCATGGAGGAAGCCCAGCTGTCCCAGTAGAAGGAAGATTATCATCTATGGTGGGAGCAGATATCCCACAGGAACCTGAACCCCAGTCTGAAGAACTTTGGAAAAACCATAGCAAGACAGAACTTTAGAGTTGGCAGACAGTGGGATGGAGCAGTACTGTGCCTGTGTGTCTGACACAGTTCCCCTCCATGTGCCCAAACCAAGGTTAGTGCTTGCCAGGGTCCTGAACAGCACCAACCGTTCTCTGGACAAGTTTCCTTAGTTTGTAAACAACCTTCAGAGAAGAAATTCTGGGATGAGGAGATAGCTCAGTGAGTAAAGCACTCACTGCACAAGCCTGAGGTTCTGAGTTCAGATCCCAAGAACCCATGGGCAAGCCAGGTGCTGAAGCACGTGTCTGGAATCATAATACTCTCAGGAGAGACAGGAGACAGTAGAGCCCCGGAGTATGCAGTATTGGACGAGAGACCCTGTCTCAAACAAGTTGGAAATTGAGGTTCAGCATCGGAGAATAACCTCTGACCTCTGACCTGCGCACAGCCTACAGGCACACATGAAGCACACAGGAAGATTTTTAAAAATAAGTTTTATTTGTTTGTTTTAAAGACACTGTCACTGTCTCCAGACACACCAGAAGAGGGCACCAGATCCCATTACAGATAGTTGTGAGCCACCATGTGGTTGCTGGGAATTGAACTTGGGACCTTTGGAAGAGCAGTCAGTGATCTTAACCACTGAGCCATCTCTCCAGCTCCATGGGAAGATTTTTTAAAAGAGGAAATCCCTTTTTCCTCCCAAATATGTACCTCATCAAACAAAACTCCCATCTGACCCTCTCTCTTTCATGGTTTTAGATTTTAGAGTAAAATCTAAAGCTTTCCTTTATGGCAGCTGAGTGGGGAGATCTCGACTTGTCCTCTCCTCTCCAATCCTACGGGGATAGACCTGGGTCTTTCCAGTGGTGTGAACAGCTGAGGATTCTGTTTTTGACATGAATAGGACTGAGTCTGAACACTACAATTTGCCTCTGAAAGGTAGCTGCCAAGTCAAATCCTGGTGTATCTGGGGGTGGAATGAGGTCCTCCCAGCCAGCTTTAGAGCTGACTTCTGCTCAGAGACAAGGTTGTGAAGGGGACGGAGGAGCTGTAGGGACAGCTAGGCAGGTGCATCTGTCTTTGGGGGCGGGGGAGGGATCCGTGTTTGATTTAGAGTCATCCTTTGGAGTTGCCTTTCCATGTGATAATATAAACAGGCTCTTGCATGTCAGCTGCTTTGGTTACTGTAGTCAGGTTCCTTACTGTGTCCTTCTGGCCCCAAGGATTGGCTGTTCCTACATCACTGGTCAGAGCTCAATCCAGGAGGTGAGCTTTCCAGGACTTGAGATACAGTAGCCCCCTGAGCTGAGCCTGCTGGGAGCAGAAGTGCACTATGGGGTTCTGTAGAGCATGTTTCCAGGGCCCGTGCTGGGGATGTGCATGGAGGCCTTGCAGGCGGATGAGTTGGAGGGGAGTGGTCTATAGAGGCCAGATCCAGAAGATACAATGGTTTGAATGCCCTGTGGGCTGCGGCCATGTGGTGAAGAAGAGCTGCTGTTCAGGACCCTATTGAAGAACATCTGGCAAGGAAGATACAACAGAGACTCTGAACTCCAAGTGGAAACTGAGTCACACCACAGTGTGTAGAGTTCCCACATGCTCTCCACAATTACTTCTGTGAAAACTAGCAGACAGCGTAGCCTTGACAATGGATTCTATAGACTGGTTACTATGGACAAGTTCTCCGCGGGGGTTCCTGAAGTATCACGTGGGCCCAGAGAACCAGACACGTTTTCCTGTGAGACCCTTAGAACTGTCTCCTCTACCTCCTTCCATGTTCCTGGATCCCCCTTTCGCTGCAAGGAATAAGATGCTTCTTGTGATATTTCTGGACTGGAAAGGCGGGTAAGCATCCTTCTGTGGAGAGTCAGTTGGTTTTCCTCGGGCATTTATGGTAGACTCTGAGCATCTGACGCCTTGGCTGAAGAACCCCCCTGAATTGTAGAAGGTGGAGAGGGGGAAAAATCACTGTGGTGACAGAGGTCACAAGAGACTCTACTGACAGCCCTCCAGGAGGTGAAGACCAAGACTTGAGGGCCAAGGGGAAGGTTAGCTTCAAGATACCTAGTCACCTGCCTGACATTCTGACCTCACTTCGGGAGTGGGGGCGCAGGACAGGTGATGTCTTAAGCAGCAGGAGCTGCTGTTTCCTCATGGGAGATGCAGTTGGTGTTGAGGAACATGGCTCTCTCTCTCTCTCATGGCTGTCACCTTGTAAGGCACAGGGACCTCCTTGCTGTGCCCCTTGATATGCTGAGATGAGATAGCTTGGCTCTCTCCTCCCCACAGCCCTGGGCAGAGGAGCAAACACTTCCTTGAGAGATAGTGGCTTCCATCCAACACGCACCTCAGCTAATCAGCAGCCATCGTGGGAAAGCTGCAAGGAGGGCCGAGAAGCAGCGCATTGTCTGGGTGAGATTAAAGCCCCAGGGCTGTATTGTCTGGCCAGGGGATAAATCTTCGTGCTGTCAGTCAGGCACTGAATTAAATTCCCCCTTGATTCTAAAGGGCTTATCTGTGCTGAATGGGCAGCCGCACCACAAGGCCGAGTGGACGTCCAGGCACCTTCCAAACGGCTGGGGGAGCAGCAGCCGTCGGGGACGCCAAGGCCGGCAGCTGGTGAGGCCTCAGCGATCCTGGCAGGAAAAAGTGGGCTCAGTTTGAGTCTGTCCGTCATCTGCCCCCTGCCCCATGTAACTCACACAGAGGAGTCTAGAGCCAGTGGGGATGTCTGCTGCAGGCACGTGGGATAAAACGCTCCGCCTACAGAACAGCAGTGGAGGACTGCAGCAAGAGAGTCTAAGCTGAAGAGCACTAGCCCAGTTCAAAGACAAGATCTGGGCCTTTCTTTGTCTGATGACGTCAGTACCAGAGCAAAGCTGGGAAATTACCTCATTCCCCTCTCTCTAGTCTCCCACAGCCCAGCCAGATCCAGCAGAGGAGCTGTAGGCTGGGCACCATCTCTGCTGGCCAAGCAATGCAGCCCTTGTCTGTGCTTCATGGGAGGAAGGAGGAGTGTCCAGCGGTTTCCCAGAACTTGGCGCAATGGGACATCGTTTAAGTAGAAACACTACTGGTGGAGGAGTCAGAGGAAGAGTTGGGGAGGACCCTCAGCTAGACCAGAGGCTCAGGAGTCTTTTCCAATACTTCCAGGACCCATGGTCATAGTCAGAGAACACACAGCTCAGAGCAGGTAGACAGTGAGTCCAAGACGCAGATGTAGTCAGGTGTAACGAGGCGAGGCCGATAGGGAAGGGATGGAGTGAATCTTAGCTGCCTTTCACTGTTTCCTCTGTGTTCTTGGGGGAGGTATAGCCCAGCCCATGTATACACAGAATCACCAGGACGGACAAATGCCCAAAAAAGGGAAGCTGAGGGAGCAGAGGTTGTCCTGGAAGATGCTCCAGGACGTGCAGCTGCCGAGGACCTGCTTATTGGCTATTCAAGACCATTCTGAGACCTGAGTGGCTGGCATTCAGAAACCCTCTGCCCACACTGGGTTTGGATACAAAGCAGATTTTGGCCTTCTCTGTTCTGTGTGTAGAGCTTTCCTCTGACCTGGGGTTTAACACACATGGGTAAAAACTTCTAGCTAAGGAGATGCTAATTGTCCTTTGGAAGGATTCGAAATGCTTCAGATTAGGATTGTTACTGGTCTCTTGGCATATCCAAGGTGGAGCCAGAGTTTATTGAGAATAGGAGTCAAGGGCAAAGTCCAGCCCGGGACCCTGCAAGACTCCATGACAGTGGTCTTCAACCTGTGGGTTGCAACACCTTTGGGTTGAACAGCCCTTTGACAGATGTTGCCTACGACCATCGGAAGGCACAGACACTTACATTATGGTTCACAACAGGAGCAAAGTTATAGTAACAAGAATAATTTTATGGCTGGGGTCACCACACATGAGGAGCAGTATTAAAGGGTCACGGCAGTAGGAAGGTTGGGAACCACTGCTCTAGAGAGTCGGGAATGCTGGGTCCAGCTGGCTGCTGGCCTCTCTGAGGAGGTGCAGAAGCAGAGGCGATTCTGCACTTTGCACATCACCCTGCCTCTCCACAGCCAGCAGTGACTGAGTATGTCTAAACACACTCACTGACGATATCAGTTTCAGACATCTTCAGATGGGACAGAGGTGTGGACATAAATTCTGAGCATTCTAAGCCAGGGTGGGGATAGGTTGAACATGTCCTTCTCTTCCATAGCCTGCCTTGGGCCTGCGGTGGGATCACGGGGGATCCTGCCTTTCACCTTCATGCTCATAGCTGGGAATGTATCACCTTGGAGATTTATTGTCTTAAATCCTGGAGATTGAAGCCTAAGATGAAGATATGGCTGGCTGTGTCTCCTGAGACCACTCTGCTTGGCTTATAGATGGTGCCCTGTGTCCTGTGGTGGTTGCTTTTTCTCATCTGTGTCCTGAGCATCTGTTCTTACAAAAACACTAGTCCTCACCTAAAGATCATGTGATCACTCATGTAAATACCCCCTCTTCAAGCAGTCATATTCTTAGAGACTGAAGGTTAAAAGGCCTCAACACAGGAGTTTGGGGGAACACAACCCCACCACTCCGGCCTGTGTTTCATTGATTGCCACCTTTGTCTATAACTGTCTTAATACAACCTCCGCCCCCAAAATCACTGGCAAAGGGCCTGTAGGGCAGTATAGAATACCTGTGGGTGGGAACCTGGGTCATCTGAGCATCCCAGGAATGGAGGTACTAGGAAGAATGAGAAAGCTGTAGTCAACCCCCACAAATTTCCTGAAAGGATCCAACCGACTTCAAAGAGAGGCCTGCAGCCTGGAAGCATCGTCTGAGGAAATCAGGGCTGCTCTAGAGTGCACAATTTTTCCCATTTTGTGGGGTTGATCCTTTTCAATAAGATTTCAAGGCAGCGAAATCAACAGGCCCCAGGAAATTTGCATACGGCTACTTAACAGCAATTCTGCTTTTTTTTTTTTTTTTTTTAAAGAAATAAACAAATCCACAACTCCCGATCCATTGGGCGGGCAGACCCTGGGAGTTAACAGTTCAAACCTTTACAATTTCTTAAAACCCAGCAGCTTTCCATGACAAAGGGCAAAATTCACAAACAAATTACCTTCCTCTCTGCTCCTGGCCTGGTGTTGATAACACAGTTAGGCCACCACTGAATGGTGATCCCCACAGAGGCAGGTCCCCCAAGGTCTGCACAGAACAGCATGGCTTGGGATGTAAGTATGCACTCTTTTCAAGACTCCAGCTAACAAGTGGCATTGTGGGAAACAGGGAAGGAGACTGGGCAGAGACAGCCAGGAGCTCCTTGTTGAAAGGTCCTAGAAGAGACCAGAAGACAGGTGCATCATGGGTAGACATTGTAGGTGTTCCTGTGTGCACACAGCCCAGGGTTTCAGGACAAGACAGACCTCTCCAGCAGGCAGTGCTTCTAGAGACTTAAGATTCATGTTCAAGCTGGCCCTTAAGCAGCCCTGAGCACAGTGAGGACAAGAAGCCAGGAATCCCAGACAAGTGAGGGGTCTGAGGTGCACCTCCCAAAGTTCCTGGGGGCTCAGTCTGAGGGAGGGCCCTGTGATTCGGAGCCCCAGTCCCTCTCTCTCCTCGAACATCCTGGCTTTGACAACCCAGTGAAGCCGGCTTCAGTCAGGACCCACAATCCCTCTCCCATGTGTCCTGTTTCTAGCTGGGCCTTTCTGTGCTGTGGTCATTCTCACGGAAGGACTGTGACCACTGAGGGGTAAGGATGATTTTCATGCTCCTCCCAGCTGGTAGCAGCTTCTGGTTTGTTGATACTCAACATATGGATGAAGTCTGATCACTCTCCAAGATGAGAGGACACATATTGGCAGACAGGGCCCTTGCAATCAGGGGACAGGTCAGGGCGGTATTACCCGAGGGGGACGCCTGGGAGGTAAGAAATTTAGGGCCATTCCCAGAGAGCTAGCCCTCTTACTTGCAAAGGAAGTGAGTCTTCCCTAGGGGGAGGGGCCTCTGCTGCACAACAGTCTACTGAGGGATTCAGCTGGACCTTAAGGTCAAGAGCCAGCCAGCCTGTTCTGGCTTTCCTTTTGGTGATGGATCTCAAAGGTCAGGACCCTCTCTCTCACACCAGGGTGTGGCAGAGAAAGCGTGGTGGCGAACCTGGTTCTTGGACCTGATCGAAGGGACCGTTTAGACAGTCATCACTCTGGACTCCAAAGGGTTAAGGAGCAAGTGCCGGGGGCTTTGTTCAGGGGCATCTCATCAGATGTTAACCTACAGCCTGTCCCCAATCCCTTCCTTATGACTGTGATTAGTGTTGCGGGGATGAATAGGCCCTCGGATTCCTATGGTAACCTTCAGAATGCATTCCTTGGGCGGGCTCTGCCTCCAACAGTAATTACATTCCTAACTCAGGCCCAAACAGCATGCTAATTACCCGCTCCGGAGCCTGGCTTCAGGTCCCTGAGAAAGGGGCCAGAGGAGGCCACTTCTGTTTACAAGATCCTTCTCCTTCTCTTCCTCGTATAAGACAGGACCCTGGGAGATGCCCAGGGCAGCAGGGTCAGTCTACAGGGCAGCCAAGCATCAAAGCCTCATACACATTCTTAGTGACCCCGGAAATCACCTTGACTGTGCCCTTAGAGTGTAAGGGTCTGCACAAGGCCTACCCAGCCTCTGACCCCAGGGAGTTACTGTCTGCCGGTTTTCTGATGATAGACCCCTGAATGTGGGGACCCAGGGTCAAGAAGGGACTGGAGTAAGACGCCTCTTGGCCCAATGAGTCTCTTAGGACATTGATTCAGCCATGTTGGCTAAACCAGGGGAGCAGAGAACTCATCCTCTAGGGAGAGCAGGCCCAGCTGACAGAAAACTAAGGTGGCAACTGCTTGTGAGGGGCTGGCAGTATTTGCAGACAAGAGATTGGCTCTTCAGATAAGTTGGGGTAGGGAAGCGTTTTTTTTTTTTTTTGTCTGGAGCCTGAAGAAAGGGCACAGGATATAAAAGTCAGGAGCTAGTGTGGCAGAGAGTAGGAGATACAGCCTGAGGTCATTGAGAGCCTGGCACCTCCAGAACCATATGCTGGCCATGAGTGAGGGCAGAAGAGGGGGTGGAGGGTGGGGGTCAGAATAGAAGGCGTGTGGAGAGTGCTCCAGGTGTTAGGGAAGGAGTGGTCTCCAGCAAGGGAAGAGAGTGAAACAGGTGGGCCTCCTGTCAGGCCTTGAGGTGCCAGGAAGGGGCAGAGGCTGAGATACTATGGGAGTGCAGGACATTGAATGGCAGGAAGTGCTGGTGGGGAGTACAGAGGGATCTGCCTCATTCCTGAATACCAGCCCATGGCCAGAAGTGACACAGGAAGGGGACATGTTTGCTGAGCTGCAGGGCACAAGTGGCCATCAGGGTGGTGGCACTGCCCATTGCTGGGCCTCCACAGGTGGACAGCGGGCCTATGACAATAGGCCAGCTCTCACCCAGCAGGTGCTGTTTCCTGCTGGACAGGTATAACCCCATGAAAGCTTATTCTGCCCAGCATAACCTTCCTCACTGTCCCTCAGAATGAGGACAGTGGGTATCACTGAACGTTGTTGGCTTCTGTTACCCTGACCTCAGAGTAGTACCCAGGCTGTGGTTTCTGTTGCTCAGAGTTGTAGAGGGATGGCCTCTACCTGTGCTGTGTATAAGAGCCACACTGGTCCCTTCCAGCTTTGCGGACTGCTGATCTTGGGGACCAGAGTAGGCTGCAGATGGTGGCCTACATGCAGCGGTGGGGGCTGTGGCTCCTACCACAAGTAGCCAGGCCCCAGGGAGCCCGGACTCGTGATTCTGCACCCAGGTGGTTTATGGGGCTTAAGGAAGGATTAGCAAGCTCAGGATCTGGAAGCCAGCAGATCCTTGGTGTCAGTCTGCACTCCTAATTCTACTGTAAATAGAGCAATCTCTTAAGTATATATCATTTAATGCTCGGCAGGGAGCCCACAGATCTCCCTGACAGCGGTCTCTTCTCTTCACACCTGCTGGTTAACTTCTCTGGTCTCAGCCTATTTCCCTGTGGCAGTGTTTGTGGTGAGCTTGTGAGGGTAACACAGTAATTATGGAAAGCACTCTGGATAGATTCTCATCTCCTATTGTCCTTTCCTGCCCGGCTAACACCTTGGCACCACCTTCTCTTGTTAGGGAGACACATGATCCCTGAGAACTCTGCTGGCCAAGTGTGGGCCACCGCCCCAGGGTGCCTGCCTCTGTTCCTAGGTCTTGGTTTCTTCCTCAGTTCAGCCAACGTTTGGTCTTACTCAGTTTGTCTTCTACCAAACTCCTCATGCAGTGGCCACTGCAGGCCCAGGCTGGTGCTGGGCTCTCCTGGGTGACCTTCACAGAGTGCAGGTCAACTTAAACAAAGTCTTGAGGCTCCTGTCTGAGAGGGATTCAGATGGTTGGGGAGCAGCTTCAGTGTGGCTGGTGACAGGACGCAAAGAATGAGCCATACCATCTCTGGTTGGGGGCTCTTAGCATCCTGATTTTTATGGCCTGATTTTACACTGAGTCATGCCGGGCAGACACACCAGCTCCGAGCTGTATTCTCAGCCTAAGTCTTGATTTTTTTGGCAGTCAGAGTTCTTACTCTGTCTACTGTGAATGGGAGATCTAGCTGTCTGTGGATTTGTTTGTGGTGTCGGGATCTAGCCCAGCTGTTGGAGTGTGATCACCACTTACTAATAACGGGCTGACTGGTATGTGTACTGTGTGATTGCTATCTGCCCTGGGAGTAGACAGGGGTCTCGAGAGACCATGGTATTGCTGTTGCTGGGGGCTTGAACTCAGAGTAACACACATAGACTGGCTCTGGACTCACTAATCTGGAAGCCACAGTGTAGCTAGCTCGAGCCTAGGCTCCAAAGCGGTTTGATGCTGTTATAAACCTAGGACAGAGTACAAGATGCCAGCCCTGTGCTTAAGCTCCATGGATGGAGACAGTGACACCTTTGTTGTTCCTGCATGGCTTTTCCAAACGGAATTGGAAATAGAAAAAGACAAAACAAAGGCAAGTCAAAAACAGGTGTGTCTGTGGGACCCTGCATGAGGCCAGGGGCGGAGTGAGTCCTGGGGGTGAGAATTTTCTTGATCCTGGGAATGTTTCTTTCTCTGGCATTTTTTTTTTTCTTTTTGCAGATGAATAGGCTGCCAGCATCTTTAGCTGGACTCCAATGTCTGTTCATTGTCAGTGTGATTTTACCATTGGTGAAGGGAGGCAGGCCATCCCATGCCACCAAGGACACTGGCTCTGCCTTTCTCCTTATGTGTGGCTCAGAGCAGATACAGAATGAATTCTCTTCAGAGTGCCCAGAGATCAGGTGGCTTTTAATAATGGTCTGGTCTGGTACTTAAAGCTCACAGAGGCCCTAGTGAGGCATCCCAAACACCAGGGAGAGGAAGGGAGGTGTGGCTTGGAATTCATTGAAAAGCTGTGTGTGTGTGTGTGTGTGTGTGTGTGTGTGTGTGTGTGTGTGTACTCCGATGAGGTGGTCCTCAGTGAGGAGCCTCCACCTAGATGAAAGCAGTGTCGAGATGAGGGGCGTTCCCTCTTACCTGTTAAAGAAGAAATCCGTCATCCTAGAGTTGGGGCCAGTAGGATCTCAGGTCATTGTGTTTTTTGTTCCCCTGGGCCGGAAGCAGTCATCATTTGCACAACAATGTTCATTTTGTGCCCTGCAAGGAGCTTCAAGAATGTGTAGCCTACAGGTCAAGGGCTTCCTAGGCTGTGGCCTGTTCTCTGCATAGAGGAAACTCCAGCTGGGGTCTTTAGACATTCTCAGGGGTATTAAGACACTGGGTCCCCCATTTATCAGTCTTTTCTCTCCCCATTGCTATGGCTGAGAAGGAAGGAAGCCTGTCCTAAGGGACATGGAGTCCGGGCAAAAGGTGAAATGAGGAAATCCATCCTCTGGGGTGTAGACAATTCTGTCTCACTTCTGTTACCAAAAGGCTTCACAAAGCTTGGGCAGCCTTGGATAAGAGGGGTTAATGTCATGAAGGTTGGGCCGACAGCAGTCTTCCTGGATGCTGACTCTCTAGACTACTGAATTCCAGGGATCAGCAGAGGGGAGGTCCCACATGGGCCTTGGATCCAGTGTATAGCAGCACCCTGTTCTTCTAGTCCATGTTGGTATTGGGGGTAGGCCCAGGAGACCTCCAAAGGCCACTCACCCCACACTGCCTCCAGCTGTCTGTCAGGCCTCACTCTTCTGCCCTTGACTCCTAATCCTGAAAGGAACATTCTATTTTGTTTTGTTTTACCGTTTCTCAAATGTCCATGTGTATCAGTACAAAGGCAGTGGCTTCTTTCTGGGAGAGTCCAAGGTAGCTTGATGTGACAATCTCCTCCTGGTTAACATCTCTCATCTGTGGGGTCCCTATAGTACTGGATAAGGCAGCCGTAGGAGCCAGAGGATTGTTGGGTGTTCTGTGTGGGAGGTGGGAGCACATACCTGGAGACACGAGCTGTGTGGACGGGAACAGTTACTATATTCTTGTCTTTAGCAAGGCTCCGCATGCCAGGAGCAGAAGGCCCGAAACTGACCAAAGCTGAGTAAAATGGTGAACAAGCGTGTCAGGCTGGAATGCAAAGAAGGGCCGGGGAAACTCAGTGGGGATGCCGGGTAGAGCACAGGGAGCACATACAGGAGATGATGAACAAGGAGGGGGTTCTACCTTGGCTCAGTTTACAGGGCTCTGGACAGTCTTGTGGAGCCCATGTGCTTGCAGTATTCCCTCCGTTTCCACCCTCAGCTATGGGCCCCCAGTGGCCCAGGCTGGTCCCAGTGCCCACACTCTCAGCCTGCCTGCCAAGTCCCCTGGGAACAGCAGAAAGGAGGGAACAACTTTGCCCTTTGCCACCCCTGGGTGGGGGAAGGTCCTCACAGGCCTCTATGTGTTCTCTGTGCTGGGGAGGGAGGGAAGGCATGGCATGATGGGCAGGATTCTCCCTCTTTCCGAGGGCGAGGCTGAGGAGGGGAGGAATCCACACAGAGGCAGGATTCTTGTGGAAGGGGCTGAGAGCCAGGCAGGGCACTGTGAGGGACCCTGGTGTGCAAGGCCTGCTGTGGGAAGGAAGGAAGGAAGGGAGGAGGGAGGAGAGAATGGGAAGAGGGAGGAGAGAGGAGAGAGGAGGGAAGGATAGGGGAGGGTAAGAGACTAGGAGAGTAAGAGGAGGAGGAGAAAGGGAAAGAGGGAGGAGGGCAGAGAGGAGAGGACAAGAAGGAGAGGGAGCGGAAGAGAGAAGAGAGAGGATGGAGGCAGGAGGTGGGGGGCCTAAGCAAGGTGGGGGCACGGGGCACATGCAGCCACAGCCTGTCAGGGCAGTGTGCACACCCCCTCAGGGCAGGGGCTCGGCCAGCTTTCAGGTACGGCCTTTTGTCTGCTGCCCCAAGCTCGCCTGTCAGCCCCGCCGTCAGAGGCCTAATCTTTTTTCTTCATGGGCTGAAAAGGCTCAGCATCCCATCAGGCGACACACTGCTGCCTATTCTGCGTCCCCGCGGAACCCAATCACTGGACAGCGCGGCTATAATTCACTCCCGGCCCGCCCTTTGAAAAGGTGGGCCGCCTCGGAGCTGCTCCCCAGCAAGATAAATCATGTACTCGGAATTAACTTCCATTGAGAGGGAGACCGGGAAGAAAGGCCGATGGCCCAGCGCGGGCGGCCTGGAGGACGGGCGTTGATAAATGTCAACCCAGATAATTTGGGGGCTGCGATTAAGATCTTATCTAGGTAGGAAGTGGTGGGAAAGACTGGCATCGGACTCCTGCCCACATCCACGCTTACCAACTAGCCTTCCCTGTGTTTTTTGGGGTGGATTTGAATGACAACATCACAAAGTCTTAGAGAAAGAGAAGTTGGATGGGGACCTTGGGGAAGGCTGGGTTTCTTCCCTGGTGACAAAAGGCGGAGAGACATAGAAGAAAGCAAGTCCGTCTTTGTCTCCAAGTTCCTGCCTGTAAGAAATGTTTAAAATCATGCACCCGGCTCCCGTGTGTTTCTCAGGGACTAGCCTCCCACCCTGGTGTTTGCTTCCCTGCCCTGTGTGTGATTTGGTGCTTTAAAGTTTCTTCAGAGTACTGTGTCGCTAAGCCCCCTGCCTCCAGCCATGTGGACACAGGCTCTGAAGGCTGTGTGCCATTTACGTAGAAATGCAGGAGGAGGTGAGACGTGCTTTAGAGGCACAAAGTGATGACCTTCTGTCACAGGCCTGGACTGGTGGATTTCACTCGGGTGTCTGATTTTACTACAGGCAGCTTTGGCAAGCTACTATTCAAACTGAAGCTGTGCATGGAGAAGAGGCTGTGCATGCTTCTGTGGGCTGTCTCTGCAGAGACCACTGGCCACACTTGGTACTCCGTTCTGTATAACCACACTCAGGCCTTCGGGTGGGGGGAGGGGGGGCTTTTGAGGACCCCCTGCCGCTGGGCAGCTGCTAGGTAATGATGGGGTCACACTTTTATTGACAAACCCATATGATATTGTCAGGGGTCTGTAATTAGAGTCACTAGGCCTGTGTTCTGTGAGCACAGGCAGCCTGGCTTCCTGGTTCCATCGTAGGCAGGAGGAGGAGGGTGGAGGAGAGGAGGGTCAAAGAGGAGTGCATGAAAGCATCATGACCTTCCAACCCAAGGGTCAAGCATGAAGGTGACCAGAGGTAGCACACTAGTGTTCAGTCAGTATATTGAGGAGGAAGGAGCAGATGGGGAAGAGGTTAGGACAATCAGGAGAACAGATCCTTAGACCAAGGCAGGTACTGAGCTGAGCCCACAGGGTTACCCACCAGATGCCATTCACATGCTTTGTTTCCTCGGTGCCAAGCTTGTGTTCCGTGGTTTTTAATCTTACTGGTAACATACAGAGAAGTTTCGGGGGGGGGGCAATGCTGCCCAGGTTTAAACAGGAATCCATGCCCAGATGCTCATTTATAAGGACTGTATCATATTAAGATAGTGGTTTTTAGGAACTCGACAATACAGACACACCTGTAGTGGGTGGCCCGATCCCAGATGTTCTCAAGTCTTCTGAGCCACACCAATCGCTTACAATCAGCCCCACCAGAAAAAGTCCCCAGCTCACCTGGGAGGATGAGCTGCAGATGCCCAGGTGAGGGGCATGGCATACACACAGGACTGGGGCAGGGACCCTAGGTGCAAGAGGGGCTGCACCCCTTTCTTCTTCCGTTCCTGTGCTCACTCACCTTGGGCCCTGGTATGGGGACATCATGGAGTTGCAGAATGTGGCCCATGGAGTTGAATATATTTGGTTTTCAGCCCTAGCTTGGGTGTGTCCTAAGGGAGGTGCTGCCTCTCTCTGTGCCCCTCCGTTCACCCCGGATCACCGGACTTATTCTGATGAGTGGTCCGAGGGACACTTGCTAATCCATTCAACTCTTGTTAGTTCAAGACCCTCTAATGAAGGCCACATAACTAAGAGGGGAGGTGGTGGGGGAGGGTGTGAGAACGTGGTAGCCCATTAGCGTCCACCAGAGAGGACCGCAGGAAGGCTTGGGAAGTGGCGGGTAAAACAAACACCGGGCTCCTGAGCAAACCCTGCAGGACAGGAGACATGACAAATGGTGGGATTGTGTCAGCTCTGCGCAGGTCCCACTAGCGGCATGCTGGACTTTGCACTCGGAGAATCGATACTCCATCAGACAGGAGAGCTCCAGGCCCATGAAAGCATTTATGTAGACAAAAGGGAAGCCAGTGATAGCCTGTGCACACACTGCCTGTGGCACCAGATTCTCCTATAAGCCAACTGAAGCCGCATCCTGCAGGGGCCCCAAGAGGTGGAAGGTCGGGCTGGCAGCTGCCCCCTGCCATTCGGTGTTGTCCTGGTACCTCTCAGGCTGACAAGTTGCTGAAATGGTGTTTAGGTGCCTGGCAATAGGTTCCAGGTTACATCTCTCAAAGTTGTCTTAGCTCTAGCTGTTCAACTGACTCACCCCCCCCCGCCCCCCGGCTTTTCCAGAGGTGTGATCTATGTAGTGTTGGGCAGAGACTAACACTATGGTTTCCTGCCCTGTGGTGGGATAGCTCAGCACCTGGAGTGGCCATGTGGGCTATCCAGACTTGAGATTCCCTGGCAGGATCCCAGGCAGTCGAATCACGGCCATTGTGTGGTATGCATTTGTATGATGTGCACAGAAGAGGCAGAGTCAGCTCCAGAGAGGTATATATGGCCAGGGCTTCTCACACAGAAGTCCTGAGAAGCCTTTAATATAGGGAGGGAGGGAGGTCAAGGCAGGCCTAGCTTAGGAGAGTACTGGTAGCCAACTGCCGGTCCTGCTGGTCGTCTATGGGAGCACCTTTTATTATCTCTTACTAACAGCAGGCAGCAAGAGTAGGTGGCTGGCTTATAATGTATGAGAGAGAGTCCTGGGTCACAGGGTGCCTCAGCTTTCTGACAGTGTCCTGAATTTATGCCCAGGTGTACCACACAGACTCTTGGCCCCTCCTCCTAGCTTCCCTTCTTTCTAAAACTGAAAACCAATGTTAACAACCCAGGTATCTAAGATAGAGACCTCCATCCTCTTCCTTGGTCTTCAGCAGACCCTCATCCCCTGGTCTGGGCATGGTCATGTGTGTCATGGACTCAGCTTCTCCTGTGTGCCTGACCCCAGTGCTGGCCCTAGACACTGTGCTGCCCGTCTTTAATCTACCTTAGCTTTGTACCCAGGCCCTGGTCATATGTCTGCCAGGGTCTTAACAGGGTTTGTGGAGTAGGGAGGAGAGATAGTAGTCACTCCATGTTGCCCTGCCTCCACCCAGGTTGGGTGGATCTGCCCTGGCTGTTGACTTAAGACTATGGCTCTCACTGCTGATCTAGACACCTTTATCCAGCTCCAACCAGCCCCAGGAACCAGCATGTTTCCTACTGCAACAAGGCATAGTTCAAACCTTGTGTTTCTGGCGTGTGTGTCCTTTGGTCCACCAGGAATCATAGCTGAGGCCGTTCCCAAAGTTCAGAGAGGGAGTTTGAATGTTGGACAAGGAGGGTTCGCCTCCAGCAAGCCGTTGTGGGGAAAGGGGTTATAAGTGTGGGTGACAGACAAGAGTGGATTCCCAAGAAACACCCATTGAAATACAGTAACACTGAGTCCTCCTATTGAGAACAATGTGTCCTCCTCAGAGTGTTCCTCCCCCCCACCCCCCCACCCCCACATCTATACTTTAAGTTTTTTGGCCACGGTTTTTAGGTTGACATCCTTTGGCATAATTCATTCCTGGTTTTTCACCTCCACCCCTGCCTCTGTGAGCTGCCCCAGGCTGGCCCGGGTTCAAGGGCACTTTAAATACAAATGTGGCAAGCGGGGGCCAGGGGTATCGGCCCCACATTCCGGTGGTCATGGCTGCGGCTTCTTTAGAGTAGGAAATCGGATTAGACCGTGCGTGAACCAGGCCAATTGAAACCAGGGATTTGAGGGTCTAGGCAGAGGTGGTTGTGTGAGAGGTGGCTGGTGTGTGTGTGTGTGTGTGTGTGTGTGTGTGTGTGTGTGTGTGTGTGTAATAAACCTTTTTTCTGCTCTGACATCTGCCTCATTCCAGAAGAGCCAGTGAGGTAGAGGGCTGGGAGGGGTGTGGAGCCTAGGTGGCCCATGCCTCCCACGATGGTCTTTGTTTCCTGTTCTATTTCACATGAGTCCTTGAATGAATCAGACCAGAGAATGACTGAATGGCCCGTGACTCCCTGAGTTCATCCCCAGTGCCAGGAAGCTACCTAGGCCTTCCCAGGACTCCACATGTTCCAGGACTCTTGATACGTCTGAGGGCATCTCGGAGCTCATAGCTAACTTGGAAATGACCAGCAATGGTTGAGCCAGGGCTACAGGCCACCCTGTCCTGTATCTAATTTCCAGGATGTCTGTCCATGTGGATTGCAGATTGCAATTTTAAGCACTTTCATACTCTTCCTTAGCATGTGAAAAGAGCTTCTGTGGGTCCTCATACACACATGTACCACAGACATACACAAGCACCACACAGACCTGTGGACCCACCTCCTAGCTCCCATTCAGAAAGATTGTGAATAAGAATACTATACATACAGACACACAGACACATGGACACAGGCAGATAGATACACACATAAGTAGATGATTTATATTATCTACATAGATACACACATACAGACACATACACAGATATATATATATATATATATATATATATATATATATATACTCATGTAAATAAATATAAACAGGCACATACACATAGACAAACATTCACACAGAGACACACAGATGCACCTACAAACCCACAATGTAAGCATACAGACACACATTGATACACACACATACAGAGATAGATACATACATACACACACAAAGATAAACACACATGACACACATGTGTTTTATAATACCATATACACAAACACAAAGACATACATACAACAGATGCACACACATTCACACACAGATACAGGCACATACACAGACATGTATACACACAGATAAATACACACATATACAACACAAATACACTTACACATAGGGGGGTGACACATACAAATCCATCTTCCCGTGAAAATAGAATGAGTTTCGTTCAGATCTGCTCAGAGTGCAGAAAAACATCTGTCCAGAAAGGAACTGGGGACCCAGCAGCAAGTCCCCTGTCCATCATGTGGGGAAGCACTAGCCCCTTGTGCTTCCCTGGGCACTAAAGCCCCTGATCAAGCTGAGTTAATGAGAGTACACACTGGAGAGATAGATCAGGTTAGATTCCACAGAATCCACACCCCAAGTTATGAGGTTCAGGTATCTGCTATGATAGAATAGCCGCCACAGTGCAGAGGAGATGGCTTCTGCTGCAGGGCTATAAACTTAGATGCTCCTCTGGGTGACTGTGCCCAGGGCCTAATGGAGGAAAGTCATCTAGGCTAAGACTGGAGAACTAGTATGCTAGCACGCTTTGCATGTGTGCGCACACGTGTGCACATGTAGATATACAGGCAGGGCAGGCAGCATGAGATATTGAAGAATGTCTTAACAGAGAGGACAGCAACGATTCCTTCGTAACTTTCTGAAGCCTTTCACCCAAGAGAGGATCCCGGCAGGGTACACTGTGAAGCCCACAGGGCTGCCGGGCGTCAGGGTGGATAGTGAGGGGCCATGCTGCCATTTGAGGGTGCTGGGGATGGTGTGGCCTGGACACCATTATCCATCTTTCCTGTCTTCTGTCCGCTTCTGTGCTGCCTTCATGCCCAGGGGTGTTGTGGCCAACTCACTGGCCTTGTGACTTCCAGTTAGTTGTCCATCGACCCTGGGTCTGGTGTGGATGGTTCCCTGCTTGGCAAATCTCACTGTTTCCTTTCAGGAGCAGCCAACCTCTTGCTGCCTCTGGACCACAGTGGGGCTCCCTTCCCAGGAGCTAGTAGAGAGCATGTTGCCTGCCTTGTGCGGTGTGAGCAGAGTGGTACAGCCTGGCCCTGCACAGTGGTGGCTCTTTGTGTGGCAACACAGGTGACTTACTGCAGGCCTGGCCCTCTGGGGTCAGGTTAATTACCTCTTTCCAGACCTCAGCTTGGAAAGACATTTTCCTGAAAGGATGTGGTATATGGAGGTGGGGGGATATCTCACAGCCTTGGGCCCCCTCAGCATCCTGATGAAAGTAGGGAGGAATGTTCTCATGGCAGTTTTTTTGGGGAGGCATCTCATTGAGAGACTTGGGTTGCTCTTTTGGTGGGTTGTTTCTGGGACAGGGAGTAATGCTGCTTGTGCGTGTGTGTGCATGTGTGAGCGTGTGCATGCGTGTGCATGCGTGAGCGTGTGCATGCGTGTGCTTGTGTTTTCTGACTGGACTGAGCAAACACACTGTAGAGGTTTGTAGATGCCTGTCTGCAGGCCACGAGAAAGTGGAAGCCTGAGGCCAGAGAGCCCAGGACTTTTTGCCTGTGCTATATTTTTACACAATGAGATTCTTATGACAGACTCTCTTTTTAAGTAACCCAGAAGATCAGTGTTTGAAAATCTCAGCCCAAGCTGAGACAGGCCTGTCGCTGGTTATGCTACCCTGACCCTACTCACAGCTGACATGGCTCATCTGTGCACCTCTAGAGAGAGGCTCTGCAGCCCCCAGAGGTTCCCCCCCATATACCCAGCAAAAGCCATTTATTATTAAGACAGAGGAGTGCCGTCCTTCATCCTAGGGAATTTGAGTCCTAGGGATTGCAGGTGTGAACAGGCCCAGAGCAGAGACACTGAGGTAAGGATACTGGACTTCCCTGCAGGTTGAAGTGGTCACTGCCCTCTCTTGGCCCTGGCTCCACAGGCGGCCACAGTGTTTCAGTGGGCATGCTAGGAAGTTGAGGGCCCAGCCCAGCTGCTGGCTGTTATCAGCTCCAGCTGGAAACCCAAACAATTAAGGACTCTAAGTTTGTAGATGTCTCCATGCTGGCCCTGCATTACACTGTTGCACAAAGACCACGTGTCTCTCTCCCTATGTCCCAGCCACCCCTCCTCATGTCCTGGGATGACATTCTGGGATTGGGGCTGGCCCTCTTCAACCTGGTCAGGGTCACTGCCTTGCTCAGGATACCTCTAGTTGCCACAACATGGCTGATATATCAAGAATAGCAGAGAGTACTATGTTTCCCTCCGTTAAAGGACACCTACATGGCCCAGGAGCTTGGCACAAAGACAGGGAGCTCCTGGGGAGAGGAGGGGGCTTTGTTCATGAATCTGAGGGATTGCTGAATGCTGAAAGACCATCCCAAATGTGAACTTAGCCTTCTGTTATTTGAGACTTCCAATGGTCTGCTACAACACCCTCAGCGCCCCCCACCCCCACCCCAAGAGAGGCAAAGACAGCCAGAGAGAAGCCAGGAGTCCTCTCCCATGGCCCTGCAGATGTAAGGGCAGGGAGAGCATCTTCTGAAGGTTTTGTTGCAAAATGTCAATGGACTTGAAATAAAGGGTCACTTGGGCAGTGGATCTGGGGAAGCCATCCCAGCCATGCAGGGTTTTGTCTGTAGTGACCAGGAGGAGGGAAGCTGCCAGCCCAGAGAGAACCGTTGGAGGCCGGCTTCCTACTTCTGCCCAGAGCTCCTTCTGTGTTTAGATTGGAAACAGGATATAATAAACTTGTTAACATGTCAGAATCTCGTGTTGGGACAACATAAGTGGGTGTTTTCTCCTCTTTTCTTTCTGTTGTACAGGAAAACACTGCAATTAGTGCTGGGCTCTTAGGCAGGGCTGGGGAAGCAGGGGATATTGGAGGCCGAAGGCAGCCTGCTCCACAAGAAGCTTGTCTGCCCAAGGGCAACCAGACCCAGTGACAGGATGGGATCAGCAGGTCCGGGAAAGCCCGCTTGAACAGGACTGGGACCCCCAAAACTCCACACTTCAGCAAGGCCCAGGATGGCAGCTTAGCACGTGCTTGCCTGTAAAAAAAAACGCCACCGTATACTGCTTTTTAAAGACAATTTTTATTTTGAAAGCCGTCTCCCCTGAAGCAAAGCACTGAGCTGCTTGCCTCAGGCAAGATCAGCCTTGATTAAGATGACAGGCAGCAAGAGGAGTTAGGAGCCAGCAGACCCTGACTAGATCAGCTAGGGTTGGGGATGCCTGTGAGGGGTGGAAGTCTTCAGAGGCCATATGGTGGCTGATCCGAGTTCCTTTCTGGAACTAGCATGGAGCAAAGAGTGGTAGTAAAAAGTGAACTTCCAAACACAGAGAAACAGATGTGAGTCCGTGCTTGTGAATGGCAGTCAGGTGGCCAGGTCAGGGAGTTCTGGGCAGGAGCTGGGAAACCCTTGATGTTGGTGAACCTTAGTTGCTTGTTTCCTACCCTGGCCCTGTCAGCTATCTGCCCATACAGGACTCTCTTTACCCAGCACCCTCTCCTCTCTGGAAGAACCAAGACCCCTGGGATGTGTGACCCTGGGTGGAGCTGGGAGGGAGGAGAGGCCACGTCCACGTCGGTAACCCCGTGATGTAGTGAGTGAATCGTCACGTGGTGTGAAAGCGAACCCCGCCGTAATCTCCCTGAACAAAGGCCCTTCAGTTGGGCCAGTGCATGGGCCTTGGCCAGGGCTATCGCCAGATCTTTTATATTGAATGTGCACCCGGCAGGGTATGGATCTTATTAGGGGAACCACACTGTACCATGAGCCTCTTTCCTGCCCACGGTGACTGGAGAGGTCAGGCGCGTGAGGGCTGTATCCTGGTCCAGGCATAAGGAACCCTCAGGGTGGCACCGTTGGGACAGCCTGTTTGAAGTTTCTGCCTACCCACCTGCCTCTCCTCTTCCAGCCTCCTCATTTGGTGTTGGGAAAAACAAAAGAGGTCTAGTGCTTTCTAGGCCTTTCCTGAGACACCCTGGGTCCCATCCTCTCACAGCAGGAGAACCCCTTTTGCTGAGTTGCTGCAACTACATGTTCCCCCTAAACAGTCCAGGGAAGCCACCATGCTTAGGAGAGCCCCAGAGTGTACCATCGCAGGAAAACCATTTTCTCAGTGAGGGCTGTGAGCGGCATCCCCTCTCTCTTGCCTTCAAGTCGTAAGCCTGACACAATGTCTTTAAAAAGCTCTATCCGAGAGGCCCACCGGCCACTTGAAGGTGACCGGCTCGCCCTGGGCCCCCTTGGCAGCTCTGAGCAGCCGGGAAAAGTGCAGGGTTTAGGCAGAGTAAACAAAGCTCAAGTACCTGCGGGAGAAAGAAAGGATCATTCTGTGAGTGAAAAAAGTAAAGCGTTTGATTCAACAAATACCAGGACGTTGCCCTTCCTTCAGGCTCAGCCCCCCGTGCTAAAAACAGCCCAGGAAAGGAAATCAAATTTAGAGTTTCCCTTACTGGCTAGAATTTTTAATTTAATAACAGGGGGTGGGGAGATGCTGTTCTATTTTATTTTATTCCTTCTTTGAACAGGTTGAATCTTCCTGTAGGCTCTAGGAAGACGGCTGCCAGGGAATGAAAACCAGCCCCAGCCTTGTAAATTCAAACCAGGTCTCAAGTCCAAGGAGATGGGAGGACCCATGTGTGGAACTTGTGGGCTGGAGAAGCATTGGGAGCTTGGTGCCATGGGCAACAGGGCACAGAGGGGCAGGACCTCTCGTATCTATTATGTCCTGGCAGAGAAACCAACACTGTCTTACAGAGGGCTGAGGCTGAGGCCCAGCTTGGGGAGGAAGTTGAGACTGTATGTGGTGGGCTGTATGGGAATTTATTGGACTGACCGGAGGCTCTCAAGTCTTTAGAGCAGTTCTTGTCTGTTCCGTGGAACCCGGCACCACTTAACCTCAGTGTTGGTTGTGTGACCTTAGGCCCTCACACAAGGGAGGCAGTGCTGCATGGCCAGTGTTCATGGCTAGGTTCCCATCGGGATCCTGTCCCCTGCCAGGGCACCCAGAGAGCCGTCTGATCTCCATAGCCAGTCTCCAGTGGAGAGACAGTGGCCGAGGCAGTGTAACCCTGAGCATCTGCCGAGATTATAACCCCAAGTGTGATACTCAGGCATGCTCTAGAATGTAAGGGGCCGTGGCAGGAGAGGGGAGATGCTTTCCTTCAACAGAGTGGGGAGGGCTACCTCCTGTCACCTGGACCCTTCTGTGTTAGGTTGTATACTGCCACTGTCCCATATACCCTTCCCATGCAGAGTCCCCACTCCCAAGTTTAAAGGCCCAGAAGTTTCTCAGGTGGACATGGCTAGACAAGGAGGGTGTGGCAGCCCATTCTAGGATCCCGGGAAGGTCAAAAGGTCAGGGCTCTACAGCTGCTGACTTCTGGGATATGGGAGCCAATACTCTTGAAGGCTTTCTGTTTGCTTCCTGGGTGGTTGCTGAAGAGGGCCTCAAACCATACAGAAGCAGTTGGACCACTGACTTTTAAGCATCTTTTGAAGGTACTTCAGGCAAGTCATGCGACCTGTTGATTTTGGAGGTGGAGGGGAGAATGAGGCCAGGCCTCTGGGATGCTTACCAAGTCTCCCTAGTTTCCCTGTGGTGGGGGTTGAAGTGACCTTCCTCTATACAGACAGTGGCCTGACCTGAGCTTCCAGCATAAGGTCTTCCTGCCACCTCCTCCATCTATAAGAAACACTGGAAGTGGAAGAGCCAGGCTAGACGGAGACACAGCCTGAGCCTAATTTCGAATTCCTTCCAAACCCCAAAGTGGCCTTTTTACATCACCCATGGCCAGGCTGGGTTAGTCAGCAATTTCCACCAGGGTGTATTGCATTGTAGCGTTTAAATACTGTTGTTATCCAGTAAAGAAGAGAATCCAGTAACTCCCCACTGTAGTAGCCCAGGTTTGGTCACTGAGGTAGCTCCAGTCACTCTGCCAGGGTCCTCCAGGACAGGAGCCAAGAAGGTTCCATGGACAGACAAGTCTGAGCCTATGTCTCTGCCCTGCGTGTTAGCCATGCTATGTGCTAGCATGGGGTGGGAGGTGATATCAACACTTTGAAGACTTACTGATCTGGGGTACCATAGAGAATGTGCCCTACCTGAGCTTCCTTCCTCTCTAACTGGACAGGCCCTGTGAAGAAGGGGGAGCAGGGGACAAGCCAAGAGTTAGTGCTTATGTAGGCATGATGGCTGTCTGTGGCGGTGCAGCTCCCAGCACTCAGGCTCCTGCTGGCCTGAATCACCCAAGTCTTCTGGCCTGTCTGTTCTCTGGGCTTCTATTCCTCTGGAAAAACCTGCCCATCAGACCAAGACAAACACACCTCTCCTGAGTTTCTCTTTGCCTGATGCTTTTTGACTTGCTAAGGCAAAGCACTGCCAAGGGTTGGCAGCCATACCTCGTGGTAAAGGCCTGGGCATCCTCTGGCTGTGGTGTTTCCAAGACCACTGCACCATACATGCCTGGGTCTGGGCCAGAGAGTCTCAGAGCCGATTGGCGCAGCCTGGGCTTGTGGACATTTCTGTGGATGGGAGGATAGGGCAGTCCCAGGAGGAACAACCTTCTTTCCCCCGCTGCCACCCCAACCCGTACTGGCTGTCACCCATTGATCATGTAGGATAAACTGAGGCATGGCAAGTTTCCTCAGGGCTGCTGAGTCCTTAAAAGGCAGAGTAGCCACTAGGCTGGTGGACTTTGAACATCTAGGGGTTTGTGTGACTGGTGTTGGTCCAGGGTCCCAGAGGTGTTGTGTATCTAGGGACAGTGCACAGCTCCACCAGGCTGGGTTGTTTTTGGAGTAAAGAGAGAGGCCTTTCCCTTGGAGCTTGGCTACCGGCTGCTACCAAATTGGGCCATGTCATTTGTAACCTGCTTGGTCCACTTGAGGGGTGCTGACCCTACTGTGCCAGGCCTCTCAGAGCGCTACAGGACAGGCAAGGCGCAGGGCCAATGGAACCAGGTCCCGCACTGCCCCGATTCATTAAGGGCTCTAGTCCTTTGTGGGCCCTGAGCTCAGGACCCATTGCTGTCAGGCAGGCTGTTATGGGCACAATGACAGGGGCATTAGAGGCCCGGGAGCAATTAACAGGCTGCTTAATTAGCAGGCGGAATTAGAGTGTGAGCGGCTGATGTTCCCGTAAAGCCTTGGAGAGCGGGGGCAGTTATCTGATTATGCATTGATCGCTCGGCAAACCTCGTCCTTAGGTAATCGTCTCTTGTCTTGAAATCTGTGAATATACAACTGTTTAAATATTCTACACTCAACTGTCTCAATCAGAGAAGGGAGAAAGGGGCCATTGTGGGCCTGGGCGCCACTGGCCTCTCTTCCCGGCCTAGCGGGTCCCCGTGGCTCCCACTGCCTACACAGTTCATCCAGCCTGGGAAAATATCCGCCTGTCTGATGGGGTCCTGAAACCCAAGCTTCACTCCTGCTCAGCCAGTTTATTCCTCTCTATGTTTGGGATTTGATGAGCAGGGACGGACCCAATGTACAGATGGATACAGTGAGACCTGTGGTTTTGATGAGGATCACAGAGTGAGCATTCAGCCAGGTTACCTGTTGGCTGCATCTGAGTGTGTCTGACTAGGTGTTCAGATGCTATGTCCACGGAGCTTCCAGGAAACAGTGTATAGATCACCCAGCCATTCTTCTCCACACCACAGGGTGCGGTGGAAACCCATAGGTGCATGCCTAGTACTACGCTGCAAAGTCCCTCATGCACAGGAGACAGAAACACTGTCTCCTGGGCTCTCATGAGGATTTTTCAGAAGGCAGGATTCAGGCCTTGCAGTGGCCCCAGCTCAGCTCGGAACATAGATGAACCCACAGGTAAAGCAGGGTGGTAGGGGGGTTGCTGAAGGGAACGGTACCATGCAAGGATATAGGGTTAGAGAGACACCGGGGAATAATTCAGAAAGGGTTTGAATTTGGGTGTAAGGGTTGAGATAGGCAGGAGATTAAGATGCTAGACTCAGCTCTCGATAGATACGTCCTGCAGACTGTATACGCAGATGTGATACGTTCTCAAAATTCAGGGTAGGGGGCACGCTTCCCCAGATTCAGTCAGAAGGCCCTACGCCTGACCATGAAGCCCCTTGTGGTATCTAGGAGCTTAGCAGGACTGTCTAACTGTCTTGTTCACATTTGCTTCTCATACCAGGCTCAGTCAGGCCTGGATAGGATTGGAGTCTGGCAGTGGGAACTCAGTGTATATGTTAGTTTTAAACTGAAAGGGGGAAATGCAGAGAGAGAGAGAGAGAGAGAGAGAGAGAGAGAGAGAGAGAGAGAGAGAGAGACCGAGACCCAGACGGTCTCTTGTTTTGCAAAACCAAAATAGATTTCAGCACTGTGCTTTTTAAAGACAAATCTTTGCACTCTTTTGCGGTCCTCGCTTGACCTCTCCTGATTCCTTGGCAGGGAGAGCCTGCTACGATTTGGCACCAAGTCATTTCAAATGCATAACGGGTGCACACACTCTGCCAAAAGCTGATATATGTTGGTTTCTTGAACTTTGCTTTTCTTGTTTGCTACATCTGATATCGTCCTACCCAGACGATGCCCCTGTGAGATAGGCCCCCACCCCTCAGCTCGGTGGGTACAGCCAATATATTTCACTTTTTTTGCTTGCACGATCCATGTGTCTGGGGAGAAAGGAAACCGGTTGCCTGTGTGACCCAACCCTGGCTTCCCCGGGCACTTGGGGAGTCTTTATCAAGCTCAAATGATTAGACCTGGTTTCTGGTTTCATTTTGGAAGACAAGCTGCTGAGCAGATCCCTTCGGCCTATAAAAGAATCCAGATGCTTTGAGCCCCTGAGCTGGGACAGTAGGCCGGGGGTCAGCAGGCCACTCTTGGCTGTGCCCACAGCCTGTAAAGATATTGCATCTGCTTCTCTGAGTAGGTTTCCCCATGAGAGTGGGAAGGTCAGAGGGTCCCTGTGGATGTAGAGCATTCTGGGATGCCACAGAACATTGGGACAGAGGCTAGCATGGGATCATAGTACATGCATGCATGTGGCCTCTGGCTTCCTGTTGAAGGGCTTGGGTACCCAGAAGTAAACCAGAGGTTTGGTGTGAGGCCCCCTGGGGAGGGTTCTGAGCCAAAGGTCAGGTTCTGGGTTTAGCAGTTATCAAGAGGCTCCTGTGTCTAGGGATCCTTTCTGGAACCTCTACTTAAGTAGCCAATTCCTAAGAAAAGGGTCACCACACTTCTTTCCATGGAAGAAAGGAAGCTTTAGGATTTGCCATGGAAGTTTCAGTTCTGAGTGGTTTAAAGTGAAAAGGGAAACTGAGGCCTGTCCTACCGACACAGTTTGCATTGTGGGGACCAATGTGCTGTGACTAAAAGAAAACAAAAGAACAGAAAGTCTGGAGGGCAGCGAGGGGCTTGGTGTATGTCCCCATGTATCTTAGTTACGGTTTTACTGCTGTGAACAGACACCATGACCAAGGCAACTCTTATAAGGACAACATTTAATTGGGGCTGGCTTACAGGTTCAGAGGGTTAGTCCATTATCATCAAGGTGGGAGCATGGTAGCATCCAAGCAGGCATGGTACAGGAGGAGCTGAGAATTCTACATCTTCATCTGAAGGTTGCTAGAAGAAGACTGGCTTCTAGGCAGCTAGGATGAGGATCTTAAAGCCCACGCCCACAATGCCACACCCACTCCAAGGACACGCCCACTCTAACGAGGCCACACCTGCTCTGACAAAGCCACGCCCACTCCAATGAGGCCACACCTACTCCAACAGGGCCATACCTTCTAATAGTGCCACTCTCTGGGCTGAGCAAACCATGACACCATGTCTCTGTGGCTTTCTTCGTGTACCTTCGCTTCCTGTTTCCGTCTTCCTGAAGCAGAATCTAAACTATTTCCAGGTCACTTCTGTGCTGTTCTCTATTCACCTTGCAGCTTGAGTGACTGAAAAAGTAAAGATATTCAAATAGCCCAGGGGCCCAGCACTCTATGAGGCAGTGATGGTGAAATTTTACTCCTGATTGGCCAGGCTGGCAGCATGGTTGTCCCTGTGGTGTCCATGAGGCCCGTTTATACAGGACTGCATAGTAGGTGCCTCTCTACCCTAGGGGCCTGGTTCAGATGCTCTTACTCTGAGTCACCTTCTTTCTATAGCTCTCCAGCTTTGCACAGTATCTCCGAACTGCTGTTTCTCCTGCCCTCCCCGCCCCCCAACCCCAACTCCACGATCAGAAGCTTTCAAAGCAGTCTCCATTACTGCTGGGGTATAAGTGGATAAGGACAGAAAGGATGGAGGCTGAGTCTGTTGGGATGCCTGGCTGGCAAGCTGCCTTGTGGAGCCTGGGCCGTACCTGGGTGGAGAGTCCTTTGTTGTTTTACTAGCCCCTGGAGGGCAATTTTGTGTCCCCGTCTTGCAGTGGCGGGCAGTGTCATTGTTGAGTTGCTATTTCTGAGCAATTGCAGCATCGGCTGTCCCTGCATGAGTCCCTGGATATGTTTTTCTTGATGAGATAACAGATTCTTATTCTACATAGAAGTACATAAACACATGAGAGAAGGGACTGGAGGACCCACCCTATCCCATGTATGATTAGTGGCAGGGGAGGGTTATATTCCTGTATCCACCAGTGACTTGGGGGCCCTTAAGGGGCCACTAGACTTTCTAGCCAGCAGGGCTCAGAGGACATGGGCTTACCTGCTAGCTGAGGAATAGACTCCACAAGAATCCAGGAGGGATGAGGGATACCTTTTGTGGCCCAGGAATTTCTATACCACCATTTGAAAAAGGAGCTAAGGCCTTAAGCCCCAGTGACATACCCGATGGACCTTGCAGGCCCCTGGCTGCATGACCAATAACCCAGGGTTTTGGGGGTCCTGGAGTCTTGGGGGCAGGTACTGATGAGGTGGATAATCTCAGCGGAAAGCTCACAGGCTCCTCTGTCCTTGCCTTGACTCTGGTCTGGCTATTTCCCATGGTTCCTTGTATCCTCAGCATGAAGGTATTTGGGCTTTGAGGTCTCAACCTTCATGAGGCCTTATCAGTTAGGGTCCTGAGGAAGAGGGGCAGCAGGGGCCAGAGGGGCCACTGTGTTCTCCTTATGTCTCTCATCCCCGGGGTGGCCTTTGCAAGAACACTCTAACACCACATCAACGCAAGGCCTCTAGGAAGTGGCTGGCTCCTGGGACAGT